>NW_009259686.1:647859-684953 GCF_000687185.1 Egretta garzetta | reverse complement strand
GGTAGATGGTGCTAGATGAGAAGTGAAGGTGCTGCTCGGAAAGCTTCCCCAGTCGGAAGCCGCAGCTCACAATCCGGCTAAAACAGTCGGCGGCTTCGGTGTTTGTTTCTTTACCCGTTGGGCTCTTTGGGGTGGGAATACTGAAAACTGAGTTGGTTGACCTGAGGGTGGTGACGGGTGAGAGGTAAAACGTCAGTCGTTTTCCAAACGCCGTTTCTGTAGCGTTAGGAGGTTGCAGCGCATCACCAGGGCAAGGCCACCTTTCACAGTGGGAGAGAAAAGAAGATGCAGGCATTGCACAAAACAGTGCTGCTTCAGAGCAGATTTGTTTTAAAGTGCATTGTCAGCTTGTATGCCGCTGACTTCGTCGCTGAGTGTAACTGAAAGCCTTATGTCTTCAGAAACCTATACGATTAATTTAAAGAATATGTGAAGGTAAGACCTTCCGCTTGACTGAGAAGAAAAGTTACCTACATGAAGTTTGGAGTCTAATTAGCCAGCTGTAGTGGAACTTAATGAAATTTCTTTCTGCCTAAAAACTTATTGATTAAATAATGGTAGTACAAATGTATACAATTGAATATATATCAATATCATTCACATTCTTTCAGGGTTAGAAGTAAAATTCCAAGAATTCCTTCAAAACCAGTGATCCCAGTTGTTGTTCAGTGGCACAACTCCAGAAAAGAAAGAAAATAATCTAGATTAGTTTTATTACTGGGTTGCTTTTTGGTTTTGTTTCCCTCCTCTCTCTTTATCCTCTCCAGAGGAGAAGCACTTACTTGATAAATTGTCAGGGGCATTTGCACATCCTTGGCAATAAAATTAGGGATGAAATATGCAAAACAATAGCTTAGTTAGTGGAGGAGATTTCCTTACATGATTTTACTTATGAACACATTCATCACCTGTAAAATCAATCTTTTTACAGGCACTGAAGGATAAAATGAAAGAAGCTTCTTCTTCATGAAGTTAATTATTTCCCCAAGCTTTGTAGCTTTCTGATACTACCATACACAAAGCAATTATTCTGAATTGACAGTGTTTAGTGAAAACAGGAGTACTGCTAATCTACTCTAGTAGCAGCTTTAGAAAATACAAGACTTACTGAAATAAGAGAAATCCTGCACATGTTTTCCTTGAAGTATGGTGTGTCTGTACCAGCAGAAGTAAACTGATAATATTGAACATAGGCATAATATGTTTCAAAACCCGAATTCTGGGGAATGGTATATGTTACAATTCAGGAATGTAGCACTTTCTGCAAGCATGTTTAATGTAACAGTTGTTACCCTGAACTAAAACTTGACTTGGCATTGGCAGAATCAGGTTCCCCCTGACTCCATGAGATTAAGGTCGTGACGGGCTGCAGTTTTACACAGGCAGCAGTTCTATAATGCCTAATATTTCTACATACCATTTGAATGCATAGTTCTGTGCAACCTATATTTCAGGGCCACATCTAAAAAAGGCTTTCTAAGTTTCTTGGCAGGGGAAAAGATGCATTTCTAAAATTCAGTAAGGCAGCTTTGAAGTAGGATGTGCAAGAGGTGGTACTCAGTTGGGATTCCCGTTTGTTAATGTAAAAAATTATAATGGGCAGAATGAATCTTCAGGTTGTTATTTATGTTCTTCTTTTGAAAGGATTCTTGAGCTTTTTGCTGTGAGAAGAGCCTAAGAGGCTTCATAGTCTGCCCTGCTTTTGGGGTAGACTTATAGCAACTTTGTCCTTGCTTCTTCAGCAATGTCTTGCAACATCCTACTTGTTTATTTGGGAGAGGCACTGGGAAGATATTTGTGCTTAAATAAATATTTCTAAGTGTATCAGAATTTGTCAGAAAAAAATCAGACACATCTGTGAATTTTTTTCCAAACATTTCCTGAAAATCTTTTTTTCTCTATAAAACATTAAAATGACAAGTACACTTGCACAGCCCTTCTCAAAATAATTTTTTTTCTTAAATCATTTCAGCAATCATTCCTCAGAAAAGGAAGCTGTGCTTATAATGGGGAGAGGGAGGAGGGAATGCAAGTCATAGCTATAAAATTGATATTCTTTAACATGCTGACTTGTTATGACTCCAGTCTGCATTATATGATATTTTTGTGGGCAAGATACTATGCTATGAGTGCTGCATAAAGCCAAGTGTAATAGCACTCAGCATTACCTAATGGAAAGGTTCCTTACTACACTGGGCTTTAAAAATGGCTATATTGCACGTAAAGAATTGTAGGGGAAGAAAGGTAGATGAGGAAAAGGGAAAACGACATTTGCATTACCTCCTGAGATAAACTGATTAGGTGACTCCTAATATGCATTCTGAATAACAAGGAGACTAAACTTGGCTGCAGTGTGGGTAAATAGAAATAATTTAAAATGGTAGAGACAGTGTTTTTTATGTGGGGGGATAAAAAAACTGCAAATAAGTTTTCCCCAAATTTTGCCTTAGATCCAATAGCTGCAGACATGATTGTTGCTTTGAAGGTTTAAAACTAGAATATGAGCAGACTTAAAATACATATGATGGTGTCTTATGCAATGCCTTAGTAATTCTTTGGAAAAATGCTGTAATGTTAGTCATGTCGTTTCTCTGGTCTGCTGTATATTGTTAAACTAAACTTTTTGTGAGTAGACTGAAGCTTTATGGCAGGTAGGATTTTCAGTGTTGGGATGGTTTAGCTGGTTGCTATGCTTTAATTTTAATAGAGGCTGTATGGCTCATCTTTAATGTCTGAACTGTGTGCGACAAATTGTGCGAGAAATGCTTGTAGAAAAGTGCAGATCAAATACCCTGTTTAATAAAACAATAGGAAGAGACAGCTGCAGCTAAGAAGTGCCATACCCATTGACAGCTCTAGGTGGAACAGCAATTATAACTTTGAATGGTGATTTTTAGCTAGGAAAAACTCCAGCGAGTTGTTTGGTTTTTTAATAGCGGTCCTTAGAGCTACCCCTGTTCAGTGTTTCTTTCGAGTGTACTGATCACACTGAGTAAGCTTTTATTCCTTATTCCAACTTCTGAATATCTTCAAAAGTGTTGCAGAATTTACAATATTCGCTCAGTTGGCTTGCCCCTGAAGGACCAGCCACTTCTTCATTTCTTCTTGTAAGTGCTGGTGTTACATGAAAAACAGAGGTCTGCTGATATTCACAAACTCTCTGTCGGTATGCTGCCCTGAACATTTTCAAACAGATGGAAAACAGCAGTGCTATGTCTCCCTGTTTTCCTGCGCTACAATTTCAAGTTCTTAGACTTGATAGAGACACAGCAGAGAAACAATGACATGCTTTACTTTATGAAGTCCACAAAATGGATCTTTTTCATGTTTTTATTGGATGTTACTGAGACGTAGCCTGACAAAGTAATTTGAAAGTCCTGTGCAGTTTTCTGCAAGGGAAAGTTTTCCTGCTTTGTTTTAGTCAGAAATATCTGCTACAGTAAGGCTATCTGTTAAACTGCAGAATTTGGGAATACTTTCTGGGCTTGAATCCAGATGCATACTTTTGCTATTTAGGGTTGACATGTAAGGCAGGATCATCTCAGATACCCACCCTGGAACCATATATTTTGACCAGATCCTTTTGCTGGACAGCTCTGAAAGCAGAGCTAAGGTTGTATATACAGTACTTACATTCAATTATTTTCATGTAGCCTACGATGATTTATATCTTGGAGCAAGCAAACACTAGCAGGTGCTACATCTGCATGCAGTACCCTGATGAAAGATGATGTTGTACCTCTGAAACTGATGAATTCTGTACAGCATTCCTCTGAGCTAGTGTGTTGTGCCTTTTACTAGAGAGGAGCAACAGCTCTGAAATGTTTCAAGTGCCTTCCACATTCAACGTAAATTCTTCGCCATCCCATCTGCCATGCTGAAGATAAACCAGTAGCAAATCATGAGTCTGTAGGTGTTCTCTTAAGATTGACTTTTGCCATGGGTTTGCAGTAGAAAAAAGAAAAGCTCCTCTCCTTTCTCTTCCCATATCTAACTCTAGAATATGTCTTCTTCCTTCTCTCTTTTATCTTTATCTTTTCAGTGTGGCAGTGTATCTTTTACTCTGTTCTTTCTACAACACTGTTGTTTTTGATAATGAGATTGCCATGGGAATCTGAACATGCTTTTAATCAGGTGCAATATTATTTTTATCCTCCTCTTGAAAGCTGATTCTGCATGAATTTTGCCTACATTCTCCCAGAAATCATCAGTCTCTTCTAGGACATGTTGACCTATTTATAAACCAATAAAACTCTAAATGAAAGACGCTTAACACATCGTGAAATTACTCAGACTGTCCTTTTATTTTTCTTGGTTGTGCATATAATTCTTCCCTTTTAAACATAAAACTTCTGCATGTTGTTCTTTCAGGTGGCTATAGACTTGAAAGATTCAGAGGTCAGAAAAATCAGCCTGGTTCAAACTGTTGTGTTAGCAGAATAAATATGGTTTAGGTTTAAAATCATGAGAGTCTCTGTTTACCTTCTTATAAACAAGCATAGAAAAGAATTTGGATCCTTTTATGATTAGTCTTACTAAATCAGTCTTACAAGTCCAGCAGATCTGCAAATGACAATCTAACACAATAACAATAATCTGAGGTTATTCTAAATTTGAGGTACTTTTGTGCAATTCCGCACTGACTATGGGATATCCTTTTGGTAGACCAGTCTCTGGAATATGTGAAAAATAATATTTAATTGCAGCAAACTCTTTTAATTTCTTTTTTCTGTTTTTTGTTTTAAACTAAACACCCAAAAAGGAATAAAGGAAAAACTATACTTCAACCCTTAACATGTATGGAGATTGAACCTGAGATTTCAGTGGTGGTAGAAAAGAAGTCTAAAATTTCAGTGGAAAGGCTGGACCCTGTGGTTCAGACTTGTGATCTAATGTAGACATCTAAGTGGAGGAAAAAATGGCAATCATCTAGATTTCTTTTTGGTAAACCTCTTAATATTGTGTATGACAAGATAGTGAAGAGAGTCAAATATTTGATATTGGTCCAATAGTGTTGTGTTACTCTGTGTAGTTAATGTGGGCAAAAGAAACATGCCTTTCATTTGGAACCTGGGATTGTTAGTCTCATTGAAATTTTTTCTCCAGTTACAGTCAGGCTAACATTCATAGTCAAAATGATCGAATTATTACCAACAGAGCCCGATTAAAAATACAAAGTTTTTTCCTTCCAGAAAAGGGAGCTAAAGGTTCAGGAGTGTAGGAGACACTATCTTCCCTCACTGGCTATTATAAACTGTAAATGCCACTTTTCAAAACTCAGTACCTTTACTGTTTTATCACTTACTATATATGGATATATAAAAATAGCCCTAAGTACAAGTCCTGTTATATACTAACATTTTACATCCCAGGTTCTTCACCAGAAGGAGTGTGATGTTGATAGTGGAGTTTTCTTCCTCTTTGTTATTGGGTGGGTTTGGATTATTTTTCTACTTCTACTAACATCATCCACTTACTTTTTCTTGCTTCATTGCCCCGCAATTCTCATTATATATGTTGAATACTTGTTCTTTATTGTTACCCCCAAAAATTTGTTTTGCTAGTTCCCAAGGTGCATTTACTTTAGTAACCAGTAATTGGTGATTGATTATGTGTTTAAAGCCACTGGGTCCCTAGAGTCAATCTGTGCCTGTACTTTCAGGGTCTCTGCTATCGTACTGTGCTTACACTCCAATATACGACTTTCTCATTCTTGGCCACAGATCATTCTACACAGAATAACAACTACTTATTATTAGCTAAAGAAATATATCACATTTATAATGTTTGTAGTCATTAAACCACATGATTACACTAAATCTAAAAGCAAATTAGGCACTAGCCACTTGATCATTGTGTAATTAGCTGTTAAAGCTGAAGCAAGCTAAAACAAGAGAAACGAAGACAGGCTGAAGTGTCCTGAGACCTCCGTTATTAAGTTAATGCAAATCTTTTTGCCTGTTAATAGTAATGGCAATGCCATATTTTTGGGGCTACAGTAGTCTGTCTGATATCTTGTTGTTACATGATATATGTAAGGATGGTCAAAAGTTATTTTAAAATAAGTCATCATGCTACTTTACTGCAATATCATATTTCTTTTACATATACAGATCACATTTTAAAAATTTATTATTCATTCATCATATTTTACTCCAAGCTGAAACTCAGCATAGTCGTTTCCAAATCAGGATGAATTACTATTAATATTCTCTCATTATACTTTTTAGTTCATGTTTATTGGCCACTTTTAAGCAAACCAGGCACAAATTATGAACTTCTGGATTCAGAAGCAGTAAGAATATTCTGTATAAAAATGTAAGATGTTAGTATGCAATGGGATTTATACTTTGGGCTGTTTTTATAGTCCACATATATATTTTTAGTAAGTGATAAAGCAGTAAAGTTACCGAGTTTTGAAAAGCAGCACTCACAGTTTATAATAGCCAGAGAGAGAAGATAGTGTCTCATGAACTTTTTGCTCCCTTCCTTGAAAAGAAAAAACTGTTCTTGAGTTATCAGAACATTTGCTATATTTAGTAAAATAGTTCACATGGTACTTCGATTAGGAAATAATTTTAAGGTAAGAAAAGTCCTTGAGAATTCCCTTCAAAAGTATTGTATTCTCAGCTAGATGTTTATGGAATAATTACAAAAGATTACATGTGCAAGCCATAATGATATGAACATGCATTTACATGAGTAGGTGTCTTCAGAAAAATCAATAGAAGTGTTCTCCAGGGTGAGCTTCAGTAGGTCAGATGTAAATATTTTAAATTTTGTGCACATCACCTACAGCCACATATCCATATGACACCCACTTGGCACCCCCCCATGTACCGACACATGCACAAGATGAACTGACACAAGCAGAAAGGACACCTCTGTGAGGTTTGTGCTAGTAGGGACTGCAGAGCTGTGCCCTACATGTAAAGATAATCAAATGTGCAATTACACCATTTTTTTCAAGCAAAGTGGTACCCACATGACAATTATATCAAATACATTGCTAAAAATTACCACAAATGCAAAAGGAGATTGAATTATGGTTGCTATGGAAACTGTAACATGCAGCTTCCTGACGATGTGTGCAAAATTTCAGCCTTAATATCACACTGGTACACATTTTTGCTTTTTTTTTACACTTGAATAGATGAAGATGGAGTTTGTGTATAATAATATATTCATTCAAGTTACACGTCTCTGGAGTGCCATCTAGTATTTTTTGTTAATTGCACCATACAGGTAGAGGTTTACAGGTGCTTTACTATACAACTACTGCAGAGAAATATTAAAAGTTCTAAGCATATGTTTCTTAAAAAGGAAGGAAGATGACTTACCTGAAAAGTATATTTTATAGAAGGGTCAGTGGATGTTCATGGACATACAGAAAAGTACCTCACGTGGAAAACATAGATCTTGGAATAAGCACAGTAAAGAGGGTGAAATTATTTGCACAAATGCTTATTGAGTTAGGCTGATTATCAAGTGTTGTCACTGGGTTTTACATGCAGTGACATACACTTCCCCAGGTAGATGGCTATGGCACATTAGTTATGAAAACCTGTGTCGTAATGAAACTTCAGAGAACCAGTGATTTGAGAATCTGGTTATTTCCCCATAGCCGAGACGATAGCGTTGAAGCAGGCAGCTCCGGCACCAGACACCACTGTTTAGGCCTGCATGCAGTGAGCATAGGGTAATTCCCACTTTGTCAGCTCTGGCACGAGTTTTGTGCTGTTATGACTAGGTCATTACTAGTACCTTATGCAGATAATTTAAAGCCTGTTCAGTTTGTCTATGTTATACTGCATTAACACGACTGTCTAACATGCCCTGAAGTACTAATGCATTAGGAGATAATAAAATACTTGGGAACCATGACACAATGTGAGGTTCAATGTAATTATTGTTTTGCAGGATCTCTAGGGCTTGTGGCTTGGTGCTAGGAGAGCAGAACACCTTTTGGTGACAAAAAAAATGAAGTACATCTTGAGAGAATGACTGAAAATGTGGATGGAGTAGGGTGGGGAACCATAAAATTACATTTGTTATTGTGAGTGTTCATGCAAGCACAGTGCTGGAGCTCCCAAGACAGAGGTTGATAAATGATTCAAGCCTGGACTAGGGTTGTTTGAACCAGCAATTCCCAATAGTGCTGTTCTGGTAGTAATGTTTTTGTAAGATATAGTATAGACAGAGCTCAGGCATTTTTAATCACTCTGTATGACCTTGTTACAGAATGGTGCTTAAAAAAGTGTGTCTGGGTATTGTCTATAGAACGGGTCTTAGTAGATCTGGCTTTACTGGACCTTCCTTCATTAGCAATTACATGTCCAAGTAAGTCTGTATCGGTCATCTCTGCAAGTAGCCGCTGGCATGTAAAAGCTGCTTTAACACCTGCCAAAATTGCCACAGGTAACTGCACAAAGTTCTGAATATTCAGACTCTTAACAATAGGAGGACACCAAAGCTGCATAGAGAAACCTCAGTTTTCACTTATGTGAAATGTAATTTCATTAGCATATAGATTTTTATTGTTTAGAGGAAACCTTGTAAAATAACAGCCTTCTTTAATAACAAATGAAACTGAATATTAGCATAGGATTTTTGGAAAAGTTCAGAGATATTAGGTTTGGCTGATTGTTAGCAGTATTTTGAAATTACTTTAATTCACGTCTATTTTATCATACTATAGTTATATTTATGTAATATCTCTCATTCTGTTATAGCTCTAAGTTTGCTGAAATTAGTTCAGGATAACTTATTTTGGAGTTTTTTGCAGGGGCCTCAGCATAGTGTCTTTTCTGAAGTATATTATATTTAAATTCTAGCAGTTAATCTCTGTGCTACAATAATTTCTCTTTCCTGCTAGGTTAAAAGTGTGTATTAGAAAGTATGACATTCAGAACAATGTAGAATTTTCAACATTTTTTTCAGTATTAGTTGTATACTGTTGATTTCTATTTATAAAGTTGTATTGCTAATTATTTTTAAATGCTTAGGTCATTGTTATGCCAAAGCCAAAAAAATGATATTTACTCTGATAAACCTTTTGGTAAGGGAAGAAAAGGTTGAATTATAAGATTTCTTTAAATTTATTCCTGCATATACTGAGATTTTTTTCTAGTTTGTTTTTTCAGCAAACATTTGAAGGCCAAAAGGTTTTTTAAAAAAACTGGCACAGCTGATGTATTTGTGTGAAATGCAAAATTCTAGAACTTTCATGGCATTTAACCTAAATGACTGTTTTGAAATTTTTGCTGGTAGAGCTCTTTTAAACTATTTTTTAAAGTGTCAGTCATCAGTCAGTTAACTGCAGTTATGACGAAGGTCATCATCTCATTCTTAAAACATTGTGGAGTTTAAAGTAAACAGTTTGCAAATAAGATTTAGGCTATTAGTTGTTCAATTGTCTCCTAAATATTTTTAATAAGAAACATTTGTAGTAGTAAGCTGAATATGTCTGCAAGTAAGTGTTCAAGGAGATGATTTGATCCTGATTTTCAGTGGCTGACTGCATTTATAGTCATAAGGTGATGGTGTCACCTGCAACTCCAGCTAGCTCTAATTTATCTGTCTTGGCTCCTGATAGCAATGAAATTGCTGTGGTATAGGCTTACTTGCCAAATAAATATACGTGATTACACATAATTCCAAAGCTAAATCTCACATAATTTTTTTGTCAAAAGCAGTAAAGTCAGCAGCAACAAAGTTTTCTCTCAAAGCTGTGAGAAATGTGAGTAAAACTTGTAGTTAAAAAAAAAAAATCTTTCAAATATTTCCCTTTGCCCTTGAGTGAGAGGTAGGAAAGATGCTGTTGTTTGATGGCAGATACTGAATACAAGCATCGTCTCTGTTCCTTCTGATGTAAAATTGTTGTAGGTCCCTTCCAACTCGAACTCCACTCCTCTCCTCTCCTCTCCTCTCCTCTCCTCTCCTCTCCTCTCCTCTCCCCTCCCCTCCTCTCCTCGCTTGTCTTAGTGCTCTGAAACTCACCAGTAAAATGAAGGGATATTTATGGAGAACTATCTTAACAGCAATGCTTAAAATTAGAGATCTGTTAATTTCTTTTTCCTAGTTTTAATAAGATAGGCAAAAATACAAAGCATCATGTAGGATCTACACTGTGTCACAGAAATTTCATCAGATAGTAATCCTGAATCACTGCATCTCCACTGAGTCTCACCTGAACTACCTGCTTGCAGGCACTGCCAGCTGCTCAGCTATTGCTAAGAGGTGGAGACACAGCATCTAGGCCTCCTGGAAGCTTTGTGCCTTATTCATCTCCTCCTTTCTCTTTACAAAATACTTTCTCTCCTCCCTAGGATCTGTGCTAGTTTTCCTGTCTATTTGCAGCAAGGACTGTAAAGCACTTGTGCAGCTGTTTGCTTCCACTGACTGAGTCTTGTCTTCTCTTTTCAGCTGAAGATTAGGATTGTTTGTGTTATGGTTTTCAGAAATGCACAAGTAATTTATAGTTAAGTACTGTATAGTTACTATCTTAAAAGAATTATTTTAGTGTTGAGTGGCAAGGAGAAAGATGTTCTTATGCCTAATTACCACAATTCCCCTTCCCCACAAGCTAGATGAAGCATTTCTGCTTTTGTGCTATATTGGTACAAGAGGAGGGACTAAAAAGCAATTGAGGAATTTTGTCATAGTTTGAATCACAGTAACATAAAGCCATCACAATGACTTTCTGATTGTCTCCTGTGTACTCTTGTGTATAGGTTATGCAAGGAGGAATTATAACTGACATGGCAGTAAGAGTTTCCGGCTGTGTAGTAGCTCTGCCTACTCTGCTAAGACTCATGAGAAACAGTGCCCGGTTCTGGGGCCTCTTTATTCCCCACAGTTTGAGATATGTGTTCCTGAAAAGGAGATGTTGGTGAAACGTCGGGTGCCTTTTTAAACTGATTTCACAAAAGCTCAATTAAATGGTGATTTGATCTTATGCAGCACAAGTATTATTTGCTTGGCAGAAGTAACAGTGGGATTTCAGGTTGAGTAGCACTTTCCTGCAGAGGTTTGGACATGTTTCCTAGGCATGTCTACTGTAAAAGATTTGAGCTTCCACTTGCATCCTGACAAAAGACATATTAAGCATTTAACTGAGAACTGTTGCTGTAGATGGCTAAAGGTCTGTCTTTCAGTGCTGAAATTGATATCTAACTCCTGTTGGATATAGGATGAAACACCTCACAGGCATGTATAGACTATATGCCACTTAAAGAGGCACAGATAGGTCTCATCCTGCTTTTAAATCCAGTGGTGGGTTGTTTGTTCTAAGTGCCTTTTCAAGTCAAGGCATGATTTTTACTATTGCTATGAGGAATGCAGGTCTCTTGAAAATAACCCTTCAATTCATTTTTTTAGAAAATGAAATGGCCGCTGTGTATCAGAATATTGGGAAGACTGCTGTGAACTGCTGGCACGTTCTGGACATGCAGGCATACCGGCGAAGTTTAAAGAAAAGCAAGCTGATTATAGGAGTTTCCTATGCCTCTTTTTCAGCTTTTCTTAAATTGATATTTCGGTCCCCATACATCTCTTATGTTGATGTCATAAACTGAGCAGTTTGGTATGACATAATTCCAGCCTCTTGGAATTAGCAGTGGCAGTTAGATTACTATTATTGATAGTGCCTGCAGGCAGGGAACCATTAAGGTGTCATAAACTTAGCAACCTCCTATGACATAATACTAATCTTTTAAATTTAGTTGTTACAGTTAGGTTGCATCCCAAGGATCCCTACTCTAGTGCCTGGTGTGTGTATGAGCATAGGATGCAACTTTTCTAAGAACTGCTAAACTTTGTGTTTCTTATAACATTTGATTAATAGTTACAGCAGCACGTACGGCAGAAATATTTTGCATTTGCTGTTTTTAAGTAGAAGATGACAAGTAATAACAGAACATCTTTTCAGAAGCTTTCATAGTATAATTAAGAGTGGCTGAGTAATAAATGGATAAACCAGGAATCAAACCAAACAGAAGAGAGTCAGGGTTTTGAAAAAAGTGTAGCTAAAACTTTTTCAACAATGATCTGATGATTGTGGCTGTCTTCTTACAGCTATGTCCACATTTTGGCATTTAATGGCTATAGACAAACTTAAATAGAAGGCTAAATCCTAAATACACAGGATAACAATTTTAATTTGCTTAATAATTTTACATTTTAAGACTGGTGAACGGGAATGGGAGGGTTTTAAGATATGCATGCGCAGTGGTCAGGGTATAAGGAAATTCGGCACATTCTTGCTTATCATTGATATTCTGCATGCCATGGGAGCAGTAAGTCAGGACTATTGGTATGTGCATGAAAGCTCATTCACCAAAGGACATGCTTTTGATGTATTAGCTAGCTAAAAATGCAGAGAGGAGTTTGGCAGAATTCTTCAAAGGGACAGGAATTTTAACTCTTTTTCAAATAACATCACAAATTCATTGGAGTCTTTGAGGTATAAAACATTTTAAACCTTTAGTCCTAGAAAATGTCTCCACAGCAAGCCAAGCTTTGGTTCTCAGTATCTGAAAATGCCACAGCTTGCTGTGGTGTAGGCTTTAATTCAGCTTGCAGGTACATAAAACTCCCCTGCTGATTTTGAACAGCAGGTTTGGAAAAACATTTCTCTGAGAGTTTTTAGAGTGTGTGGATTATGGATAGTAACACACTTAGCTAAAGAGAAAAAGAAACCAGACACCATACGGAAGTTCCTCTCTTTGAGAGCAACCAAAATGCTTTGTGACTGAGTTTGGAATGGGGACTTACATGAAGAAACAGGCAAGGGACAACATTATGGTAAAGTAAGCTGGACAATGTATCATCAAAACCAGCCTGTTCAGACAACTAGGCTGTACAAACAGGAATCCAGCAGATAGTGCATATACAGTATGATTTTCTAAGGAACGTTGCATAAAACTTGAAAGTCACAGTTAAGTCAAGCGAGATACAAACACCCACTTGCAGGTAGTGCTGGGAGGACAGTAGAAGGATACAGAAACCAGCCAACCAGAAAACCAGCAGATATCAAGGCCAACAAGTAAACCACGCAGTGGACAGCAATAGAGGTGTTTGCCAGTCTAGTGGCAGTGGTCATGAGCAAACTGTTTAAAACAACCATGAGAAATAGGTGTTGCTTTTCAGTGACTCTTTCAGTGTCTTTCAGTGACATCTGCTAAGTACAGCAAGATCTAAAGAAATTACATATTAAGGAATAATACGATGTTGACTTTACAGATCTTCTTTGCATATTGTCTCTTCTTCAGTAGCAAGAGACAAAAATCAAGGAAATATCTCCTACTGTGTTGTTCACCTGCTACCTAGTGGTGCTGCTCTCCTGCCGTCTTCTCCATCTGCTGAAATGTGCCCTCCTTAAAAGTAAGTTCTTATTAATTTCATAAGGAACAAATTAAGAACTAGCAAACACAGAGACATTTTGTTGAATTACAAGCAATTAGAACACAATGGGGAGAGGAGCAGGGAAGAAAAGCATTATACCAATTATGAATATTCTTAAAAAAAAAAAAGATCTGTCAGATCCTGAGAGCCATATAAAATTTTTAATTTGTCTTTTCCTGGGAAAACTGCCATTCTAATTAATGAAAATTTTCATTAGTTGTGGCTTTAGGATTTTACTTGGTGTAACTAAAACACTGTCTAAGATAATAAATAGTAGTTGAGAAATGTGACAGTACATTAGTTGTCAAGTAATACATAAGAAACCATCTAATTCAGGAACATCCCCGCTTTTATTAATCGGCTTTGTATTTTACATATTTTGTTTACCTGGGAAAATGAAACCTATCTATGTCTGCTAATTGAATCCTCGTCATCTTTAAGCTTTCATACCTTTTATACATAAATATTCCTTTAGCTAATGGGTAATTCTCTTCCCGTTTCAAGTTTATTAATACCCAGTATATTTTTTAATCCATCTCCTCACTTTCTGTGGTAAGTAGTCTCTTCTGCTCACATTTCTTTCAGTGACTGCATATCATACATTTCTTCCCTACAATTTTTGGTCATGATGGCTTATTGCTGCAGAAGTATTGTGCTTCTGTGGTTATACAGGTTTCTTTTAAAAAAAGTCCATTAAAATTATTTTTATAGGATGAGTGTTGACTCTAAGTTAAGAGAGCTTATCAGAAACTAACAGTAAAAAGCTGTTTTCCTTAGTTTTCCTCCTGCTTTATGTAGCAGTACAGTTCACCCAAAGTGGAAGTGAATGTAAAGAGGATAATTGTAATTGAAGGGTAGACTGCATACACTATGAAATTATTTTTTAAGAACTGCAACCTTTTCCACTGTAATATGTGGTAGTAGTAGCGTAGCTTTGAAATTAAGCATGATGAAATTTACACACCATGTTAACCTTGCATAAAGGTTAGGAAGGAAAAAATTCACCATGTAAAATGTATTCTTAATTTCATCTTCGGGTGTGCTGACTGAGGCTGCAGGAACAGGCTTTAGCCCAAGCAAGAGGGAGTACAGGAGCCTTTGGCAAGTTCTGAATACTCCTGAGAGGCTGTTGTGAGGTCTTGTCATTTGCTAATGGGGTGGCCTTCAGCAGATCCCTTGACTTTGGCCTTCTGTTTCCCTATCTGTTTAAATATGATGGGCTATACTTTCTCTACACTTTTCTTGCCATCTCCACTTGCTCTTTTCTGTAGTGTTTTTACATAATTAGCCTAAAAAAGCATAATTTTATTTATTTTGTAATTTTGATTGTGA
Organism: Egretta garzetta; assembly: GCF_000687185.1. NCBI lineage: Eukaryota > Metazoa > Chordata > Aves > Pelecaniformes > Ardeidae > Egretta > Egretta garzetta. The sequence goes on along the minus strand of NW_009259686.1, from coordinate 670,217 downwards.
TAACGTTTGTACATAATTAGGGATAAGTGAGATTTGCCTGTTCTACTGGCTAGAGCAGTGCTTTACTTTCTGGACAAGTGTCTATGAACAGATGACTTTTTATAAAGGTCCACTAGACTTGTGGGTAAGAGTCTTCCACGTTGCAGAAAAAGATTACTTCTTTCATACCCTTTCTATTTCCACAGAACTAAGGAAATATCCAGGAGCCTTAGAATATCTTAAAATTTTAACAATCACTTTTATTAACAGTATGAAAAAGTATTTTTGGGGTTGCTTATGCTGTCAGGTAACAAAGGACAGTTTTAAGAAATTGCAAACGAAAAACTCTGGTTTCTTTTCTACATCTCTGGTAAATTTAGAAGAACATACATCATACTACAGAATGCTCTTTCTTTAAGTTCAGTCTTTCAAGAGGGATTTGGGTCTTCTAAAAGTCTACTAACAATGCCATTCTTGCATTTAATGTAAGTATCTGAGTAGACCAAAAGTAACCAACCAGTTTTCAGTAGTTAACAGAAATTCCTACAGGGAAAGATGTGAGTTTGTAGATGCCTCAAGATTTTGGGCTGGCAAATATGAACAAGTATTAGGTTGGGCCTAGATTATAACCTTGAGCTGAGATGACCTGTCAGTCTGATAAAATGTTCTGCTTTGAATGTGCTGCTGTAATGTAAATGTCATGGTTTGCAATGCTACTTCTGCCTGCAAAGTCCATGCTCCAAGCTCTGAAAGAGTGATTTTATTGCATGACTGCAAGGGAAAAAGCAGGTTACTTGAAATCTCTCCTCTCTGTTTTGTCTCTAGTAAAATACAAGGCTTGACTTGCTGGTCATTGGCTACCTTGATTCACAGGAGGAGAATTATATGTCATGGAATAATAGCATTGCCTGTTTCAAAAATGCCATCATAACAAATAGTTTAGCAGTCATGTGTGTATCTCTGAATTTTCAGAGTCTCACTGCCAAGGGCTTTCTTTACATGCTTCCTTTCTGGACTAAATGTAGTGAGCAAAAACCTTAGCGTTATGTTTATGCATGTCCCACTTGCACAAAGTGTAACTTACTGAAAAAAAATGGCTTCATAGTTTGGGTTATCCAGTATTTTTTTGTCTCCAATGTATAATGCTTACTTTGTGTAGTTTATTGCATTTTTTATAAGTTACCATAAAATTTACATATATTCAACAAAAATAAATAAGTTAAAAGTGGAGAAAGCTTTCAGCTTTTTAGTGCAGCTCTTCTGTAATTCTGCAGAGAGTTAATACATGCTGTCCCACTGAAAATAGAGGAACGTACATGCCTACTGTATCTTTCACAGAATTTTAGATTAATTTAGGTTGGAGAGTGCTGCTCGAGGTTGTGTGGGCTAAGGACCTACTCAAAACATGGCCTCCTAACTTCATTGCTCAAGGCATTGTCCTGCTGAGTTTTGAGTAGTTCTAAGGGATGCAGATTCCACAAACTCTCCAGGCAGCTTGCTTCAATGTTTGACAAATGTCATGATGGAAAAAATGTTTCCTAATAGCTACTTGGAATTTCCTGTGTTTCAATGTCTGTTTTCTTCCATCCTGTCAGGGTGTTCCTCTGTAAGAGCCTGGCTCTGCCATCTGTAGACTCATTAGGTAGCTGAAGACAGCAATAATACCTTCCTTTAGCCCTTTCTTCTTAAAATTCAGCAGATCTAATTCTCTCAGCCTCCCTTTGTACATCTTGTACTGCACCCCCTGATCATCCTGGTGGTTCTCCACAGCATTTTTCCTTTATGTCTATGTTTGTCTTGTACTGGGGAGCCCAAATTTGGTCTCTCAAGTGCAGAATAGAAGGGGATAATCCCTGTCCTCAACTGTTGGCTGAGCTATTACTAACACAGCCCAGGATGTGGTTGGCCACCTCTGTTGCTAGGGCACACTGGTGATTCGTATTCAACTTGTTCGTCACATCTCTAGGTGTTGCATGGACTTATTCTGTCCCCAGCGGAGGACTCTGCATTTGTCTTTGTTGAACTGTGTTATTATTCTGCTTTGCAAAGTGTGTTTTCAAAAAGGAATTTGTTTAAGTGTATAATGGTTTAAAATGCTTTAGTTTTTGTGCAAGTAGTACCTTCGGTGTAATTTTGAATATATATAAACCCACCTCTGCCTTGTGTTCTTCTGTTAGTCCCTGTAGCAAGTCTTCCAGCATTTTTTATTTGTAAAAATTATGTTTATAGAAGTGACAATTTTTAATAAAATATTCAGAGGTTTTTTTGGGTCTAAATCTACTATGCCTCTCTCAGCACTGTATGATGTTGATTCATCATTCAAGCTATTAGAGAAAAGAAGTAATTCAAGATAACTCAGATGGGAATGTGTGGAATTTTACAGTTTCTACAGAGAAGGAAATGCTTGGGCTCTATTTCATTTAACAATCTAACGACATGTAATGTCCTAGGCAATTGCTCTATGTAAGTTCTAATTCAAGTCCAATTTAAATTAAATAGAACAGAGTCACCAAATCAAATAATATTGATGCTTAAGTACAACATAAATGATATGGAATTTGCAGACTGTACAATGAATTGAAAGTATGTTCAGCTGGAATTTGCCTATCTTTGCCTGCTGGTACTTGCATAAGTTACTGTGGTTCCATTCATAATCACAGGTAGAAACAGGCTTCTTCACAGATGTCTAAGAAAGGTCAGACCAATTGCTTTCTGGAGTTGCCTGTCTCTGTATTGACTATACATAGCTGCACATTCTTTAAAATACAGAGCCACCTTTAGACACAGTCATATTTATATTCCCACACAACAACATACAATAAAGAAAGTGAAGTATGGTATCTTCCAATAAAATCAGAGTAGTAATTTCAGGTATGCATGATATGTCATTGCCAAATATCAGTATAGCAAACTAAATCTTTAGAGATCTAATATTGTTTTAAAATGGCACAGACTCTATGCCTAGGTGTTTGGAAGTTTATATTCCATTGTCAAATGAACTCCCAAATCAGAAATTCTTTTCAGGATGTTGTGGTTTTTTTAATGTTCTTTAGTGTCAATGCAGAGAGAGGTTTTCAGCTATGGGATGACTTGCTTCTTTTTCCTGAATCACATTAGGACCTTTCCAGATTTTTTTCTGCACATTTGAAAACAGAGATAGGCACTGAGCTTGTTTACAGGACTGGGAACCCTTGTAGGTGAGAGAGGGAAAGGAGCCAACGCTGTAGTCTGTTGTCTGTGGGTAGGCTGGTGCTAGCACTTCTCACTGCTAGGTGTGTTTTAGGTGGATTCATGTGTGTGAGTTGGATTGTATGGGTTTAGGCAAAAAACAAGAGGGAAAAAAACTGAAAAAGGTTGGAAGTGGAACTAAGTTCCATGTGAAACTGGCAATTTGTTAAATTCCTTACTAGTGGGTGAAATTATATTTATGAAAAAAAATATAAGAAGAAAGGTATAACTAGGACTTAGCTTGCCAGATCACTTTAGAGTCTCAGCTCTAGAGTGATACTCCTGATGTGACACAGGCTATTTGAAGAGCTTGGTTGTAGACATTTGCTTCTGATAGTCCATTTCTGAGTCTGTTTAGTCTTGTATCATGACAAGTTGATTCTGAAGTGTCTCTCTTTGGTTTCAAAATTTTACACAGAATCATTCAGGAAATGGAACCTAAGGTGTATTAGTAACTTTGTGTCTATCATACTGTTGACTTTATTAATACCTGTGCTGCATGCAGTTATTATTTATCATGACCAATGTACAAGCTTTAGGGTGGACCATATGAGTGATTAAGATTTCTCCTATGGATACTATCACTGGATCTTTAGCAACCCTGCAGAGCAGATTTAGCTTCGTTTTTTAAATACTAGTCTAATTATCCCTACAGAGTAAATTGCATGGTATTTAGTTTGACTACTTTGAAAACCTAAGATCTGAGGCTGCTTTGCAGTGGTTTGAAATCTGTGTTTCCAGGGAGTTGAGTTATTTCAAACCAGATGTTTAACCACTAAATTGCATTTTTATCTCAACTTCTCACCTAGCTAGGAATATCCCTAACGACTATATTGAGGCAAATTACAATTATTGTTGTACAGCAGATAGGTGCTATTAATATGATGCTATCTCATGATGATAATTAAAACCAGAGAAATATCTCAATTTTAGTCAGTAAATGGTCCAGGTCCTTAAAAAAAGAACTCATTCAGTGTTTTCACAATGAGGATTTCTGGACCCCCACATGTATAACCTGACATAAAATGTTTGGTAAGATGAAACTCAAGCAAGGGTAGAACAAGACTCACTCCAAAGGGAGTCTCCTGTCTCATTCACAGTTTTAAGTGTTGGGAAGTATTTTGGGGCTGTTACTCACTGACAATGGAATCAACTAGTAGAGACACAACAGATTTTTTTTTTCCTTTTAAAGTGCATTATAGGGAAATAGCAGCTGTTTTCCTCAAGGCTCACATTCTTCTAATCCATCCTTAAGAGGAAATCAATACAGATTCTCTCAGAGGCTTTCAGGGCTGTCTTCCGTGTCAGGTGGAAAGGAACAAGAAGAAACAACTTGTTTCAAGAAACTAGGGATGTTGAGAAACAGGCTGTGGACCTGTCTTGTTTCTTATTAGTTCTACTGTTTTCAAAGAAGTAAAAAAAAATTTAAAAATTTCTTCTCAAAGGTACTTCCCTCATCATTATGACTGACCTTCAGAAACTCTTTGCCTTCCCACCTGATCTTTAGTCAGCAAGCTAGATAAATCAATAACTGAAACAATGCCCCCCTGCTTCCCTTGGTTTTTAAAACACTCTGAATGGTACGAATTACATGTTATAACCAAGAAGTCACAAGGCAGCCACTCTATTCCTGTACAGCAAAGAAAGCTAAAAGGTCTCTGAGTTGTTAATAATAAAGCCCTAAAAATAGAAGCCCCAGATGTTTTAAAATATGAAAAATAAATCACAGAATTTATAGCAATTGAGTAATCATTTGCAACTCTGAAATAATTTTCTGACTCAACATTTCTGACCTAATAATGAATAGTATTGTCATTTGCCCCCTAACTCTTTAGGTCAAATAAATTCTGAAATTTAGTCTTTCATTTTTTTAGAGGAATCTAGTTTGAGAGGCCTGGAACATTAAAATCGTAAACACTTAGTAATGCTTCAGGAAAAACCTTGACATGCAAACTAATTAAAGGTAATCTCTGCTTATGTATAGGCTGTGTTTTTCCTCTTCTGCATGAAAGTTCTGGTTGCCTTTCTAATGTCCTTCTGAATGAAGAAAGTGGAAAGACAAGATAAGAAAGGAGAGGTGTAGAAGGGGAAATGAACTGGAAATACACAGTACCTAATAAGAGCTATTCTGCAATGTTATGTCTTCTGTAAATTTTTATATGAAATCACAGGGAGCCTTGAAAAGTAAAAGCTTTTATTGTTAAGGAGTTAATATACTATTCAAGAGATACGCCTGTCTTGCTTTCCATCTGAAAAAATCTCGTTACATCTTCTGAATGCACATTTTGCTGCTTTTTGGATGACCAGCTTTTATCTAAGTATGGTGCTGTGAATTTCAGTAGAATTGTCATTATTGTAAAGAACTGAAGTCAGTTTGAGGTCCAGTTCTGAGAATGAACAAGACTAAAACATCAAAGCAAAACATGGTACTTCATACTTCGTCTTATCAGACGGATTAGTCTAGGAGGGCTGGACCTCACTGGGTAAGATTAATAAATGAATTTTCAGGTTTTCAACAATGAACCATGCTGTATCTAAATGAAGGATTCAGTCCTGCCTCCAGCATTAAAATTAGGTAGTAATGTTGTTGGTCATGGCTGGTAAAACAAAGCAACAGTGCTGAAAAGATTTTTCTGCCCCTGGGAGTTGTTATTTTTACCTCTTAACTTTATGTAAGGTGTTTGAAAACATGTTCAGATGAGTAATTGCTTTGTATTTTCTTCGGAATGGGTTTTTAATTTAAAATGAGTCACACATAAGTTTAAGCAACTTGGGAAGGGGATAATTTTGTTTCCAAACGTGTTTTTCCAAATGTATCTTAAATTTTGATCTTATTCACAGTTGGAGAAATGTTCCCTGTTTCTGGAGAACACTGCTCATGCACCTTCCCAAGGCTGTGTGTGCCTACCAGGAAGCAATGAGTTTTACAGGGCAGTTTCTGAGAATATGTGACCTATCTTGCTTTTTGAAATGGATTTAAAAACTATCACAGATGGGATAGTGCTTCAAAATCTTGATTGTGAAGGAGAAGCTATGTAATGGAGTAAAAGCTCTTCATGATACCTTGCCTTATGAAGGAAATGCTTCTCAGAATTCTCGCTATGATATTAAATAAAGACCAGCAGGTAAACAAGTAGTGGCAACAGAATTAAAACAGAGACATAAAGTCTCCATGCTTTCAAAGTAATCTTGAATTTCACATCAGAATTTACTTTTCATAAATCTTTGTGTTTCACATGGCTTTTGTGGTGCACTGGGATGCTACTCTCTTGTGGTATTGCTTCATTACACTGACATTTGCTATGAGAAACATCTGACTGTGTGTCAGTGAGATCATGAATTAGTAGCAATATTAGGACTACCTCATCATTGACTTACAACATACAAAGGACATTATGCTGAGAATCCATATTGTCCTTTAAATTAGGAAAACATTGCCAAATATGGTAGCTGAGGAAGAACTATGCATGTTTCTTTCCATATTGTAGCAGATAAAGAAAAATTATTTTCTGCATATTCTTTTTGAACTTACAGCTATAACAAAACAACAGCGAAGTGCACAGAAAGATGAAACAATAATTATCTGACAAAAAAACCCAAAGGGCAAGAAAACCAAACTTTTTTTCAAGTAAAGAGGTTGAAGTATGACAGGAAAGAGACTGGTGCATTTCCATTTGCAATAACATGTCAAGAAAATAAGATTGGAGAAGTGGAATGTGATGATGAAGCAAAAAAAGCTGTGGTGGCAACAGTAGAATTGATCATCATGGTTCAAAAAAGTCATAATAAATGAAAAGCTTTACATAAATATTTGGTTTATATTGTCATGAGAATCACTTATTGCATGAGATCTCTCTTAGTTCTTTGCAACAGCAGAAAAACATTTCCAAAGAACATATTCAGATCCAAATTGGTTTTTATCCTTCAGGACAAACTGCATGGTTCTGTTCTATGTCCTCAACATCACAGAATGTATGTATTCAAAACCAGTTCAAGCTAATAAAACCAAATCCAAAAGACCCAATTTTAACTCATGCCCCTTAGCTTAATAAAAGATGTAAATTTTGTGTATATTTATTTTTATCTCATACTGAATCTTACTAAAATTTGACTCTGACTGAAAATTCTGCCATTTTAAACCTTGCTTTCATTCTGAATGAAAACAAAACCAACATTAGTTGATACATGAAAAAATACTGCAAAAAAGACTTAATATTTAAAATTCAGAATCTTCTGGGAAATCACTTCGTGCTTCATTTGAGAGAGCTATGTAACCTGCACTAAGACTGAAGTATTACAGTACACTAACTAGATCCTGCCTATAGTGATTTTAAAAAATAATTTTGCTATCTGCTATTTTATGATCTTCCAGTTGCAACACAGCTCCTGATGCAGCATGGTAGTGTTTTGCTGTGCTTGATGGTGTTACGGTATCTTGTATCATATCCTCAGGTGGCTCCTGATCTGTCTGTTTTCTTGTGTGAAGTTCTTTGTGTGGCCTCATATTCACATTTGTGATAATATTCAGGTGCTTTGGTTGATTTGTAATCTGTCCTGAACAAATGCATCATTTAATTTTTATTTTGTGATAGGCAAGAGAAGAGTCTACTTTCAGTTGAAAATAGAGCCCACTAATCCTGTCAGCTAACCAAAAGCAGTTTGTCACCTATCCAGATTTCTTGTTTAGGATGCAGGTCAGAGGTGTTCCAATTTGGGTCCCTAAAATGTGTTTTCTAAGTGAATGACCTGTTTTCAAAAAGTTGGAAGACTTACTATTTATTGTTAGTCTCACAAGAACTCAGTGCTTCCTCATGCATTTAGGTAATTGACTTTTTGATCATGTATTTTGAAAATGCTGAAGTTGTCTAGAATATAGATGTGTTTATAATGCGCCTGCAAGACATATTGATGTTCATTGTTACAACTCTGTGTGCCATAGTAAAGGCACTTAAAGAGAATTATACTGAAAGCAAATGTTTTTACAATCTGCATAAAAGAATGTTTTGATAACTTTCATAAAAATCTAATAAATAAAGCTGAGCCATGCGAAAACTAGTTCATGTTCTTTTATTCCCTGGTTATTTAGTTCTCCGTGTATGGTTGGCTCCTTTTTATGATTGAAAGGGAGGATTCACCAGACTAAGTGCAGATCTTAGTTTCTGAATCTTATGCTGCCTTTAAGGTTACTAGAAAGAGTAGGTATTACTTGAATAAACGTCACCTATTTTTATGTACAAACAAGCTCAGTTGCACTGTTTCTGTTTCTCTCCCTTGACACAGAAAGTGTAGAATGCCCAGCTTGTATGTGGGGATCGATACTGGAGATATCTAAAGGTCAGATGAATTGCCTGAAGTGTCAAAATTTTGGCATGACCTGCCCTAACAAAGAAGGCTTGTGTCAGAGCCTAGAACAACTCTCTGGTGGTGTAGAGACCTGTGTGGGTGAGTTTTTCAGGTGATCGTTCAAGATGTGTGACTGTGACTGGAATCAGCCTGTGACTGATGAGCCCATGTCTGGATTTTATACAGACACAGGAGGAGGTCGTGTACATCTCCCATTAGTTTTGTAAGGGTGTAATACTCTTGTTTATGCAGTCTTTCTTGAATACATCCAGAGAACTTGGTACTAGATTTTTGTTTGCTTGTTTTAGGGAACAGCAATTACTTTGAACACCAGGAAGTATTCCAAAATTGTACATATTCAAACAAAAGTTTTAACGCCTGCTTTGGCACAAAAATGTGAATATATTTCGCACAGTATGTTTCCTTCTATTGTCCCTTTCTGAAACTGTGAAAAATGGATCTGTTTTAAAAGTTAGAGAGTGAATTTGATCTTTTTATGAACTGGGATAGATATGCCCCTGTGCTAAGATGACATTCATTAATCTTGTATGAACAATAGGCACAAAATATTTGGTGCTGAATTTCAAGATAAATCAGTTCCTGATTCTCAGACTGCTGAATGGGAATGGGATGAAAAGATGTAGTCTATCATTTTTTGTCAGTAAACAGACTAAAGAATTAACCATCTTAAAGACTTTCACCAGGTGATATCATAGTCATGAACAGAATATGCTAACCTACTAGGAATTTAACTGTAAATATATTGACAGCACCTAATCTGTTTAATACCTTAAATGGCATTGATTTTACTGTAAACAAATTATGCAATTTTAAATATAGCTTAATGTCAGCTAATCAGTATTTTAGCATTTACCTTTGGCAAAAATCAATAGATTTAATTTATCTATTTAATTATCTAGTCAAAGCTATCATTTTGACTGAAATTGGAATCTCTTTAAACATCAGAAGGAGAACCTGCTCTTACCTAGTTTTCTCATGCAAAAATCTGAATATTTTCTGTAAAATGTAATTATGATCTATTTTGTGTTCATAGACACTATCTTTAAAAGAACAAACAAACACACAAGAGTTCCTGGTCTTTTTCTGGAGGAAAATTTAAATTCAAATGCAATTAGATTAATAGTAAAAAAGAGCACTGAAATTACATGTAATTATCACTATAATTTTCACATTGGTACTGTAGAGTAGAAGTTATGTAACTCTAAATCCAAAGAAGGGGAAGAATTGTCTGAATGTCCATATTCATCAGAAGATCAAATCTTAATGTGTATTTTTGGACAACGCTTTCTTATTGTACGTTTGACAGGTGCTAGGCTGGGCTCTGAATGCCTTGAATTACTTTCAGCTATGTTAGACTTGGATTGCAATTGTTGGAATGTTTGTGATGGCTGTTTCTAGTGAAAATTTGTAAAGTTCTACTAGTCCAAGCACTATACAAATAGTCATATTAGGAATTAGTAAAGTAGTGCAAAAGGGTTACCTTATTACTTTAATGCTGTAGTCTTATGCCTGTTAAAATTCACATGGCAAGGTTTTGCATTTGACAGATGAAGGGGCATCCTTCTTTGACCTTGGCTTGTTTTCTGCAGAGCATACCTGTCACACATTACTGCCATGCTAAAATTCTTCTTGTTTTTTTCTCTGAGCTACCTGTACCTCTGGTTCCTAGGCAGCAGGTAATTCAGCTCAACCATTATCTGTGTATTAGCATCCAATACTGTCATCTCTCACTCATTTTTTGTGTATGTACAAATACCGAGCTTCTGGTTTGTACCTTGGTTTATACAGGTCAATGGGTGGGAAAGCTGCAACTCTAACAAATGTCCATACTGCCAGGGGGAAATGGGTGTCTTCTTTAGCTGTCTGTTTTTCTCATCGGCCCATGTCCTAAAACTGATCTCCCAGTCACTGCAACTAAAAGAGGCAGAGAATACTTCCTCATCCTTTCTCATTGCTCCTCTTCTGTCAAAACATGACAGGTTTCTGAGGTAAATCACTGCTGACCCACTCCCTCCTTCTGTCCCATCAAAACCAGAGGAGTTTCCATTTTCTTCTACTGGGAATAGTCTGGTAGGAACCACTGGCATAAGGCCCTTTTATCTGCCTCCTGACACAGTCCTGAGTGAAAAAGGGACAAAGGGAGAGAATAGTTCACTGTGGCTGTCTTCCAGCCACCAGAGACAAGGTGGTGAAGCTGGGACTGGAACTGATGACAGACTTGGCAGTTAAGAAAAATTTTGAGATCTGCTGAGCAAAGTGACCGCTGATCAGTAAATGGGTTAATAATAGTTCCTGCAAGGCAAGCAAAAGAGTTCTCTTCTTTGTATATACCATAGTGGGCAACAGAAATTTTCTGAATGTTGGATATTTACAAAATCATAAGACATAAATGGAATAAAGCTTTTAATTTCTTTTAAACTGTGTTGTATTTGGAACAATTGCTTGTTTTGGTGGTGTTGGTTTGTGGGGTTTTTTTGTGGGCTTTGGGGGTTTTGTTTTGTTTTGTTTTGTTTTTCCCAAAGAGAAGGGGATCTGTCCTGAGATTTTTTATTTGTATGTTTGTTTGTTTGCTTCAAAATTTGTGGAGCTGATGATCCCCCCTAACTTCATTTAGGGTCTTCGGGACATACTGTGTCATAATTGGTAGCATATCATACTTGATATGACATACTGTTTGCAGTTACTGTAATTAGTTCACAATATTGGTGGTTTTTAAAAGCCTCTTATTTTCAAAAAACACATTGTTACATAGTATCTCAACTTACATTTAATAGAAAGTGCTGTCCTTTATGGTTTTAGTGAGGAGGTTAAATGATGATCTTTGGAAGCTTAAATGAGGCTATTAAATAAAACTAGTGTTATTTTAAATCCTGAAATTATTTCCAGCCAATTGTATGATTTTAGAAGCTTTAAGTCATTAGTCTTGAATGCCAAAGGCTGTAAATATTGAAATTAAAGAATGATTGATCTGGTGAATGAAAATATGAATCCATATATGTGCTCCAGTCCTACTGAAGTTATTTGAACTCAGCTTCCATAGGGATAAGATTTTCTTTGATATATTCAATGTAACAGAATTGGGCCTTTAACTGATAAAGAACTTCTAGTGATGAGCAGTGGAGAGTTCTTTACAGCTTAAATGCTCATCATGGTGACGCTTTCCTTTCCTGTTAACTATATTTTGGACAGAGGACTGCGTTGTTGGACTGTTGACTGCTGATGTTGGTAATATTTGTATTTATGTACATGTTAGCCTTTGTAACAGTAATAACCCTATCAGTTTTATTTGTGAAGGTTCTAAGTGTCATTTTGTGTTTCTAATTCAGGCCTTAGAAGAGTTGCCTATAATTTAAAAGCAATACTCAGGCTCTTAGGAGCTCTTTTCTTTCATCTACATTTAAATACCCCAATGGAAAGAAAGCATTTAAAGATGTGCATTATTCACCTGGCCGTTACTGAAGTGTCATGTTAATAAATATTAACTATCAAAGTAAGGAGGTTTTTTGTTAACATTTTTAGCTGTTCTCACAAAATCCTGAATGTAATTTTTCTTATGATTATATACTGGAAACCCATAATGGCTATAGAACTTTTCATGCTGCCATAAAGATATTGCCGATACTATATTTCATCTGTATAGTACATTAAGCATGGTTATTTATGAAGACATTTCTCACAAAGCTACAGCATAGAAAAATACCTATTTTTGTCGCAAATTGGGTGATTTTGGAAATGAAAGTAAAAGAAGAATTTTATAAATCTTCTACTGTTCAAAAAATAAAATTATTATTCTTGTATTATAAGATACTTTACAACTATGAGGTAAAACTTTGAATCTGCACTTGGAGCTGATATTTGTGATGTAATCACTGCTACATACTTACTGGTGAGGAAAGATCCCTGGTAAACTTATTTCCTAGTGTATTTCTTCCCAAGGTAGAAAATTATGTTGTTACACTACCTCATAGATTGAAGTGCTGCAATTACAGATAGTAACTGAAATACATCTTTATGAAATTAATCTCAGTTCTGCAAGCTGGGACCAATTACTTAAACTCACAAACTGAAGAGAGAAAAAAAAATTCAGTGTCATGGTGGGAAAGGCTTGCAAAATTAGGTTCCTGTTCACTGGGAACTGAACTGAGAGTTACTTCATGTGAGCCATTAAACTGTAATGAAATCTTCTTACATCTGTTACAGTAGACAAACAGTTGTCTGCTGAGGACTAACTTCTTTCTGCCTTCCATTCATTTTCTCCCTTCCAAGTCAAAACAAGTAAAACAGCCAAATGTATTTTTGCTTCTTAAAAGAGCACTCTGTCATTGATCAGGTACTCATAAGAAAGGGACTCAGGAAAGGGACTATGTTTCTTATTACTTGCTGAAGTTGAGATATTTCTTCCTTGATACTCTTCAATGTGATTCTTAGCAAACATGAGCTTGAAGAAGCTCCTTAGCATCCATCTGTGTCTCAGTTCCATCAACAATTAAGAAGAGCAAACATGAGCTTGAAGAAGCTCCTTAGCATCCGTGTCTCAGTTCCATCAACAATTAAGAAGTTAAGTAACGTTTGCTCATCACCGTGAACTTTTTGAAATTGTGAGGAAAAGCTCACCTTGTAAAAAACTTCACAGGACTGTGATGATGGAGTAGGACTCTGCAGAGGGGAAGAGCCAGAACTGTTTTGGATTTTGAAAGGTGGAGCTCTTCTCTGCTGATCTCATGATGCCTATTAGAAATACAATAGGATTAATGTGTGCTATCTGATACGGATGTCACAGAACCATATATGAAATCGCACTTATTCATTTGCTGCTTTGCAATGTGGAAATCTAAGATATTAAAGCATCAGGAATCTTTTAGTGCTACAGCAGGCTGTTCATCGGAGATTTGGATGCTGATTCACAAACTCCTCTAAGCTCATTTGGAAAATCTGGCAAATGCACTTCCATTCGCCCATTCAGATGTGATCTGTCAATATTTATAATTAGAGGCTCCGCTGTTTAACTGCGGGTAAGAAAGGAAAAATAAAAATATAAAACTACAGTCAAATAATATACTGAGAGGTTTGAGGCCTGTTCTTATCCTCTAACAGAAAATTGATGGGGATAAAAACAACAAGGAGGCTAGAGGGAATGCCAAAATATTTTGGAAGGAGTAGGGTTAACAGTACCTTCACCTTCATCAAATTTTAGTGAACCAGTTATATGTGATTTCTCATATAGGGCTTCAGTATAGGAAGACACCACCGAGAAAGATGTTTCTTTTGTTAATTTTTTTTCAGTGTCTTTTATAAGGTTTGCAAGAATTTTGCGTGTGGTTTAACGCTGTTCTTCCTGCTGTGAAGGCTATCAAACTTACCAACTTCTTATAAATATTATCTCTTTGTGATTGTGGCATTTTCTGTATTGCTGAAAGGGAAATTTGATTCTGATAACATTGGTACTTAATAGCCAATGTAGATGCTCACTGTGAAGTTTTGTCTCTGACCACGCTGTGTCCAGCACTTCTGACTTGGCTCACAAGAGGGGTGAATGTCAGAGATAAGCTGAAACCAAGATCTTGGATGTGATTAAAAATGCAGTTCCTAATGTAGAGAGACAGAGAGGCAGTGTGGCAGAAAATCCTGGGAGGAAGGGATTTGGCTTAAGCTGACGATGTCTAAGCATTAAGACAGTTAAATTAGAACTTTTAAATTACCTAAGTGCTGATGTGTCCCTGCAGAGACGGCTCTGAGTCATGTGTGCCACGAGTGGAAGGTGGGAGGATGGCACTCGCGTGATGCAGTGTGTGGCACAGCTCAGGGGTAACGAATGCTTTCAAGCCCTCTAGCTTGCTGAGAGCAGTCTCCTCAAGAGTGAAAATAAAAAAATCTGGCTATTCCTGAGCTGTGATTTTCTCTTGTTCTGTACTGAATAAAGCTAACTCATCCTAGCCAGACCCAGGACATCGTACTGTGCTTTAACTCTGCCTGCAGGAGGGGAAACCTGGTTAGGTGGTAAGAAATAGTAGTACTGGTCTGGAGAGGAAAAATAAGAGGTAGAAAAGGAAGGGTATGAAGAAAGAAATGCTTGGAAACATTCTTCAGGACTATCCAGTGGCTTGGTTATTCCCTGTCCAGCTTTAACTTCATGTTTTAAAGGAGAAGCTGCAATACTAATACATGAAAGGTCAGCAATTATTTGATGATCAGGTCATGGTTACCTTTTTTATCATTACCTTTATTAGGTAATCTGTTCTTTATTACCAGTGCTGATTATAGATATAATTTTTTTTAACAATCAAGCTTTTGTTGCAACTTTTTGCAAGATGCAGTGATCTGAAACATTTGATGGTTTCTTATTCTGATGCAACTACAGAAAACTTTATCACTTTCCTAGGAACACCACTAGGGTGATTATCTGGTGATAATTTTTGGTTCATCAGCAGAAATTTTTTGTCAGTGATCTTACTATTCCATGCTCTGAAAAGAAAAAGGATTTTCTTCCTCAGTCGTGTAAATATCCAAACCTGACCTTTACTGTGAGGGAAAACAGATATTTTTGTTTTGCTTTCTTTATGTTTTGGTAACATTGGGGCCAAGATTTATGGGGATGAAGTATACAAAGTTATTTTTTAAAAGATTTACCATGCTATGAGTATTGGCAGAAAAATACATGTTTTTGTTTTAAGGTGGTAGAAGTGATATTTTAGGCACCCTAAGGGTTTTATAAAATAAGCTGGTAACATACCAGTACCGGCCACTGTACAGGAAACTGAGGAATGCTTGACATATATCTTCATCTTCTAGAGACACAACTTCCTCCTTAAACAAAAACTATTTGTGTATATATCATGTATTCTCTGTATTCATTTTTTCAGGAAGCAACCTTTCTTTGGCTTGTTCTGTGTCCTAGCTGAAAGTGGTCTAAGAAAATCGTATCTGGGACTCGATAAACAGTTTGAATGATGGGAGCTTTGAAGGTTTTTAAGAATTTATGTTACAGAAATCTTCTATAAACCTAAAATATGTAACAGCCACATGTCTTCCTTCTGCAGATGACCTGTAGAGCATTAGCTAATCCAAAATTAAAAAAAAAAGGGGGAGGGTGGGTGGAAGGAGTGGGATGGGAGGTTCTGAGCTGCTCATCTGTGTATACCAGTCTTGAAATGAGATAAGCACCACAGTCAAAGATGCAAAAAAGGCAGTGAAAAGACAGCTGTGTTTATCTCATTTACACACAAGGAAGAGAAAGTGTACCTCATAAGAAGGAAAATTTTCAGCTCTTATCCACTACATTTTGTCCAGCTGGGTAGGAATTTTACTATGGTTTAAGCTATCAAATGTAAAGTCTCTATAAAATGCTGCAGCTTCTCTCTGAATCATATTGTGCTATGAAGGCTTTGGCTATAGCTTCAGGTCAAAATATGTGATATTTTCGTATTTATCTTTTTTGCTGCCAGTATAGGTTTCCAACCAGATAATGCTGTAGCAGTAGAATGTCTTTCTTCAGTGCCATGATATTGCATGTGACTCTATGAGTTTTTGTGTAGGAAATGATTTGGTTTATTGCCTTATGATGAACTCGAGAGTGCTCAGTGTTGTACACAGCACAAAAGACAGTTTGTCTTTGCCTCAAGGAGGTTCTAGCCTGAAGGTTGGGTTTTAGGGAGCCTTGCATGGGGATGATCATCCCTTTTGTCAGATGTCTGATGCTGATGTGACCTCTGGACTACACAGACTTTTTTTTTTAACCTAATAAAGCATCATTCCCACCAGCAAAAATGTGTGTGCTAACCTCTTCCAAAACCACTACAACAGTGTTTTTGCAGATTTGTAGGAAATCTTCAGTGTTCAAGTGCTCCTCTTAGGCACGCTGAATTCCCAGAATACCACAGGGTGGTGGGTTGACCCTGGCTAGATGCCAGGGGCCCAGCAAAGCTGCTCTATCACTTCCCCTCCTCAGCTGGGCAGGGAAGAGAAAATATAACAAAAGGCTTATGGGTTGAGATGAGGGCAGAGGGACATCCTTCACCAATTGCCATCACGGGCAAACCAGACTTGACTTGGGGAAATTAGTTATTGCCCATCACATCAGAGTAGGGTAATTAGAGATAAAACCAAATCATCACACATTTCCTCTGCCACTCCTTCCTCCTCCGGGGGAGGGCTCCTCACACTCTTCCCCAGCTCCAGCCTGGGGTCCCTCCCACGGCAGGCAGTCCTGCATGAACTTCCCTGTGGGCCTCCATGGGGTGCAGGGGGACAGCCTGCCTCACCATGGGCTGCACCAGGGGCTGCAGGGGAATCTCTGCTCCGGCACCTGGAGCACCTCCTGCCCGTCCTTCTGCACTGACCTTGGCGTCTGCAGGGTTGTTCCTCTCACATATTCTCACTCCTCTCTCTAGCTGCAGTTGCGAAGGTTTGGGTTTTTTTCCCCTCCCTCTTAAATGCATTATCCCAGAGGCGCTACTGCCATTGCTGATGGGCTTGGTGTTGGCCAGCAGTGGGTCCATCTTGGAGCTGACTGGCATTGGCTCTGTCGGACATGGGGGAAGCTTCTCACAGGAGCCACCCCTGTAGCCCCCCACTACCAAAACCTTGCCACGCAAACCCAATACACAGGGCCAGAAGTTGTTAAGGGCAAACATTTCCCTCGGAGTACATTGGCAGCTCCCAGACCGGCCAGGTGCACTGGGAAGGGAGCCCCCTGCAGTCTGTGGCATACCTTTCCTCAGGTCTTGAGCGTACAATTAGTAGGAGTAGGAGTCTTAGAGACCCAGTAGCCTCATTTGTGGGTTTCCAGCCTCTTGGGAGATTTCCAGCAAATCTGGAGGGAAAACACATGTCATCAGATCCACCTTTTATGTTCTGGATAAATTTTAAAACAAAAAATGAATATGTTTGGGTTTAGTACAGACTGTTGAAATTACTACTCTAAGTAGAGGTTGATATGGAAAAAAAACCCTCCTATGAACCTCCAAACCTTAAACGTTTGCTTAGCCTTTAATGCTGTAGTTCAGGGGGTTTTGTGTTTTATCAGTCAGCGAACTGTCAGGGTATTTATCCAGCCCTTACAGCTGTGATACAATTTGTTAAGATGTCCACTATGATAGATGTTCCTTTCAGTGTACAGTACACTGATCTGAAGCTATGTGCTCTCTGGAGGTGCCGTTCAGTGTCAGCTCCATCCCAGGAGTTTCCTGAAATTCACAGACTCATTATTCTGTCTCAGTATTTAACACTTCCCACTGGACTGTCAAAATCCTAAGGTCCTTCAGGAGGGGCTAGAAACAGCGTTTTTCCAGCCGCTAAATAAAAACTGAAGGGCTACCCTGGTTTTTGAATGTGAAGAAAGTATTTTGTGAATAAGTGAATGATATATTCCCATGGAAGCTGACATGGCAGGATTAAAACATCACTGAATATCATCTTGTGAACAGATACTGTATTTCATACAAAGTATATATTATATATATATGCAATGAATGGGGTTAATCTCTAGCCTCGATGAAGCTGGTAATTGATCACTGTGGAGAGGATAGGTTTGGAGTTAACTGTCTTCAGCCCTGGCTTGTTGACACTGTGATGCAGTGAAGCAGAAATGTGGCATTATTATAGCTAGATATAGCCTTTGGATCAGTTTTGTCTCATACTAAATATGATAAGAATCATAAAATGCTGCTTTACTAGATAGAATGGGGAAAATAATCCCTTTCTGAATATTATTTCTGTGTTATTACTGAATTACATCACTGATTTCTTCCGAGTAATGACAATTTAGGTCTTTTGCTGTTCTGCTGGGATCCCTGAGGAGGACTTTGAGTGTTCTTCATTCTGCCTTCTATATTAATTGTCTGTGTACTCTGTTTCAGTGAGAAATAGCCTTAGGATCTTCACTTTCTGAAAGTGACTACACAACATTATGCGTCTAAATTATGAGGATCTCCAGCAGGCTGTATCTTGCTAACAGCAGTCAGTGCTGTCTGGAAGGTTAAAGTCCCTATTAAAGTTTGGATGGGAGCCAGAATTACTTCCACTACATGTTAGAGACAACCATCTAATAATACCGTGTAACGGTGTGAGCCACTGTCATTCAACAGATGGCACCATGTGGTACAACATCATGCGATTCAGTTGCTGTTTCTTGAGTTCCTCCACATAATAATGTAGCAAAATATTAAAAGTTGACAGAAAAAACATTTATAGGATTCAAATGTTCTTATACCAGTAGATGCATAAGAAGAGTCAGTTTTCCCCTAGGTTATATTTAATTTGACAAACTGTCAGTTTAGAAATATATTTGCAGCTCAAACAAAATAAAGCAGTGTTATTTATGCTACTGAAGCTGATGAAGAAAACCAGATATTGTTTATTCATGCAAAATTAGTGTTATTTCCCTCTGCTATAATAAAATAGAGGAAGAAGGTACAAGATAAGAGGGTTGAAGAAAGAGCTATTTATAGTTTGAGGCCTACGTTTCAGTGTAGTTAAATTCTGCACACGTGTGAGCTGTGCTGAAAACAGCAGTGCTCTGGCATGGGCATGGAAGAGAAGGCTTTTCCAAATTAACCATTTGAATTGCATACATAAGTGGTTATCTGTGAGGAAGATGAGTTTTGTTGAGAGAAGGAGTGTTTGGAATGATGAGGAAAGGCACGACGGGATAGAAAACAGGTACGTGCTCAGACACAGATGCCTTTCAGGTGTGGTTTCTCTGTAGCTGGTCCCTTAGGTATATTTAGAATGTGTCATGTTACAGCACTGCTGCTACAACATTATGTATGCCATCAGCAGTTTTTACTTTGTCATTTATCCAGATTGACACTCTTCATGAGAGTAAAGTTACCGATACATTTTTGATGTATGTTAAACCTTGCATGTGGTTTATGGGTTAGCATATCTGAAAGGGGACTGAGATGAAGGATTATGCAAAATGAAGTCACGGATTATACAGGCACAGGCAAATTAGACACTGGAAAACATAGGCTGATTGCCTTTATCAAAAAAATACCGGCACTTAAAAGACTTTCTGTAATGCCTTATTACTGCTCTGTAATTTGTTTGTAGATATATCTTATTGCATTAGGCAGATCTGAGTGGTAACTTTGCTCAGTGATGTTTTAGTAATTGAGCAGAGCTCTGGAGAACACTGATGCTGATGCCAGCCCTATATTGCAGTATAGTTTTAAGTTTTGTCTACTTGACAGGCACAAGCCTACCCAGCTTCACAGAGAAAGATGTGTATTTCAGCAGATTTGCAATCATTGAAAGGTCCATTCTGCAAAACTGTGTTTTTATCATGGGTTTTGTTAAGGGGTATTTTGGCTTTGGCCCATTATTCTTTGTCTCCCACAGCGAAAACCAGGACAAGGTTATAATTTGGTTTGCATACTTTGATCAAAGCCACCTTCAAGAATAATTTTTTAACCTTCAATAAATCTCAGGTGTGCTAGCAAACATTTCTCTAAATTTCTGCCAACTTGCTTTTGTGTCAGGGTGCATGAGGAAATCGGGAGGAAAACGTGTCTTCTCTTTGCACAGAACATCTGAGGCATAGCCTTGCACCTGAAAGGTGCCTTGTATCTTTGCCTTTCCCTGTCGCTGAAGGTTGTACCTCTTGACAAAATTTAAACCACAATATTACAGCTGTTTGCACCCAGAATCTAAAGGACTAAACTCATAATTTGCCTGGCATAGAAATTTTTATTTCTGTACTTCAGCTAACTGGTCATTTTGTGCCATCACAGTAGTTTGTGGGTCTGCACTATTAACAGTGTCAGGGACTTAGTCTGATGAAACAGGAAAACAGTGAGAAAGCAGATAGGAGTGTTGAAAAGAAGTAAAGGAGAGCATCTCTTTATGTCAGTGGTGCGTTGAACCCTCTGCATCATCAAGTCGGGGTTTAAGGCAATCACTTTGGTTTCAATGGGAATGTAGCCTGGAGGAGAACTTTACAACTTGCTGTGCATTGTCAGGGAGAGGCAATGTTTGGTACAAGAAAAGGGATCCAAACCCATTTCTTTTTACAAACTTAACAGTCTTTTAAGCTCCTCTGAGAATGTCCAGAGGCTTTTTTCTAAATAACACTGAAATTTATTGTAGTAGTAAAAGTAGAAGAAAGTGCCCAATAAGTTTAATTGCCATTAAATCGCAGTGAATTTAAGATGTGAATCTGAGGTAGACTTGCTTTTGTCTGCCAGCTGTCAGTCCAGAATACAGTAGCGCATCTCCACTTGTTTTGAAGCACATTTTAAAATGTATTTATGTTGTTCATTCATTAACAGTCTGTGTGGCTGCCATGTGTATAGTAATGTAGGCTAGCTTCCGGTTCTCAGTTCTTCATATTTTTAGTAGTATTTTGTGCATGTGAGTAATATATTTGGATTTTAATAGCTTTGAGGTGATATTTAAATGCTAATTTAAAGTAGGGTTTACCTTGTCTGTCTTTAACCACCTGAAGATTAAGACTAAGACTCAGTCTTGAAGCAACCTTTGAAGCAACCTTTGTGATCAGTTACAGTTGATGAATGACCCTCCAATTTCTCTCCAGTCTTCACTATCTTCCTTAGGTATCTCCTGAAGCTTTTAGATCGTGGTGATCATCAAGAGTTCCTTCTACAGTCAATGAATTAATCATCTTGACCATAAATCCTAAGTCTTAGTCACCTAACATAAAATTGAATCCTCAGTTTCATTATGTAAACTTATGTTGGGAAGTAATTTTTGCTTATGTCAGAGACATCTCACTGGCTTGTAATTTGTGTTGATTATCATGGTAGCAATACTTAAGAGTGTGAGATAAGTTCTAAGTTAAGAAGATGGAATAAACGATCAAAGCAATTAAGTATCTGATTTTATTTTTTTTTAACTGGTGCACAGCATTTACTTCTCAGGTGCTTTGCGTCTTTAGAGTCTCTGTCAAAGCATTCTAAAAGGTAGCACACATTTATATAAATAATGGTAAATCTGAAATGGAAAAAACCTATTGTTGTGCAGGTTTGTTTTGATTTTGTACTGCAGGGGGACAAAGGCTATCTAAATCGGTATATAAAGCTTGAGGTGGTGTGGTACCATAATCCCATCTTTTCCTTTCCCTTTCTTGCTATTCCACATTCCAAATTCAAATTAAGTAAGGAAAATATTTCTGATGAGGAAACAGGAATTGAGGTAATATTTCTATGGACTCATAAATATTCGCATCTTGGTATGGAACGCATATACTGTCTGAGAATGCCACAGGTAAGTACATACATAACTTCTTGGGGAGTGTTCATTACCAGTTCCCCTCTATACCAGTGTGGAAATCAATTACTTTCATTTGAGGTTAGTTCCTCTTGGTCAAGGTATCACGGATTGTGCTTTTGGCTTTAGAGTGTTTGGTATTGGTCAAAATAGCAGCTGTTGCGTGTGCCCGGTGAGTGATGCCATTGCACTAACTATGCCTGCAACAGCTGCAGCAATCCTGAAAACAGAGTGTCTCCCATTTCTGCAGCCCTCTTAAAATGGGAGGCTTGAAACAAGTTCGTGCAGAGTTGTAAGTTTATCTCCATGTATCTCCTAGAAGTCTTCCAGTTTCCTGTCTGTGCAAAGGCACCTTGGTTCTGCTTCTGTTGGGGAGGAGCATCAACCATAAACTGCAAGGGTTTTTTATTGTGATTTTGCTGAGTTTCATCTACACTGTATTTCTCTTTCCATGGAAAGGAAGATGTAGTCATATTTAAATATTATCAAGTTAATCCACAGAGGATTAGGTTTCTTCGCTCACATTCAAAATGTCTGTTCTAGTTAGGCCATTTTTTCCCACT
>NW_009259686.1:633837-647771 GCF_000687185.1 Egretta garzetta | reverse complement strand
TTTCCCTATTAGTTCAAATTATGTTGCTGTTTTCTCGACAGCCTGTCTGAAGGACTCTTAGCTATTAATTTGTATAACACAGTAATAATGTTTGCAGATCTTGCAAATAATAATAGAATGAAAAAATAACACAGCTTTAGCTCATGAACATAAAAAAGTCATGTTCATTTAAGGCCTGGCTTCAGCAATTCTGTCAACACATGTTGGAGTAGTAATAACAATTTAATGATTTGAAATGGCTGCTATGTAGAAAAACAACATACAGACATTTATTTATTTGCCAGTTTCTGCATGGAAATGCTTTGTTTTCTGATTTTTTTGGTATTTGGAGTTGTCCTTTGAACATGCTAAGAAATGTCCTGGCTAAGAAATTCCAATTAAAACATTATGTATTATGGAAAGCTGCAGTACAACTTGAAACTCTTCCAGAATCAGGTCTATTTGAGCAATTTAAAAGTGACTATTCCTTGGTCAGCAAAAATACAGATTGATCTACTATTGTACATATTAAAACAATTCACACTGGATTTAAAGAGGTACTTAAAACACAGAAACTCTCTAAAGTTTTTCAGTACAGACATTACTAATTAATGTGATGACTCAAGCTCCTAGTCGCTGATGTCTTTCTGAGCAAAATTGCCCTTGTACCCCTTTGAACTTTGTACTTTTAGTCAGAAGAGTGGTATTGAAGAAGAACCTCTTGATTCTAATTATCTGTTACAGCAAACATGCATCATAGTTGGATTCAACAGGGAGCCTTGAATGACTAGCTGGTAAACATTTTTATTAGTAATATGTTCCATCTGTTTAATGTTCAGCTTGATCTAGTAGCAGTTGGTAGTAAAGCTGTTGAGGTTCTCACTGAGCTTTTACTGGCATAGAAAAAAAGAAGTAGAAGTATCTTGAACAGCCTCCCTTTCAGACAGATAACTATGACAGGAGGCCCAGAACCCCATCATGCTATGAAAAGTAAATTTAATCTCAATATCTGGTGATATATGACCAAAACCCCGAAATTAATGTTTTTCCTTAATCTTTCAAATTATGGAGAGGGAGGTTTTTAATTCCAGGGAATTAAAATATTTCCAGAACACATAAAATACATTGATAGTTTTGCTGAGTTCTTATTGTATAATTGTATTCTTTTTTTGCCTTTGCTCATTCTTGGTGTAGCCACCTAAGGTAGCCAGACATTAAAAAAACAAATAAAAAAGGCTGTTCCATAGGCTTCAACTCATCCTGTGCTATAATACTGAAAAATTCAAAACCAATTATATTTTAGAAGTTAGCATAATTAGTTAAGACTACTATCCTATTCTAGAGTAGACCTAGAAATCATAACATGTGGACTGATTATAAGGCTGCATATAACCATGTATTTTCTTATGTTGAACTGAGTTGTACAGATGTTGTACCAGAACAGCTTTACTACAAGAAATATCAAAGTGTTCAGTTGAAGTCAAACATATAAAGGGAGCAATTAGAATTTTTGCAACAGATAATGCTTTTTGATTAAATAAATATATAAGTTTCTTGAGTGCTGACTTGTCCATTTTAAGTGTAATATTCCTGTACTGCTTTTTCATGTGTATTCTCAACTCAGTCCCATGTGATCAACAGGTAGGTTGTAGTTACTATATATGTTCTTTATTTTAGAGAAAGCAACTGGCATTGCAGAGTGGGGGAAAAAGCATCACTCCATAGTGGTTTTTGAAAACTATTAAAGCTGCCCTCATTTCCCTTTAACGTTGGGCTGCTTGTTGTTTCTTGCCCACTGGATAAAGGACAACTTCCAACGTGATCGTTCTGCCTTTGTTGCAGATGCATCTCTGCTTAGTTCAGTCTCTTTGCAGAAATTGTGCTTTCTAGATGAGTAGGTAATGAAAACATGAATAGGTGTGAAACATCATATACCTCAGCACTTCTGTTTCAGATTATTTAGCAATCTGTCAATTTTCTGTCTAAAGAAAGTTCACATTAAAAAATGCATGCTTAAAATAATACTATAATATTCCTGACCCAAAGATAACATTTTTTATTTTAGTAGTCTTTGACAGAATTTCCCTGAATTAATTTTCTCTCTGTCCATTTATGTTAAGATTAGTTAAGATTTTATCAACCTCTCTCCTGTTATCTCATATTTAATAAAATTAGGGAAAGCAGAATATGAGGGTTGTCATGAAAAAACTTGTGCAGGTAAAAGAGGGGTTTGATTTCTCTGTCTCTGCAAATTGAGATCTTATCTGCTAAAAAGTGTGTTGGCTATGTTTGGTATTTTAATGTAAATATGCACAGGAGAATAACAGATATGTTATCTTGCTTTGAAGTTTCTCTCATGGGTATTTAAGAATAAGGAGATCTAATTAAAAGAAAGGGAATTTTATGAGAACCCATGATATAAACTTACCTCTATAAACTGGCTAGAGTTACAGGTCCGTAAATTAGTTGTATTAATTTTCTGCTAACTAAGAAGAATAATTGAGCTGGGATCTTAAAACTGTTTTTGAATTATCTTACTGTTTAGCCCTCAAATTAGAAAATTTTATGAAGAAGGAAAAAGTTACTTCATCTGCAGAAATCTGAGTCAGAGCACAGTTATATTATGCAAATCTTAGCAGTAAAAATAGCTTTGAATGCAGGGCTTGTTTTCATTAGCAACGGGGTAAAATGGATGGTGGGTGTATCTAATCAGCATGTTTCTAGTGCAGTTTAGAAGGTTAAAGATAAAATATTCATAGCAGAAAATGCCTTCCCCCCTTATATTGAAATACAATTTAAAAGTTTAAGGCAAAAAGGGACCATTTGTTCATATATATACACATATATATGTGTTCATATATATGTGTGTGTGCATATCTAGATATATGAGTGCATATATATATATATATATTATAGGGCCTGTAGCGATAGGACAAGGGGTCATGGTTTTAAACAAAAAGGAGATAGATTCACAGTAGATATAAGGAAGAAATTTTTTTACAATGAGGGTGGTGAAACACTGGAACAGGTTGCCCAGAGAGGTGGTGGATGCCCCATGCCTGGAAACATTCAAGGTCAGGTTGGACGGGGCTCTGAGCAACCTGATCAAGTTGAAGATGTCCCTGCTCATGGCAGGGGGGTTGGACTAGATGACCTCTAATGGTCCCTTCCAACCCAAACCATTCTATGTAATGGGAGATCATTAAACCTTGCCCACCTATCCCTGAATTAATTAGAATTTTATTTCACCTTAAGTCCTTAGGACAAATTATACTGAATGCCAGAGGGGAAACCAGACAGGAACAAGTTATCTAGTATAAACCACCCTAATATTGCAGAGGAGACATGAGTTGATAGATCCAAGTGATCATAGTAGCTCGCTAAAGGAGTTGAGCTCCCATTCTCTTTCTCCATCCCATCCATCCAGTTCTCCTAATAAGATGCAAGAAATTTTTTCTTCTGAAAACCAGCTCTGGTGATCTGTCTCATTACAAGTGTGAGAACCAGACACAACAGCCAGTGCAACTAAGAAAAAAATATTCTTTTTAGCTCTTTAGTGAAATGATCTGTCTGTCCTGCCTGGGACATGCCCTGAAGGATGTTTCATTATCACTCTTGCTGGAAACAATTTGTGGATCTGAATCATGATATCCGATAATCTGCAGTAACTGATTTTCGGGTTGGTACTGACCTTCTCAATCCTTGCTCATTCTAAAGGGCTTTTATTCATTCAACTGGACTCAAAAGGCAACAGTTGGCAGGATAAGATGGTAGTCCACTAGTGAAAAGTCAAAGATACTTTTGATGGGTAATTTGCTGGGCTTGACTGGCAAGTCAGTTATTAGCTCTTTCCAAGGGAACTTTACTTTGTATCGCTTATAAAATGTGTTTACTTCTGTAACACAGGCAGCCTGGCACTTCAGTAATTACAACCTACAGAGCTTACTTCATACCTATGAAGCGCTATGAACATTATCTTCTGATAGCTGTGTTACTGCTAGATGCTAGGCTGCTCCACCACTTTCCTACTTGCTGAAACACTGTGGGAGGATGTACTTAGTGAGAAATTTTGAAAAGGGAAAATTTAGATCAGAGTGAAAAAGCATAGATTTTTATTCTCATTACAAGAAAAATGTAAGTTTGTCATGTACGCCTGAGTACCTGGTTGTTGTTACACAGACATTCATAAACAGAGTGTTTGTTTAAAAAACAAACAAACCTGTTGGGAATTTAGCATGGGGGTTAGATCTCTCAAACAGTGTGGTTGGTTCAATATATACACACTTCAATATATACACAATTCATTGCTATTGATTATCTTAAACTAAATAAAAAATATCTCTTAACTGTGTATAAAAGACTGTCTTATGAGACTCTTTTTGCATATGCAGGAATGGTTTCTACTGACTATTCAAAAGTAACTATGTACAGCTTGATCAGTTTTGCAGCAGAACCTGGCTGGGGAGCATGTGGAATAGCCAGATCCCCCACACAGGATGTTAATGTACACATTGGAACATCCAAACGTCCATACGTAGCAGGAGCTGTCTTGAGGAGTGTCTGGAATTCCCACCTGGAGACTGCTGCACCAATTACTCATATATATTGCTGTGAAGGAGACCAGGAGCTCAGTCAGTCACCTTGGCTAGGTTGGTGTGATGTTTCAAATCAGTTGGATGTCTCATCTAGCTGGAGGGTTCCTGGACCACTAGGGAATTTCTGACTCAAGAGCATGGGTGTGCAGACAGGCAACAGCCCTGAAATCCAGTTATGCAATTATAAATATAGGACAAACTTGAATTTAATCGATTTAGATCAGTGGCTTGGGTGGAAGTGACTGGAATATAGGTTTAATGATATGCTTCTTTTTGAGACCTTGTTAAAGTCCAGACATGCAGGATAGGGAGGAGTTGCATTTCTGTTCATGTAAACAGGCTTGTCAGGCTTTTGTCCCCAGAAATTTTGGAAGTGGAATAGACAGGTGCAATAAAGGACTGTTGGTTGCTGCCATATTCATCCACTTGCAGAGAAAATTAAGGGGTTTGATGTTCAAATCTATAAAAAAAGCTGATTGTGCTTAGAAAGCCACTTTTCGGTATTTGCAGTAATAGTTAACAGTACTGTGTGTTCCTGTGCTTAGAACTGAGGGTCATTCACTGAACAACGATGAGTCTTTTCTGTCTGGCCCAACTCACCAAGGACTCTACTCTTCATAAAGTCCTTGTACTCCCAAGGACAATTCTGGTTGATTTACTGGACAGATGAGCCAAGCATGATCTCATTGCCTCTTTCACACCTGAAGTATTTCACATCTTAAGTATTGCACACTATTCTGTATCCTCACCAAAAGTTCTTATGTTTATTTAGTGGGTGGGAAGAGGTAGGATTTTACAAATTTTCCTTTGGTCATTGTAGAGGCTGACCAAATGCTTGACAGATAGACCAAATTCCCTGCCAGACAGGCTGGTTGTTTTCTCCCTCCTACCTTCCTCACTGACATCTTTTTGTTGAGGTGTCTCACTAATGGGAGAAAACTCAAACTGATATGAGGAAGCAAGAAAGTTATCCTGCAGATAGTATGAGTTATATAGGGTAGAGTAACCTGCAGGGTATAAATAATTTCTCACTCAGTTTCTGGGTGATATATTTATTTAGGTATGAGTAAAAAAAAGAAAAAGAACATTTTCTGTATAAGTTCTTTTTTAAAAAAACTTAGTCATAAGTTTGCATGTTGATCCATAACAGTATAAACCCTGTAGCATAGCTAATGCTACAATTAGAATTAATATACAACTAAACCAATTTCTGTTTGTATTCATAAGATGATGGGGTGGGTTAACTCTGTCTGGCCTCCAGGTGCCCACCAAGCTGCTTTATCACTGCCCTCCTCAGCTGGACAGGGAGGGGAGAAAATAAGATGGAAAAAAACCTGTGACTCAAGATAAAGGCAGTTTAGTAAAGCAAAAGCAAAGGCCGCACGTGGAGGCAAAGTAAAACAAAAGATTTATTCTCTACTTCCATCAGCAGGTGATGTCCAGCAACTTCCTGGGATGTAGGGGGTTGCTCTGGAAATCAAATGCCTTAATAATAAATGTCTCCTCTCCCCCTCCTTTCTTTTAGCTTTTATTGCTGAGTAGATGTAATAAGGTAGGGGCTATCGCTTTGGTCAGCTTGGGTCAGCTGTCATGGCTATGTCCCCTCCCAACCTCTTGCCCACTGGCCTTTGGAGGCAAGGTGGATTTGGAGACACAGCCTTGATGCTGTGTGAGCACTGCTCAGCAGTAGCCAAAACACTGGTGTGTTATCAACACCTTTCTAGCTACAAATACAAAGCACAGCACTATGAGGGCTGCTGTGGGGAAAATTATCTCTATCTCAGCCAGACCCAATACAGACCTTAATGGACTGATTATTATTTAACAAGTGCATCCATTATATTAAACAGTAAGCTGATATTCTTCATGGAAGTGGCCTTTCAAATTTTGAGCAGTTTTTATTGCCAAGTTCTAACAAGTAGTATAATTCCATGGAAGACTTTATGCTTTCACAGTAAATATATGGAGTGAGGTTTCTGGTAGAAAAGCTTGTGGAATGAAAATCCCACGTAAATTTTTCATTAGCACTCTGCCATTAAATCTCTCTCAAAAGTTCACAGACAATATAGGGCTTATAAACAAGATTTGAGAATATTCATCTTAATGTCAGTGACATTTTCAGGAAAAAGTAGGCTGAAGTTGGAAGTACTTGCTAACATAAGGCTGAGGAGTACAGCGATTAGCACGCTATCTTAGTATTTATGGAAAATGGATTGGGTTTTTCCACATGGTTTGTCAGGGGCTTAGTGTTCCTCTTTATATCAGAGCGGAATGATGTAGGGACTGGAAGTCATTATGGTACAGGAATAGGAACCAAATAAGTATCTCAGATCAAGATTAATAACATTTGTGTTATATGAGAACTTCTTTCTCCTTTTTCTCTTTTCTTTTTCTCTTTTCTTAAGCAAAGCAGCAGACAACCCCCTCTCCCCAAAACAGCAGTAATCTGCATTTTAATTTGAACTCACAATAGGACACAGATAATGCTGTTTAAATGCAGTCGTAATCCATATGGAGTTGGCTCTGGTGTGTAGCTTTTTTGCTAATGACATTGAAATAATTATTACGCAGTGACCTTTAAAGAAGAAAGCTGATTTTTTTTATCCTATCATAGGTGTTTATCTATATTTAACCAGTTTGAGTACTCTCAGGCTAAATATTCTCCATCCTATTATGTTAAATACAAGATAACTACTGTTTGATGTATTGAGACAGTGGTAGAAAGAATGTGTGGGATTAACTTCAGTAAGTGTGTTTTATTTCTGTACGGTTGGTTGGTTTTTACAATTATTTATAATAAATTTGCCTCATGCCCGAGAATTGCAAACATTCTTTAGTTACATTATGGTATGTGTAGGTGTATGCATAATTCAGATGGGCTAAAACACTAAGCATTGCCCAAATTGCTTGTGAAATATGACAGGAAAGATGTCTTCAGGGAAATGTAGGCACTCATATGAAAGGTTAATTTTGTGTGCTAACTGAAATTGCATTCAGAATCTTTGGGTTCACTAGCAGTGCACACGTTATACAACTCAATTCTAAGTGATAAAAATGTTGGCTGCTTGTTTACACTTCATAAATAAATGCAGATGTAATACCTTTGGTGCAGAATTATGACAAAGGTTACCCGGGTGGCTGCTGTTGTTGCTAAGGCTTTACAACGTGTTGTGTTTTAATTTCTTTAACAATTTTCAGATGCTTAGAACATTCTAAAACTTCTAGGTTTGGCAGGATAGTAAAAAAATATGTACAGTATTTTCTTGTTTTGCAATTCTAGATGAAATATCTTATAGCTACTTTCATGAAATTGAAAAATCAAATGCATTCTGGTTTTCTCCTTTGCCAAGTATGATGCAATGCTAGCCTTCCTTTTTTAAATGGGCTTTTCCCATATTTTATTTTATTTTATTTTACTTTATTGTATTTTACTTATTTTTCTTTATTTTACTTTTTAAGTCTAGAGAAATTTCAGCCTTTTTTTAGGCTTCAGAAGATGGGAACACTCATGCTGCTCACTTTTGCAAATTGTCTTTTCCTTTTTGCTTGGGAAGTGATGCATTCTTTAGTATGGCTATAAGCATCATGAAGATTAGCTTCCGTACATGTAAACCATTTCTTTTCACTAGACTGAGTTCATAGTCATAAAACCTGCTGCACTGTGTGTCCATGAGCAGATGGATTCCATAGTCTTTGTCACAGTCAATAGGTATTTTATGCTACTGCTGAAGTAATTTCATTGGTAATTCTGTATTTTTGCTGGGACAACTAAGTTTGAGAGCAATTTAATAACTCTGAGGCCTTTTTTCCATAAAATTTTTTATACAGGTAACAGTTTCAGGCTATGTCTATGAACGATTAAAGATGTTTAAAGAGAATTGTTATGATTTTGATAAAGTATTTAGGTAATAGATTCCTATTAAAATGAAAAAAAAATCCACCAGTGTTTTGAGTTACATGATTAATTTCTTCTTTTTGAAATGCAAAACCTTGTCCTAATAGGACTGGAGAATTACATGCTTAAATATTCAAATTTTAAATTTATGGGTGAACTTTCAAATGTGAATTCAAGATGCACATTTAATTTGTTGCTTACTTGTATTTACTATTTTAGTTTAATTTATGTGCATGATTATGAGTTCTTAAGTGTATTTGAGAAAAATAGAATTCCACCTAATATCTTTGAATTATGTGGGCAGGTAGACATTTGTTTATGTTGGGTTTTCATTATGTTGCCAATACCTAGCTTGGGAGTAGTTAAATCTGTTAATGTGGTAAAAAATAAGAAAATATATTAAGTACATGTTTAAATGCAATTGATATCATAGTGTGGATACAAACTTTTTCTAATAACCAGAATTGCACTAACAATGTCACTATCACACTTGTTTTTGCCTGTTAAAAAATGTACTTGTAGCCAGGAATGAGCATCTCCTAAAGGGTGTTCACACAGAGATTTTTATCTCATGCCTTCAAAAAGCAAAAGATGGGCTGTACGTTGTAGTTTTTGTTCTTCTGGGATACAGAAATGGTAGTGATACATATCATACACAGATCCTTAATGTAAGGTTAATAATCTCAGCAATAACTTAGCAAAAAGCAAAGAAGAAAATGTCTTTTTTTTAATAGTTCAAATTATTTAACATGGTAAATGAAAACTGTAATGGTGGAAGCTATGTATCAGTCAGAATTCTTCTTTTGGTCTTGTTGTGAGCTGATGTGTTTTCCTGCTGTGATGACGAAATTAGCTTTAAAAGCAAAGAACTTCTCTTTGTGTCATTTCTTGTTCTTTACCAGTGTGTGAGGAAATTTCCTGGTTGTGTGAGGAAATGAGGGTTTTCCCCCACCAAAAATTCCAGCTCATGTGATCTGCTCCTGAATGTGAACCAATATATGCAATCAGGAGATGTATTTAAAGTACTCTCCTGATTTGGACTAAACTACTAATGTAAATACACCTGTATTGGACCAGAACCGTAGAGCTGTTCCAAGCGTGGGAGAGACACTGTCTAGACTGTGAGTGCTTTGTTTTGCTTTGAGGAGATCGTATATGTGTAAGAACCGCCAGAGCCATGAATGTCTACTTTGTGGAGGACTGATCTGCAGCAATTTTGAAGAGGGGAAAGGAAGAGTATTTTTTTCAAAGAGAAATCCATGTGTGCTTTGTTTATACAGGTCTGTGAGAAAGCCTCAAGTTAAATTGGTGTCTTTTATCTAAGAAGAGATTTGAGATTTCTTGATAGAGTGATCAAAAAGTATCTGTGTGGAGAAAAGATTTGTGGTTCTTTAGATTCCCCTTTAGAGGAAGGAGAATGGCATGGAGGATTACAGTGATTTGAAGCGGAAACTAAGAAGTTTAGACAGGAGATATAGGTGGGTGGGTTTTTTATTACTTCTGGATTCTTTGGAAGTAATGGGTAGATTAAGCATAGGAACAACTTTTGCAGTGGTGAGTAGTTTTATCTTCACAATCAGCTTTCTCAAAGACACTGCAACTAGGGACAGCATCTGGGCTGCAGGCTGACATTAGAAGATGAACTGTAGATAAAGGGTGAGATTGGATGGCAATGATCCATTCACTGGGAAGAACTTTCTCCCTGTGACTGACTCCTGTATTAGAAAACCAAGACCATATAATTCCCAAAATCCTTTTAAGCACAGAAGATGCTAAACAGTTGGCCAGCTCTGATTAGCAGGACTCAGTTGCCATTCACTCTATAGAAGCCTGGCTATGTTAACAATATGTATGAAGAATTACATCAATTTCATGAAGGGTAAGGTTTGAAACATTTGTTGAAACAGCATTTTTATCCAGCATTTTCTAGCAAGTAGAAAAGTTTATTAAGTTAGCAGTGACCAAGCAACCATTAACTTCATTGTGTGAGCAGAGATACATGCTTAACAGCTATTTAAAACTTGTCATTAGTTCTAGGACCCCAGTTATGTACTGTCCCCTGTGTGCCTGCTCTTCTTGGGACACGCACAGGGACAGAGAGCTTCACTGAAATGAGCTTCTCCGATAAGTGTTCTGCTTCTCTTCTCATTGATAACACATTTTGATGCTGTAATATCTGTTGATTCTATTACCCTTATGGGTTTCTGTTATTCAGCAGTATGTGTCATCCTCATGCCTCCGTATCATTGCAGTGTTTCTGTTATCTTGTACTTGATGTTTCTCGACAACGTGGTAACGAATAATACTATAAGTATTGCTTCTACAGAAAACTGTTCACATAATAAATTGTAGTAATGTCCTATTTTTTTTCTATTGAAGGTTTAACTGCGATACAAGGGACTCAGACCCTTTGTAAATAAACTCGGTTGCAAGCCCTCTTTCTTGTCCTCTTAATTTGCATTGTTGTTTTATGGTAGGATATGAAAATACAACAAGGGATTAACTGCTGTTTGAAATAGTTTACATCCTGTACTAGAAAGATTCTGCTCTGTCAAAGGTATTCATTTGGGTCAGATAGATGTCATCAGTATGAGAACTGTATCCTATTTGTATAATCACAGACTTCAGAATTTGTGGTAATTTCTAATTTTTTTTAATGTATTTTGCATTGTCAGCTAATAGTTCAATAATCAGTTGGAGTGGAAGAAGAGGATTAGGAATTTTAATGTTTACAGAGGAGCAAAATATATGACAAATGTCAGATAAAGAGCCTATTTAAATGTAAGCCAGCACTGCTACATGTGCCTTGTTTAGTTTATCTGCAATATTCTTTGTCTTATGAATGGTAACTTAAGCTGTCCATTTATAGAATCTGAACGAGCATTTTAACTCATAGATTTTCAGATCTTCTTATTTCTGAAGTATTGAACTATGTGTCCTATCCGTATTTACACTTCCTTTTCTGCGATGTGGTAAGAATAACTGGACACTGCAGTAATTTCCACAGTGATCCTTTATGTAACATCTCTCCTTGTCCAGAAAACCTGCTTCGCTCCAGCTTTGCTCAAATTATTTTCTAAGGAAATTTCCCCTTCCTCTGCTCCATCTGATGGGCATAGCCAAGAACTATGGCTCTGGTTCCCACAGCTCTTCAAGAAAATGGGAGAATCACAGTGTTCCCACTTCAGCTTTTCATGGTTTGATGTTTAATTGTAATATTCTATATAGCTCTAATTCTGTTACTTCTCATTCTTTCCAGTTTTATATTCATGTACTGCTGTTCAGTTGTGATTAAACACATTTAAACCCTTCATGGTATTTGTTTAGTAAGTATGAAAGCAAAAATTAATTCTTTTGACTGAAAGGTCACATTTTACCTCCCAGTTGAAAGACAATATTTTGGAAGTCAGGCAAATATAAAGTTTCTGAATATGTCTTTCTCTAATCTTGGTGTTTCATGAAGTTGTGTGTTATCATAGTATGTGAATGCTACCTACACATATCCAGAGGTAGTTCCTTTGGTTTTTCACCATGCCTACCTGTACCACTGAAGGTAAATATTTTTGGGGGTTATTGAAAACAAAAGCTTGGAAACAGAGGATAGTATTCACCAGGTAAATGTCATTTCGAGGGGAATAAACTTTTCACAAGAGGTTTGTGAATAATTTCTTGAAGACTTTGGGTTTGGTTAATCTACCCTGACAGATTGTTCTGCAGAGAAGATTCCCTTACTCCTCTGTTTTGTCATTACTGTATTTTCATTGTTAAATGGAAATAGAGTTGCTGTTATAATTAATAGGTTCTAACCTGACTTGTGAGTCAAGTGACACTTGATGTGTTTCTTGCTTCTATTAGGTCAAAGTTCTGTAAACCAGAAGCTGACAAAGCAGACTGTAAAGAGAACTCTCAGTGCCCTGAGCAGAGGAGGATGTAGGCAACAGCAGAATTGTGTTTCATCTTTTCAATCAGTTTTAAGTTCAGTAAGCTTAAAGGTGATAAGTGAATTAAGGAAACTGGACATATCTTTATAAAAGAACAGAGCTTCCTATTGAAATGGATATGAAGGAAGTAGTTTTTGTAAAATTATGTGATTGCTTGGGCTGACTGTTTTTAATAATCATTAACAGCAATTAACATCTTAGGAACTTTTTATGTTTTTCAAATGGAAGGAAGATGTTAGACATAAAAGATAATAATGAGATGAACACAGATTAATTTGATTTAATAAAACCACACAGATGATTCTCAAAACGTTTCTTGAAAGGAAGCTTGATGCCAAAGCACTTTGCTGTGATTTGTTTATATATGTATGCACTTAATATTTTCCAAAAAGTAAATGCAAAGAACCCCCTAGGCTTCTTTAAATACTCTTCTACTGATAACTCTGGTAGTTTAAGTTGTGTCCTTAGGAGGCTTTCCCTTCCCTAGCCTTTGGCAGAAAGTTTGCAGAACTTCTCTTTCATACAACAGATGGCACTGCAAAACTCTGGCAATCAGCCTGAACCTGAGGAGGGGCGATTTGAGTTCTGGGCTCTCAGGATGGTCTTCCATCCTTTCTCCTCTGGAAAGGTAAGGATAAGTACCTGCCTGTACCTTGTCATCCAGTTACTGACAGCTTGGTTCTTTTTTTAGTGAGAGAGGAATAGGAGAATTCTCTGTCTTCTTCATATAAACACCTCTGGCATGTCCAACTCTGCAACAGCTAAGAGGGCCAGGCAATTTGAACTAGGAGTCAGACAGAAAATGGAGGACAGATGCCGCATTAATGTTGAATTCAAGGAATTAAGGCATAAAATCATACAGCTCCTGAAATATAAATATTTCTTACATCCTTGCTGGTGTTGCCAAGATAGTGAGTAAGCATGAAAAATTGACTTTTTCAGCATCTGTTTAAATGCTTGCAGTACTGTGCAATTCTAACTGCCCTGAATAATCCACTTTGTGCGAACACCTGCACAGATGTGTAACTCAGTTTCCAAATATGTCATTGTTTGCATAACTACAGCTAATAGATCATACCCCCTAGATTTGTTACCTTAGGCCCTGCTTCTCTAGTTACTTCTCTAACTTCCTAAAATCTAGTTTTAAAATGTTGGTTTTTTTCTGAATATATTTTTTTCTTTACTGGCTTTTTATGTTAGTGTTTTTGTTGTTGATGATGTTGTTGTTGACTTAAGGTTTGTCAAGAATGGATGTCTTTGACAGAGAATAGACAAAATGTTTCCTGGACAGATAAGTTTGTTGAATTCTTGTAAGTGTATCGTGAACATACGGCTGTTATGCAAACATATCTCAAAACCCTCTTTGGAAATTCTGCTTTGGAAGAAGATCATAGCAAAAAAAGCTTTAAGATCTTTTAAAAGAAGAGCATTTTGGTGGCGTTGCTAGTCTGTGGCAAGGCATAGTGTATTATCTGGAATATATTGCTGATCTTTGTTTACAAGGGATTCTTTCTATCTCCAAAA
>NW_009259686.1:597116-633806 GCF_000687185.1 Egretta garzetta | reverse complement strand
GTTAGTGACTACATTGTGAGAGATAATTACATGGTGTGGAATTGGTACAGAAGTGTGTTTACAGCAGCAACCTTCTCATTGTTTTGAATAGTGATAATTTATAATGAAATATTTTTATACAGTGTTTACTGATACCGCTAAGATACCTCTAAGATTTTTTTTTTTCTTCAAACACAGTTATTTTACAATCCCTCAAAAATAGTTTGGGGAGGGACATAATGAATATTACCATGTGAGAGTATGCTAAGGAAAAACATTAATGAAAAGGGGGTTGTATGCTGTCAGCTGGCTGGGAGCCGCTCTGGGAATGCTGTCGTGCTGAAGTCAATACCAAAAGCGGGATTGGCCAGGGATTATTTCTTGTCATTTTCTTCCATTTTATCAACATTTCTACATCCAGAGGCAGCTGTCATGTTTTAAGCATTAAATAATCTTGCCACAAAGCAAGGATGCTTCATAAGCATGTGATCTTCTCCTACCCATTGAACTGGAGGGTGAGAGTTCTAATGTACAGAAACTCTCTCAAATTACTGATGATTTTTTTTTAAAAATTTATTTCTAATAAGCAAGGACATCACTGCATTTCTTTTCCCAAGAAATCATTTGTGGCTATGAGACTGAAATTTTCTCCTGCTCTATGATCCCAAATATTTATTCCTTCTATGTTAAAACTGCCTTTGCATGATGAAAAAAGCACCAGGGGTTTGTGAGTTGGTGGGGAATGGCTGGACATGGCAAACCAGTCTCAAGGGCAACATTCTCATGTAGCCGCCTAGAAGAAATAGCCTTAGCCATTGGAAACCACCTTCCCCTCCAGCAGTCAGTTAGCTCTTCTGTTTTCTTAGTGTGTTTATTTTGCATCTGTGTGAGATTTAATAAACATTGCAGTGCTCATAATTTTAAAGCTACTTTTTATTAAGGCTTCCTGAATTTGTGTCACTTAGCTTTTTGATCATTCAGCCAAGCTGCTTATTTGACTTCGCTCTGAGTGACTCATGTTTGGAAAAAATGGTTCATGCTTGTACAGTTCAAGACCTGGTAAATACTTAGCGCTTTGTAGAAGCGATTATGCTTGTTCTGTGAGAAACAAAAGATGCTCCTGCCAGTTAGCCAAGGCTGTGCATCAGCAGCCTGCCCCTTCAGTCAAACCTAGGTGCTCAGTCACATCTGACCAAAACTAAGAATCTGAAGAAATATCTTGAGAAAAGCTGAGTCAAATGAGTAAATCCAGTTAAATCTTGGCCCTGTCCGATTCTTTGGCATTGAGCCTACGGACATTCTTTCTACAGACACGCTTTGAAGCCATGGAGGTCTAATGAGACATTGAACTCCTGTGAGTTAGCTGGCTTTCTGCCTAGAGATTAACTTCATAGATCCAACCCTCCCAGAAGCTAAGGGAAGCTTTCAGGAGCCACCTGGGTCTGGTCTGTAGAAGTTGTCAGACCGTCCCCCTTGAGGGATTCAGTAACAGAGCAAATTGTGATTCTTATCCTTCTTGCTGTGGAAACTCAGCCAAACCAACTCTTTGAGTCTCCCTTTCACCATTTATTTTGCTTATAATAAGCATATTACCTACCTGCATTTTATCAGTCCTGTGAGAATTCTTTAGCTAATGTTGATACAAGTTTTAGAAGTATAAAATGTTCTATAAATACACTTTCTAAACGTATATATTATATATGAAAAGTATAATCATTATTGCAACATTCCGAGTTGCTATTTATGAGCTGTATTCTGGCCACTTCAGTATCTTTAACTGTTTTGTGGATTTCAGACACATAAATGATTCTACGACTTTTTTTTCTCTGTATATTTTGAAAATGGTCTATATATTTACATTGGTTTCCACATTATATTAATTTAGTCTTTGCTTCCCAAAACTAGCTGATTCTATTAGAATGGAGTTTTTAAAGAATTAACTATGTTGTTAGGCAAAATCCAGTGATCTTTCAACCACACATTTGGTGTCATCACATGAATAATCATGAGTCAGAAATTCAGCACAAAAAATTCTTTGCTCTTGAAACAGAATGTATGCAGGAGGGGTGCCCCTCAGGGAACTCGTTTATATTCCAGAAATTCAGAAATTTTGATGAAGATAAAGTATGTTTTCCTGTGTCATTTTTTGTTCAAATTTTCTTTTTAGCTGCCTAAATCTTTGTGATTTTTTCTCATACTCTCTAGCAAATACACCTATCCACGTACAAGTTTTTCAGTTTTCTGTAATAATTGCACATGAACACAGAAATGCAGTCAAAATCTCAATTCTTGCATGAAACTAGATGTGGAATAATACTGTTTGTCTGGGTTATGCTCATGGTATAAATCCCATCGTGAATGTTAGTGAGGCAAATAGGCACACAGCGACTGTGCAGGTGATTTTCCTTTATATGCCTTGCTGTCCTATTCACAATTTCATGCTGCATTTTTCTCGCTGTACGGTCTTGTTGCTGGTTAGGTATCTTAAGGCAGATTACTGTCACACACATGAACACTCACCGAAACATCTTTGGACCAGTCCTGTTACATCCACCAAAATTGGGGTTTGCATGCTACAGTTTTACTACACTGGATGATGTCTAGGAATGTTCTTGGGCCCTGGCTTTCACTAGTCTGTACTTTTTACAATTGCCTGTGTCTAGCTTTTGGCTTTTACTAACTAGTTCTTTCCCAAGGAATTCCTGGGCATGGTTTAGAAGCAAAAATGCATCCAGCAGGCAGTTTTGTTACACTCACCCTGCTTTGGAAGCTGAGGCTTTCCTAGTGTACATGCAGTTGTTCTGTATCCTTTTGCCTCAGTGCTCAGGAATGTTCCTGGGTATGTTTAATTTAACAATATGGATGTAGCCTAGATGTCTGACCCAGACAATGCTCTGATTGCCTACTTCCCAGCAATACGTGATTTGTTAACTGCGATGCTCCAGTTAATTACATAGAGTAGACATCTGTGCATGCACAGAAAGCACCCTGCACTGGGAGATACGAGCCTGTCTCCTGCCAAAAGGATGTGCAGTAGCTGCAGTGCTTAACTACAGAGGTTGGACGGTTATGAAGGAACAAAAGACCTGGAACTCTGGCCCTTGCGGCCAACCTTGTTGCCTTCTTTGCCTGATTTTTGACCCTGTGCTCTTACATTCCTGGGTGGAAAGGGCTCTTACTCCAAGTATGTTATCTTTACAGTTGAGACACTTCTTGGTGGCATTGGAGATCTTCTACTCTGAAATGTAGGTTGCCTAAAATGAAGGTCTTTGTTTGGTAAAGCTGTAAGAATTATGAAAAAGGCAGATGATACCATCATTTTCCCTCCATTCCTTCTTACGTTTACAAAAGGGCTACAGTTTCTGCATTAGTTATCTGTCCTCTGAGGGAGGTGAAAAACCAAAGTGCTGAGTAGATAGAGGATATCCTAATGTTTCTCACTGTCTGGCTTTAGCTTCTGGTTTGGTTTTCTTAACCATGAGAGCACCGATGTTTTTCCTATAGTTAGAGGAAGAGGGAGGGTAGAGATAACAAATCCAATTCATCCCTTTACTTTATTAATTTTTAGCCCCTGGGATTCCTACGTAAAGCCTAGCCTGTTCTGCTTGGTCTGCTGGCCCTTAGACTCTCATCATTGCTGGCATGAAATCCTGGCTTCACTGAAGCCAATGGAGACATTCCAGCCCCAATGCAGTTTTATAAACATAGGCATCTAGTGATATTTGAAAGAGCCTTGGGTATTCCACCTGGCCTCCATATTCTGTTCAAGAAAGGTGCAGGTTTCCTTCTCTTCCTCTGTCACATCTGCTAGGTGATTTGGGTATGGTAGTACAACTCAAATGGCTCTAAATGCTTGTGTTTACATTACTAAATAGAGATCCTCCTTTCATATAGCAAAGCCAGGATTTTCTCTCTTATGCTTAGTTTTTTATAATCACAGTGTTTGCCTACAGGTCCTTTGTGTGGTTGAAGTTTTTATTGTGTGCTTAATAAATGATTAATCATCCTCTTTTTCTTCTCTGCTTGCTTTGGACTCTTTTCCTGTGCACATACAGCTTTTGTAAATCAGTTGCCCAGTGACTGCTCCTGATCGTGTTTGGTTGATCCATGTCAAGGCAATAGACATAGATCATCAGCCTCCTCTGGCTTTCCTTCTGTAAATCTGACCCACTTACTTTTCTCCTCTGGATTTTATCATTCCATTAATTTCTGCAGTCACTTAGATTTTGGAACAGCATGCAGGCATCTGGCAGAAACCCAGGACAGTGTGCTTTCCTGTCATACTTGTGCTTACAATGAGTTGCAGTTTTTTGGCTGTATAATAAACCATCCTTTATCTGATCTTTCCATGTTAGAATGTGGAAACTAAATGTCTTTCACGAAATTTCTGGGGCTATTATGGATTCAGTTCAAAATCTGTATTACTTGGAAATTCTTGTAAGGTATGCATAGTTCATTTTAACATGTCCTCACTCTAGAATAGCTAAGGTGTGATAAAATGGCATCATTAAACTGTTACTTTCCTGATCCTTTATGGAAGGCAGGGTAAAAATCCTTTATATAATAAGGAATTGGCAATCTTTTTTCTGCATGGGAAGTCCTACCTGTTAAAGTGAAAACCACAACTATTACCCTTCCTTCTTACACTCCTCCTTAAAACTTCCTTGAGCATGGATAGCTGCAGAAAGCCTGGGAGTTAGGCAGCTTGTGCACATACAGCAATTTTTGATAATCGTAATGTTTCATAAGCTTTCAGTTATGCTGTCTCGCTTGTCACGTGGGCTGTATCCCATTTACGGTGTTTCAGAAATTGCTGCATTGATTTGAGGCTTTTTATTTGTTGCATGTGTGGCCAGATGCACCGTGATGCAGTTACCTAATTTTTCATCTTTTTCTATTCCAGTCTTTTGAACTTTA
The DNA here is from genome assembly GCF_000687185.1 of Egretta garzetta. Taxonomy (NCBI): domain Eukaryota; kingdom Metazoa; phylum Chordata; class Aves; order Pelecaniformes; family Ardeidae; genus Egretta; species Egretta garzetta. The sequence continues at coordinate 628,910 of NW_009259686.1, read as the reverse complement.
TGTTCACACTGACTGAAATCTATTAGATGCAAGATTATCTGTCATGTTTCTCTGAAGGGTCAGATACCTTCAAAACCAGGAAATTTTTTAGGAATACATGAACCTTGGGAATGCACCATAGTAAATATGAAGTTGTGCAATGCATTTTTTTTATAGTCAGTAAGATAACTTCTTGGGTAGGCCTGCGATGCAGTTCTCACTTCACAACAAACCTAATGTACTGTCCTCAACATAGACACAAACTAGAGTACTGTAAATGCTAAATGGTGGCACTTATATAAGAGCACAGTATTTAGCAAAGTAAGTCAGAAAAATATCAGTTCTTTTTTATAAGTATGGAGAGTCGCCAGCGAATAGGGACGAGTGACAGAGTACTAGTGTGTGTTATGGTTGAGTCTAGTGGAGACAACGGTTGTGAAGAAGCATCCTTGTATAAAAAAGTGAATGAGCCATAATGGAAGAGCAGGAATCTCACTTTTCTAGCTCTAGGCTGTCTAAAAAAGAGACTGTTAGCTGGCTGATGTGATGAAAACATCAAGCTGTGAAAGATTTAAACTCTTTTCCCTAGCTATAAAAGTATATTGATCTAAAGTCTATTATTGCAAGTTAGAACTGGCCTGCCTAGGTATATAGGTGAAATATTGAGTATGAAGCCTTTCTTATCTCATTCACTGGTATGTTACTTTTCTCACACTTTATGCTTCCACGTTGGTTTGCCAAATGTAAGAACTGGCAAGCACTTGCAGTGCTTCCTGTCTACCAGAGTGGTCCTCTATTTTGTTATCTATTGTACATGTCACTGCCATCAGGGGCTGAAGAATGTGTATTGGAGGGGTGAAGTACTTTGCCACAGTATTACAAGCTTTTCCACTCTTCGATGGCATCAAGATGCTTTGCATCTTTCACTGTCATGAAAGTGCTGAAGTACTGCAGTTGCCATGACATGCCTTTGTTTCCCAAACATCTCAGAGATTTTGTACCATACAAACGAACATGGCTCTCAAGCCATGCTGGGGTCTCTTCAGTCAATGAGAACTTTACCCTGGGATGACATAGTCCAGAATTTTAAGGACAAGGAACATCTGTTTGGATGAGGATGTCTAATACTTGCTGAAATTACTGCAAAAATTTTCTGCCTCAGGGACATCTGTGTATAAGACTTGACAATTTCTTTGCTTTTATGAATGTAGTGTTAAAGGCTTAGAAATAAATATTTCTACATATCAAATCTTCACTGCTTTATGCAGCCCTATATGCCAACAGAAGTTATTCAGTTGTCTTCTTAGCCCAGAATGAGCTTAAGTGCTCGCTATTATGAATGAACCTGGCAGTTCAGAGGTAACTTGTTGGGTACGTGGTGCCAGAGGCAACAATACTCACAGCACGTAAGGAATTTACTGCACATTAATATCAATGTAAAATATTGTCCCAGCGTGCTAACATTAAAACCCTTCCACAGTACTGAAACAGACTCCTTGTTGTTCTAGAGGTGGTGCCAAGGGAAACGAAAATCAAAAGTAAACAGCCTGTATAAGGTAACAGGACTGATGCAAAATAAATTTCCAGAGACAGTAGAGGTATTTTTGAGATATGTGAAAACAGTTGCTGGGATGCTGTGGTTACAGAGGCAAAGTGCTTTTTGTCAAGCTGTTTAATAGTTATGAAGATAAAATTACAACATATGTTATCAATTAACAAAATGTAAATTTGCTAAAGTAATTTTACATTCAGAAATTCCAGAAGAACAATTTCCTGAAGCATAATCATAAATATTCCTTTCAGAAGCAGAAGGAATTCATATGCACACAAAATATACTTTAGTTATGCCTGTGTTAAATAGCTCACTTTTGTTCATGTAAAGAGGTGATAGTCTGTGAAGTCAATGCATACCAGGAGTGTCCAAGTTCTGCATTTCACCCATCTGAATGGTCATCTTATAACTAATTTCTCACTCTCTAAGGGAGAGAAAAAACTCTTTTCTGCCTACTCATATAGATGCAAATGCATATTATTTAGTATTTGCAGATTGCCCATAGATATGAAGCATTATGTAAGTGCTAACTTCAGGTAACCCATACAGTAAATATATTTGTTCAAGGGTTTTCAGGTGTAGCCTGTTCAGTGTGACTAAAACTTTTCTTTCAAGATTGATCCTTTGTGACTTGCTTAAATAAGAAAAGAGTAATTGTGCTAAGCTAATATTTGAAATAAATAAGGAGTATCCAGATGTATGAGACAGACCTCCAAACCAAGTCGGGATAGTCTGTTTGTGGCAATCAGCAGAAGAAAATACAGTCTGTGGGAAATGGCCAATATAGAAAATATGCAGGAGAAGGCAGAAGATAATGCTGGGGGAATGTTTCATTGGCAGAATAGGGAGTGGATTTGATGGAGAACAGGCCAGGATGTATGACAGAGATGCTAAGAAAGCCTACACTGTGCAAGTATTCAAATGAAATAGGAAAGAGTTTCAGGTAGGTGATGATTAGCTGAGTATATTGTGTGTATCATAGGATATTGTGCGGGATTCAAGTTTCACTATAGGTGTTTATTTGAAGAGTTGCAAGGTCACCAGCCTCCTTTTTTAAAAAAAAACCCCAAACTATTTCAATTTATGTGTTTGTGACATAGTTTGAGCACCTTCTTCTGTTTTGGCAAAAGTATAGCAAGAATTTTTTAAAATTAAAAGAATCATACAATGATCACAGCTAAAATTTCACCAGCAAGGAGGTTTGCAGTGCTCATTTTACTTATAGCAGAGACCCTATGCAGTTATACCCTATGTAGGAGAAAGTAGTATTTACAGTAGCTGCTTGTATTGATAATGCAATAATATCTTCTTCAATAATTTACATTCAGTTTTATCAAACACTGTGATCAAAATTGAAGTTACTCATCAAATCAGATCTTTAGGATTTAAGTCAGAATCTTTTAAAATAAACTTTTTATTTCATGTGCATCGTTAATTGAATTTCCATATTATAATTTCCCATTTGTCATCAAGCACAGACTAGTTTACATCTGACAACTCCATGAAAAATGGGCTAAGAGAAGCCCAACAAATCAGAGAAATCTCATGAGATTGGGTTTTGCAATTAATGTCTTTCTTTTTTTCTGCCTTAATTGACAACTAACTGAGAAAAGCAGCCATCCAATTGCAGTTGTGTATGAATCTGCATTTCAGTGATCAGTCATATTAGGTTGTGTTCTTAAAAAGCTGGTACAGTGTAAATTTTAAAGGGATTTAAAGTCTCTGTCCCCTAAATATATGCACAGCAAATAAGAAACAAACAAAAAATTACCCCAGTACTGCATAGCTGACAACAATAGGATGCTCTTTTGTTTATGAGGATACTTACATTTCATCTACAGTTTGAAGTATGTCACTATCTCTCTAAATAATGTAAATATCAGAGGCTATGTGGAGCCTCCAAAACTAGTAGAAACAAGCTGACACAACGATCTGCTGAAATGCAGTATCATACAGAGACACCAAACAGGAACCCACTCTAGGTCTTTCAGAAGCCCTGGTCCTGTCAGCTAGGACACCTGGTATTTTACCACAGAGCCTCTTAGTAGAGGTAGTGAACTTAGATAAGATACCAACATACCTGTGTTGCTTCCAGTTCCATTTCTAGCTCATTCAAGGCTATCTGGGGATTTTTGCACACATCCTATTATGCTGTATTACACATCCCAGGAATTATTTAATTTCTCATTCTTTGGGGTTGTTTCTTAATTATATTTTTGGAATGCTATATCATGACTGTGAACCCATGGTTCTGATCATAAATTTAAGCTGAGTCTTCTAAGCAGCACAAGAATTTAAGTAATGTAATTTTTATCTGCCTAGTACATAGGCTCTAGTACTTAACTCCAGTAACATTGCTGCAAGTGAACGACTTGCATCTTTGGTTCTGTTCTTAAGAGATCCTCAACCCTTCCTTGTACATAATGAGTGGCCTCAGGTCTACAGGTCAACACAGAAGCTCAGAGCATTTAGTTCTGCATCTCCTAAGAGACATGCAGAACTTTGCAGCGTACTGCCATTGGTACCGCACTAAAAATGTCACAAGTTGTTCTAACTTGCTCAGCAAATACTAAATAGTCCTCAGGAGGCTTTTCTGGCATTGATTGTCTTAGACTGTTTCTGTTACAGGGTCTGTTAAAAACAAAGGTAGGGGAATAGACCTTTTTCTGTTACATTTCTTTGTAAAGTTCATGTAATTGTGCGCATTAATACTGAAGTGCTTTGGTGCCTTTCTCCCCTGCAGTTCTATTGCCCTATCAATTATAAGGAGCACTGCAATAGCAGATCTTTGTTTGGAAAAGTAGGATTAAAATACATACTTGCGTAGCAGATTTTACTCTTGAACTCTCCATGACTTCTTACAAGCACCTGTTAGCTGCAGAATGACCAGTATTCTTTTTAACTTTAGCTCACTGTAAAGCTCTGGAAAAAAATCTATGTATGAAAAACAGAGAAGGAGAGGCAGAGAAATAGAAGCAGAGAAGGCAGATAAGCATTTTTAAATCTAAATTTTGAAAATATAATACAAACTAGGAAACTATATGAAACCTTGTCAATTCCTTACCCCAAATCTAACAGATATTTCATAGTTTTGTGTGTGAGAAATGTAAGTGCTCTAGCTTAGATTTATATATTAAGCCTTCAATTTATCCTGGAAGATACAATTAGTTTTGAACAGCTACATGGAAAATAATGATTTGAGATTGTGAATACAGACAGAATCAGAATGCCAGGGCTAGAGATACTGTAATTCCTTTTCTCTTCACATATGCCTTGGCTCAGAAATGGGGGAATGTTTTCTGTCAAACACACATTATCTCTAATTGCTTGATCCTTGTAAGTAGTAGATCCAATTACATGTAAGATAAGGACTGATACCTTGAACCATCATTCTTTGTGTTTGTCATCTGATGCTTGTTCTTTGTGAAGCCCTTGTATTGTTGTGAGAGGTAAAGACAACAAGCTGTGTATTACAAAGAAAAACAATAAGAGCATGTCTTTGTCCTGAGTTTCGACATTTTTGTTTCTTGATTTGAGAACAAAATCAATATCAATTCAAAAAAGACCATTTTTTGGGCAGTATTTGTGCACTGTATTTATAATACTCTGAGGTGACACTAATGCTCACTCACATCTTGGTTAGAAAAGCTGTCTAATGCCCTATTCAAATATCCACCTATGTTCCTTAACCATCCATGCAATACATCAAAATTATTTCATTTAATAAATTTATAAAGTAATTCAATAAACATCTTTGCTAACTTTTCTTCAAATGGTTTGGAGGGCTATTTTAGGAGGACTTCCTCATACTTAAATATACTCTCCAAATGTAAATTCAAGTATATTATATCAACTTCATGATGTTACTTTTATTGATTGGGCATATCACTTCCATGGTACATCCCATTAGGACAAAAGTAACTTTTACATCCTAAACTGAAATTTCATTTATGCTTCATATAAATATTGTACAGTTAAAAATTCTAGTGATTCTGTTTTTTGGGTTTTTTTAAATATTGAAAGAAGTAAGCTAAAGTAAGAATGTAACTGTTTTTTCCCTGAATAGTGATACATACTTTCATTTTTTAACCCAAATTTTCTTGAGCTAGCCTCACCTTCTAAATGCAGTTGTCAAATACACTGGCATAGATCCAGAATAAATAGAAACCACTGGACCAAATTAACAAACGTGCTGTAAACTGTCAAGTTACATAGACTTTCTAGGTGTATCTATCTGTTTCAGAGTTCAATATTATTTCTATTTAAAATGCTTCAGTTATTCTCAAAATGAGATTAGCAAGAGTACCATATTATATTATTCGTGTATGCTAAACAACTAATTAAAGTGTTTTGATGGGGTGACCCAGCATTTCCCTGTTATGAAGCAGAAAGCCAAAATCTGATTAAAAGATCATTCTGGTGTTAGGCATACAGTCCTTTCTCTGAAAAAAATGTTGGAATTTGACAAGGTCTAAGCTTTCAAAACCCCAATGTCTAATTCAGGCATTAAAATGAATTAAGGCTTTCAAAAATGTAGTACAAGGTATCTGGACACCTAGAAGATGTACAGTATTACTCAGACGCTAACTATTGATATTTTGAATGGTGAAATATTAAAAAAACATTGACTAAGCTTCTTAAGAATTAGTATCACATGTTATACAAACACTAGTTAATATCTTTCTATATCACTGGTGGTAACACTGATAGATTTTTATTTTGGATGAAAAAAAGATTAAAATAAAATTCTCAACTAATTGAAGCGATCAGCAAGTCCTGGCTTCAATACATGCTATGCAGTATTTAATTAAAATTAGTGTCTGATGTGACACTTAATGAGATAATTTGGGAACACAGTAGTAATAGGGAATAATATCTTGACCTAGGGACATGATTCAGACTAATAACCTGAAGATGTTAAGTGGCACTGGTGCTGTTCATTTTAAACTACAGCCCGAGAGTCCTTTCTTTCTGGGTGGAGTTCAGAGAGAGAATTAATTTTGCAAAATAATTAGGGTCAGAAGAAAGTTATTTTTGGAAATCTCTCTTGACTGGGTAACTTGAAATCTGAAGAACCGTGGGCAGTAGGAGATTCGGTTGCTACTTAACAATTAATTTTCTTCATCTATTTATCATGGTAGCTTTCAATTATTTACAATTTATTCTATGTGCTCCAAGCATGAGAAGCAAGTGAGATAAATTAACTGGCATTTGTCTTCATGAGTTTCTGAGCTGTTCTAAGCTTTCCAGCACAGCGTCTGCCTTCAGTCTGCACTTCTGCCAAAGCAACTTTACAGTCTGAGGTTTTGTGGGAGCCCTTATGTGTAGAGTGGTTGGACAGCCCTGTGTTACTGCATTAGCTCGGTTATAGCCTGATAGAAAGAGGGTGTCTTTCATGCCTTTCAAGAAAGACGTGAACTTTGAGTCAGCTTTTAGGCCTTTTATACTTGGTCAGATGCCAAGTGAAGGCTTTGGTGAGAAGGGGAACTTTCATTATCCTCAGAGGACATTCATAATGCATCCCAGACATAAACCCAAATAAATATTTAAAATTATTTGCACTGCTTAACCATATAAATATAATGACAGTGCACTGTAGCCCTTGTGGTCTGCTTCTAGCTGTCCGTAACTCCTGAGTGATTTCTAAAATGAAGGTGCTCCTGGGAAGTAAGTTGTTTTGGGCTCTTTGGTCGGTATTTGAGGTGGATCTGCACTGAGTAGTGTGGTGACATCAGGGGGAGTCTGAACCCATGCTACTGTGCAAGCCTGAAGTTTTTAATCCTCAGACTTGCATGGTTTAAAATTACATCTGTCTGAAATGTACCAGTGAAAGGATTTTTCCAACAATGTCTCCTGATCCAAGGAGCTTTTAATTATTTCTTTATGAATTTTCATGAGAAAAATTAAACTCTAGATTTTGTTGCTATGAGAAATGGGAAAATACGACATTTTTAACCTAGAGAATCAGAATCTCATTTAACTATATTTAAAATGTAATCCTGTATGCTTGCTCTAATTTTGTTGCTTAGTTTTTGTTATAGAAGTGGAAAGCAAGCCGTAAGAGTGTATTTATGGCCTACAGTAGCTGAAACAGCAGTTTGTCGGAAAGATCATGCCACAGCAACTATAGATTTAGGCCTTTTTTTTGTGCCTGCCACCCCTCCTGCCAGTTACCAGGCAACACTGGCATTCCCAGTATGCAATACTTTGCAGGAAAACCCACACCCGGCTTTCTGTGCACATACCTTTTTTCATCATGGCTTTTAAACTATACCAGGCTCCAATTCAATGGTTGTGTCTTTTTACATTGGAGCTGCATTTATTACCTACTGAAGACCACTCTAGTAATAACAATTAACCTGTCACGGTTTGGAGTATCTTCACTTCCAGCATGACTTATGCATACAGAAATTGCTCTGTGAAATACAGTCATCTTCTGGGTGGAACAAACAACTGTTTAGTCACAGCAGCAGAACTCACAGCTTTTTGGGACATATAATGAGAAAGAATGCAGCTATTTAAACGACTGGGCCTCTATTTCAACAAGTGGACTTAAGTAGACAGGATTTAATTATACAGCTGTAATTTAGTCAGAATGAGGTTAATGCTTCTGCTCTTTGAAGATAGTTACTTTCCTTTTTGTTCACTTTGAAAATCAGGTTTAAGCTCTTTGAAAGCTAGTAAAAGGAAAAGAGGACAACCACTTAGCACTGCACTTGCAACTTTTCTTAGTGAATTTAAAAATAATAGATACCATCTACTCATTCCTTGTTAGAAACAGGTAAGTTTTCCTTTGGAGGTCACTAATTCAAATAAATATCCTGTGTAACTGGGTGGATTCTCATGTCACAAGGGATTTAGTAGTAGGCTGTGGTTGTTGCACAGGTTTGTTTGCTTTTTCAGTAACACTTATCACCTCATTTGGACTGAAGTCTCTTGCTCCTATACCTGGCAATGCTATTACCAGAATTGCTTTTGACAGATGGTGAAAAGGCAGGACTGGAAAGAAAAGGCAGCTTCAGATGCTGGTGGTTAGGACAGAACCGACAGCACATTACCCACAGTTGTGCATCCATAGATGCTTTAGCAGCCTTGTTTTAAGAGCTGCTAATTAATAATTTCAAATACCACTGCCCCCATTAATACAACAATACTTTGGTTATAAGTGCTGTTACCTGAAACATGAATATAAGAGAAACCTCTTAATAATAAAAGTGGAATAATTCTGCAGGGACAGCTTGAATTCAACCTATAGTCGCAGGATCATAACAGAAGGCAAAACAATATGGTAAAAAGAACACCTCTTGCTCCTCCTTGAACTTGGAGCTGATTACTATGGTTCAGACATTGCTAGCGGTAGGAGGTAGCAGATCCAAATGTCCCTAAGCTTTGTTGGCTGGAATTTGGTGAGGGACGGTGTCAATGGTGCTATTGTCATTATCCCAGGGCGTAAGTGTCCAGTCTTGTAGTTACAGGTGTTGCAATCAAACCTGTTCACTCTGATGAAACCTGGCTTTACACTGCTGTAAACCTCCCTATGCCTGTATTTGTCAGGTCCTCATGCTACTTAGTAGCCTGGTGTTCACTTCAACGAAGAGCAGGTGAGGAAGGCTGTACATTCAGCATAAGGCTTTTATTGAAATGCAGGCCTTCCAAATCACTGTTCACACTTTAGAAAGGAAAACAACTGACTTACAAATGCCTATTAAAATATTTTGCTCCTTCTGTAAGTGTGCAAAGAGCTTTTCAAAGCAATCTCCTTTATAGTAATTAGGAGGAGGAGGTACCATTTAAACTATTCTTATTTCTGACACAGTATGTAGATAGCCCTCCTGTTTGGAAAAATGAAGCTTTCTGTATGCCATTTGCTTAAGTTTATGATACTTTAGTGATCTCTTCTTGACACAGGCATCCAAGTTTAGGAGTCAGAGAGCATATAATTTTATACTTGGGCTCCAGCAAGTATGATAGTATGCAGAACTGCTTAATGGCAGCTTTCTAATAATGCAACAATAGACATTATAACTTCAGTTGGCAGCCACCCCCACACAGAGCCACCTACACATCACCAAAATCATCCAAAGCTGAGATTTTAGATTTATATTCTGAGGGCTATAAAGTTATTAAGAAAAAAACCTCTTCCTGTCAGTGAGAAGATGCTTTTGGAGCACTTCTTTTTCCAATGAACAAATGATCTTGATTGGAATCTTGGTACCATATTAATAATTCAGCCTGGTGATAATTTTGTCTACTTGTGATAGGGAGGAAGGAAGAATTTGGAGCTAGTAGAGCTACAGCTACCAAAACTCAACTTTCTTCTCAGTCCATTTAAACCTTTTGATCCTGTTAATGGTTTTAACCTCACCATGAATGCATTTGTGTGCCTTGTAAATGAGGAATTAAAATACTTCCATACTTGAGTATTATACAAGAAGTATTTCACATTGAAAGCTTTTAAACATAATGCTATTAACTAAAGTAAAATTCTATAAATATAAAGTTTTAGCATTTAAATATCTACTCTCTGTGACTTAGCAAATGAATATTTGCATTATTTGCATAAATTTCTGTTTTTCTTTACTTGAAGCTATATACCAGAACTTCATTTAATGTCTGAAAAGTACTGTGTCAGGTGGGTGAGAAGCAGCTTGACATTCTTGCATAACTTTTACTGTTCTAAATGTGCTGCTCAGAAACTGTTTTGAGGACAGTGTTAGGAATTTCCCCATGGGTACTTTGTTGTATTGTTTACAAACTGCACAACATTAATGAATTTTTTTGTCACCAGCTTCATGTTTTGTGCAGGGTTTCAAACAACTGTCACATCCTCTATACAAATCCTAAAGAGCACCAGAGATTCAGTGGGGAAAGAAGACTGTGTGATCATGTAATATAAAAGCTCTGCCTACTCCTTTGTACCTCTGTAATGGGGGCACATGAGGTTTTCTGACATTGAACATTGCACAGCTGCAGGGTTGCACTACAATCCAGTTGGCTTGACTTGCTCTTGTCCCATTAGGTTTTGAGGGAGACAAATTATCAGAAGTTGCTAAAACTTAGAGCCTTAGGAAGCTCCATTACAGTATACCTGTCCTGGGTGGGACTTGGATTCTTAGGCCAGCTCTTGAAACTTGCTTATGTGCCTAATACAGAAGCACAAGAAAAACTATTAATGTAATGAAAAATTAGTCCTGGATGGCTGACAGTGAGAATATCTTTCCAGTCAATCTCTAGTTGCAAGTAATGTAATGTAGAAAGAACAGACTGAGGTTCAAATTTGGCCTGTCTCCAATGTGAAGTGGTTTCACCTGACCAGGTTTAAACTGGGGTGCTAACTGTATGATATTGGCAGTAATATGACATGCCATTATCTATGCTGTTTATTTCAAGGCGGGGTAAGTAGCAAAAGTAATATGACAGGGAAAATCAAAATCAAATCACAGTGTATCAGTTCATATTAATGCTCACTCTGGTAGGTCAAAACAGTTCCTTAGATGCAGACTAGGAGGGCCAGAATATGCTTCTCAGAGTCTGCATCCACCTCTGAGATGAGACTCTCTTCATTTGTAAGTAAGTGCAGATCTAGCTGTATTGCCATTCCTCCTTCACCAGCTCAAAAATAACCTAGCAGCTGCACAGGAGTTGGAACCTTCTAATTAGCTCTAAGAAGCTTGAAGGAAGACATGGCAGATTTTGAGAAGAAAAAGTAAGTCAATTGGAGCAATAGATTTTCTGAGTTTTGGACATCTAAAATTAATTTTAGTTCTAATAATGTCAGTGGGCATGTTGCCATCCTCTTCAGTTGAAATGGCATATGGCCCTCCATGAGGTGCCAGTTGGGAAGCTATTATAAGCAGTCTGGTAACTCGAATCATTGTAGATTCTTTACCACTAATGACTGATTCTCAGTTGGACAGTGAAAGATAAAGCGAGGGATAAATGGTGACAAAAAAAGAAAGATAATAAAAAAAAAGTGTCTAAAAGCTGACTACAGCACCTTTACAGATGTTAAGGGTTACTCTGTGCTAAGTTAGCTCTTAAAAGAGGTTTAAAGTTCAGGTATTTCAGCTACATTAAAAAAAAAATCCATTTATGCCTAACTGTTGACTGTGTGGGGTTGACCATCTATAACAACATCCCTGGGCCTCTCAACAAAAACTGGTCTTTTGAATGATCAGCCTTTGTGTTTACAACTGGCTGTTTACTTAAACCTAATGTTTTCAAAACAGGAAACATGCAAAATGAAGGCTATGCATTGATGCATTAAAGTGGACTTCATTTTGCCAAAATGAATAAAACGGAACAGCTGGCAGGACAGAATACCATTCTGTAAGCAGAAAGCTGTGGCAAACATGTCAAGTTTGTACTGAGTGAAAAAAATCTCATTAGAGCACTGTAAAGTTCTTCCGGAGCTCCATGTCTGTATAGGACTTAATGCCTGTGTTTCTGACTCTTTGTTGATGGCTGGTTTTTTGAAGGAGAAAGATTTTGTTTTATATTTAGAACAAAATAGATAAGCTTGTTTGTCTCGATCATAATCCATTCTAACATTGATATTTTAATGTATTAAAAACACTTTTTCATCCTACTCTGCAATTTGCTATACTTGCCTACATCATCATTACACTAATATTGCATTAATAAAGATGACAGGAGATTTGCAATAAATGCCATCCAGTTACGTTTACCAGTGTTTGAATTTGTGAGTGAATCACATCCAACATTTCCTACAAAAATTCTTTACTGCTAACCCCTGAGCACAACACCATTCCAGTGCTCAAGGAGCTGGTTTGGCTTATTCAGTCATCAAGGAGTGTTTTTAAAGGCATTCACCCTACAGGTTTTCCACAGTAATATCAGACATTTCTGTGACTTGTGTGGGTCTGGTCAGTTCAGTGGTTGTGCTGTTACTCCACGGGTATTTTGTCACAGGTCTGATTGTTTTGTGGACCCGATGTCTTTACAAAAGTTTTCAGAATCTTACTGGTTTCCAGTGTCAGGAAATTGACTTCACCCAATGATACTTCTACTCTTCATCCATAACCTGATTTGGCTGAGGATATGTCATTATATATGGTTCTGATGTATGCTGTGACATTCTGTGACACTACTTATCTGACACATGAAATAACAAAGACAATTTGTGCATGAGGTATTTTATGGATAGAAAGCATAGTTCCACTTAATAAAATAACATGTGCTGTCTACTCTGATGCTTTGCCCTCTTAGGCAACTTCTTTGGTCCACCGCTGGTTAAGGAATATGTCTTTTGTAATATAGACTCTTCTAATTAACTCCATATTTAACCATACAACATTAGCACCATTGTGCAGTAATGTAATAGTGCTCTAAAAGAGAAATAGCTGAATTCTCCCATTCAATTGGAAGGTTACACGCATAAATGTGATCTTGTCTTAGTTTTGAGAGCTGTGCACATTGAGCTCTTTTTGGCTTCACTTCAAGTACCTGGCATTAAGCATAAACTACCTAAGCACTGTACTTCAAGTTAAGATGTCCAATGGACAACAATGAGATCTTGGATTGTGGATAATGATCTTGTTAAATGAGGGTGAATGTGGAGCAGAATGTTGGGATTGCTGAAGTTGCTCAGACCAAATAAAAGCTATCTGGATGTAACTGATGTTTGAGAAGTTGAGTTGTTACATGGGACCTCCACTCAAAGGCCCTTCTTTTTTTTGGTCTTAATGTAACACTTTTAACTGTTCATGAAATAAATAGGTTCTAATGTATATGTATGTGTAAGGGTTTGATTTTTTTTCTTTTTACTTTGTTCCTTTGAGCAGGCAATATTTTACATGATATATAAAGCATGAAAAGAGTCTATCTAAATGGTTAAAGTTACAAGAACAATGTTCCCAGTACCCACGTTGAGAAGAGAGCAGTGTGAAGTAAAATGCAGCTTTTTAAATGGACAAGTATTATGGAATAAATGGGACAGTTCTAAGAAATAATGTAATTGATATTTGCTCTTCATATAGTTAAATATTTTGACTAGTCTCTTAGATTGTCCCAGTCAAGAGATGTAACAGGATTTTTTTAGCATTTTGTTGCTGGAGATTTTAAGTTTGAGTATTTATTGTTACTATGACATATAGATATGTTTGGCAATAATCTATAAGTGGATGTCATAGATGTACAGAAACATACAATGGCACAATTTAATCACAATAATTTGTTAAAACGGTTTCTGTGTAAAAGGTAGTGGTGGGGAGACCTTAGCCAGGTCTGGCCCCCCACCCAGCTGCTCTCTCACTGCCCCTCCTCAACAGGACAGGGGCAGAAAATAAGATGGAAAGCTCATGAGTTGAGATCACTTACCAACTACCATCACAGTCAAAATAAACTCAAATTAGGGAAAATTAATTTAATTTATTGCTAGTTAAAAATAGAGTAGGGTGCTGAGAAACAAAGATAAAAGTAAAAACATCTTCCCCCCCAGCCAGCCCTCCTCTTTTTGCGAGGTTGAACTTCACTCTTTCATTCCTGACTCCTTTACCTCATCCCCGCAACCCCAAGTGGTGAGGGGGATGGGGAATGGGGGTCGTGGTCAGTCAGTCTATAAAGAGCTCCTCTCTGCTGCTCCTTCCTGCTTGCGCTGCTCCTTCCTGCTTGCACTTCTCCCTCCTCCAGCGTGGGTCCTTCCCAGGGGCTGCAGTCCTTCAGGAGGAACTTGTTCCTGCCTGAGCTCTCCACAGGCTGCATTTCCTTCAGGAAACACCCACGTGCTGCAGCTGAGGGGTCCTTCATGGCCACAGTGTGGATATCTGCTCTGGCGTGATCCTGTCCACAGGCTGTGAGGAAGTACCTGCTCCACCACATGGTCTCCCCCATAGGCTTCAGGGAAATACCTGCTCCACCATGATCTCCTCCACAGGCTGCAGGGGAATCTCTGCTCCTGGAGCATGCTTTCCCCTTCCTTCTTTTCTGACATTGGTGTCTGCAGGGCTGTTTCTCAGGGTTTTTTTCCCTCAATCTTCACTGTTATTGCCAAGTTTTGCCCTTTCTTAAATACCTTTCCTCAGAGGCTCCACCAGCTCAGCTGCGGGTCTCAGCCATCTGCCGGGGTGGGGTGGGTCGGATCCGGCTGGAACCGGCTGTGTCCGGCCTGGGGCAGCCCCGGCCTCTCCTCACAGAGGCCGCCCTGCAGCCTCTGCTCCCAGTGCCTGGGCACTGGCACCCCTCACAAAGATCCAAGTTTAATAAACTCCATTGGCTATAATTCAAACTTGACAATTTCATATGAGAAACAAGTCTCTGTTGGAAGTAGTCAGACAGCTTGTCCAGGTCCCTTCTTCCCCTGAAAGGTACACTCATGTTCAAGGAACTCTGAGAAACCCAATGGCGTGTGCGGTAAAGGAGAAGGGGTGCACCGCTCCCAGCTCCATCATCAATAAAATCTGACTTTGAGGAATGAAGACATTCTTTTTCTCTGAAGGATTCGTGTGGCTTTTATTCACTTCAGAAGCTTGCTGGAAAAAAAACCAAAACAAAAGAAACCTGAGACAAAAAAGTTTAATTTTGGCTAACTGTTTAGCTTTACGTTGGCTCATTAATAGCTGCACGAAAGCCAGTGCAAAGCTGGAAAACCTGGCTGTTAGCTAAGTGCCAGGAGCCGCAGAGGGAGTGAGGCAGCATCAGACACCAGCAATCGGCCAGCTTCCAACTAACAAAGCTCAGTTCACTTTTTTGTTGTTTTGGTTTTTTTTTTTTCCAGACAGTGGTTGTAATTATTCAAGGTATTTCAAACCGGCATTATTTTTTTAAATGAAGATAAAAGAAAGTTTTGAACAGGTTGCCTGTAAATTTTAGGCTTTTACATGGCAGTTTTTGCTTGTATTATTCAGAAAGATCCTTCAAAATACGATTGGTGAGCAGAATGTGTTATAGTTGATCTTTTTCTAAATATCACCAACTCCGCTCTGCTTAAACTGAGACAATTTTCAGACTGTTGATTCTTTTTTATTGGTGGAACTTGACTACATTTCTGGGCTTGAAGCATTCAATACTTTCACAGGGTATTTTTGAAAATGAAAAATTTAAAAATATGAATGACCTGGATTGTTCAGGCTTAATTCATCTCTTGAGAAATTCTTGGACTTTATCTTCTATTACCAGAGTACCTTGGGCTTCTGCTTTGTTTGCTAGGTCACATCCTCATGGCATTTTATGAAGATAAAAATACCCTTTGGTGCCGTGACCTTCATGTTTTCTCTCTCTTCCCAGGGTCTATTTTAATAGACTGTCACATAAACCTTTGTACAGTGAAATTTGTTTTAACGCTGAATGGTAGTTAGTCCATCCTTTAACACATACTGTTACTTTAAAGCCTTTCTGTCTGTGGACCTTTTCTATCAGCAGATTCTTCCTTGTGTACTTTTGGATATGAAAGATACCACACAAGTAAATCACCTTATCTTTTTTTTTTTTTTACATCTCTGGTAGTCTTGCATGATGTGCAGTTGCCTACTCACTTAATTCAGCCTGGAATACTCTTACTTATTTCAGTAAATTCAGTGTATTTGAAATTTTAAAACTGCATTCATGAAACTCTGAATTCTTTAATGGATTGATATTTTAAGACATAAAGACATAACATTTTCCTTACTTGGACACTTAAGGAATACATTGTCTTCCTTTTTTATGTAAGATATTAAAGAAAAGTTGTAAAATCTGTTTAATACCTTTTGAGTTTCCAGATTGATTAAGTATTTTAACACGGAAAATAACGAGGAGAAAGAGGTAACAATGCTAAGCTTTTAGTTGGTTTTGCTAGTGTTGGAGCCTTTAATACTTAAAAAAACATGAATAGTTTTTTGGGTTTTTTTGTTCTCTGTTGTGACAATGTGGCTGAAAATCAGTAACACCAGTGCTTCAGGTTATTGTCAGCTTGTTTATTTGTCTGTGGAAACTCTTGCTGTCAACTTGAATTCTTGTATAGGTGAATTGTTTTCCTGCAAAGGTCTAAAGAAATCTCATTTATGTTTCTAAAGTGATGTTCTGTTTTACCAAAGTGCTTAACTACATGATAAACTTCAAACGCACGATCAGTCTATTGCATTTATTGATTTCTGTGCTTAAACAGAAGCCAAGTGTAGGCACCTCATTGAATCTGGACCTTTGATAGAAATGTTCCTAACAAATAGGAGTAGCTTTATTTGTCAGGAAATTGGGTTCCATATGGAATTATAGTGATATGCAGTATTTCTGCCCAGTAATAGTTGTTCATTTGCCATTTTGAAGAATGCCCTGTAAGTAACTGGTATGTATGAGTTTTTCTTACTGTTTTTTTTTATTTCAGAACCACAATACTTTTTGCTGTAGTGTAAAGGTTTTCATCAAAATCTAGTGATTTTTGATTGCTCTGCATTGGCAAATCCATTGACCTGCAAAGTCTAACTGTGTGGTAGTCATCAGGTAAGGAACTGCTGGTTAGTATATGTAAAAGAAAGCAAAATTTTTAAGATCAATGTTTGTTTTTAAAATTCTGAGTACATCTGGAGAAGTAAACTATAAATTATAGAATGCAAAGCTAATTCAAATGCCTCAGCACTGAGCAATTACAGGAAAAACCTGTTTAGACATACAAAATTTTAGCAATAAACTTCTCACGAGATGGGGAATATTAATCTCAACCTAGTGAGGGGGACTTGGCCAACTCATTACAATCAATAAGAATTTGTTCATTCACCTTAATGCGAGCTGGAGCATGTCCTACTTCTCATATCCTGAGTGACAGTGAACCTTTTTAGCTTAGTGCCTGCTGACACTACAGTCATGGGTTTTGGCAGGAAGAATTTTAATGTTCTGTTAAAATACTTAATGGCAAATTAGAATAATCTGAAGTGGATAGTGGAAAACTAACACTTTTAAGAAGAACACTGATCTGCTGTGAAATATTATGGTTTATGTTTTGGCAGCTAGAAACACAAAAGAAATTGCTGTGGATGCTTTGTTATGTGGAAAAATAAGTAGGGTAAAGGTGTATTACATAAAAGACCAAATCTAGTTCAAGGACTGTTTGTGTCATTTGGAGAGCAAAAAGATTTAGTGAGTTAAAAGTGGAACAGGCATGTTGCTACAGAGAAGAAATCCTAGCTAATTGAAGCAGCTGTCATTAACAGTAATTAAGTTGTTTTAAAATGTATGTCTCATTTGTTTACTACAGACCTTTTAAATAATGAACAAAACAGATTCAAAAATGTTCACATCTATCTTGTGCCCCAAATTAGTAGGCAATTGTTTCCACAAAGCATGAAGGTTCTAATATTTGAAAAGCACCAAGGATACTGTTTATTTTTATTTAAGAAATGGTAGCTATTGGGCATTAAATTATATGATATGAACAGTATGAATGATTTATTGGCAGTCTTTATCTTCCATTTTGGGTGCACAGCTGCTTTTAAGAAGCATGTAAGAGAAAGCTTAAGGAGTTAACCACTATTGTTTTAAAGAAATTTAAGCCCTATTTATTTAGAAAGAGACAGGTTTTTTTTAGCTGATCCAAAAAGTAGAGAACTGTATTAATTTGCCATTTTGTATAGCTTTTTCTTTAACCCCTTAGCTTCCAGACTTAAATGAGGATTTATTTTCAATTTTATCTAAATAAAAGCCAATTAAGGGATTTATTTATATGTAAGTGTGTGTGCTAATTAAGCAGTAATTGCCAGTGATTCTTTTATTTCAATGCATTTTCCCTCTCTCTTCTAAGCACTTACCTTACAGATTTATCTGTTCAACTTTGTAAATTGAGCAGGTGTTATAAAAAGGAAAATCCAATGCAATAGCTGATTGTTTGCTATACTAAAAAAAAAGACAAAAAATCCCTTTTGAGCTTTTTTAACTCTTGAGCTCACTATTACACTGCAGCAGTAGATGTAATTATGCACTGTTTAAAGAAAAAATCCAACCATTTTATCTGTTGTACTTCCATGGTTTATCACTTCGTATTTCTCAGCAGATAATGACATATTCTGTATTTACTTTCAATGTATTGTTGCTTATCTTGCATATTTTCAATGCAATAAAAGTTAGTAAAGCATTCTAACAAGTATGGCCCATGATAATGTAGTCCTGGACTTCTGGCCATTTTCATTGCCCATACCTGTAGGTGCACTTCAGTTTGCTGTTGCTTTTTTTGTTTTTTGAATAGGGTACTGGAACTGAATACAGTTTAAGTGCCTAGGTACCACTTATTTATAAGGTGAAAACATAATACTATCTTTTCCATTCTTCCACATCTTCATTTTGTTTTAATGTGAAAGAAACTGTAAGTCTGCCTCTATTAGGTCTTGAACTGTAATTTTCTACACTGATCTGAATTCCTTCCTGTGGAACAGTGTATTCATAGCGGATGAAAGTTTTGTTAGACTAGCTTGTGGAAGGCAAGTATACCTAGGAAAATGCTACTGAGTGTACATACTTCTCATATGTATCTATATTTTTGTAAGTCTTCAGTGCAGTAAAGATTATATGTTTTTGAAGTTGTTGATCAACTTGGTAAATATAAAAATATTATGAATTTATTAATAAAACCCTTGAGTTCAGCTGGTCATTATAAAATTCTGGAAATTGTGGTAAGTAAAATCACTAATTAAGTGAAAATAACTTGATTAATTTAGGTACTTTAATGAAGTTATTTCTTCATTTTTTGAGAAGACTTAACCAAGGCAGCTGATGTTCAGCTAGAAAGACGTAGAGTAAGATCTAATGTGGAAAACTGGCAATGGGCTATGGAAATTTTCAGAGAGAACTGATTCTCATTTTTGCTTTGTAGTAGAAGATGATAAGTTGAAAATAGCATGTATGGAGCTACTTTCTGTGAAGAATAAAATGCCTGAAAGATGCAAAATAATACTCAAAACATTTTATTTTGTATTTTAAATGGCATGTATTTTAAAGGAACCTTAATCAGCCATACAGTTGTTCTGTATTATATTTTTCCATGTCAGTGTATTTTTTGCTTGTAAATGTTCAGTGAGCAGTTAGTGTGAATAGCTATCAGGAGATTACAAACTTTTTTTTGCTACTGAATAGAGTTTTTGATCACGGAGCTTTGTTGCAATCTTTTGACAAGTAAAAATTCACAAGTTTTTCCAGGTTCTGCAAGTGGTAAAAAGTTAAAAAAAGAAAAGCAAGCCCCAGCATAACAAATCACAAAAATAACAAGGAACTTACGTACACGTTGTTATGTCTGTGCAATAATTTTCATACAGACACCCCAGGATTTTTAAGAATTTTTAAATGTTGCTGTAGCATTCTGTAGAAACATGGACATACAGAAACATCTTAGGGCAATTGCCAAAAGCAGAAAAAAGGGGAATCTGAATGACATGCCAACACCATCCAGAAAGTCTGAGCAGAAATAGTCATTTGAATCCAGCTACCATTAAAAACTTAATGATTTTTGGTTTATGGGGATAAATGCATTAGCTGTTGTGAGCTGCATGAATATCATGGTGAGGAGAACTCATGGAAGTTCTTGTGCAAGATTAATGGATCTCTTCTAGTAAACTACTAATGTCTGAAACTGCAATAAATAATCTAAATATCAGACAAATTATTAGATTAATTAAAGTATATAGAAAGTTTATTCTCTGGACAAACTTCAACTTAAGGTATCTCATTTGCAGCCATTTTGTTGCACATGAGGAACTTTGGAATATAGGAGGAAATGGAAGAAGTAGTTACTCAGGGTATAGTTATCTGAGAAACTATTAACAGTTTTCTGAAATTCATTTTTCCCTACAAAAATGCATTAAGGAAAGCTCAATTTTGTTTCTTTAATTTTGTTTAAATTTTTTCTTTATTGAATTGTAATTGTAAAAGGACTGCAATAACAAGAAGTTCAAGTTGGGAGAGAGCCCTTAGATATTCAGTCCTGTTTTAACTCATTTTCCGTTGGAAGGACTGGATAAGTAACAAAACATTTTATTTAATGGAAGTACTTCTGATTTTCCCATGCATCAAGAAAATACTAAACACAGATACTCTGAAGTAGTTGGATTTACTGACAAAAAAGTTGTTCAGGTATGGTGGATAATGGGTCTGAGATGGAGAGAAATGAGCCATCAGCAGCTTGCTAACATATGTTGTTGATAAAAAGTGCATGGTGTGAGAGGATTTAACTCTGCTGTTGTAGTTCAGAACATATGAAATATGTTGTACTTGACTTCTCAGCAGCTTTTAAAGAGTTTGCATGTAAATTAGGTAGCATATTACCTTTTATGACTTTTCCATACTGCCTTGTTAACAGAAATTTTATTAAAAGTAGTAACATTCCTTTTAGGGTTCTGAATTGATGGGAAGTGAAGGGGTTTTTTTTTTTCCACATTGATATTTCCATTTCTATCACTTTTTAATATTTTGGAGCTGCATTTCTTTATAATTGTATTTCTGTATAATTGCAGTTTTCCAGCACACGTACGCGTACATATACACACATTTTTGTACACAGATGCCTCAAAACTGAATCTGAATTAATTATACAATGTAATATAGTCTATATTTCATTATTTTTCTCTAATTAACCTGTTTTCAAGAAGTCTATCATGAAATGCTAAGAGTCCCACTTTCCAAGACAGTCTACCTAGTCAGCATCTTTTATTTAAGTAGCTGGAGAGGTTTTGCTTGAGCCTGTTCCTCATCTTGTACTGTCTTGCTGTTCATTTTCAAGACCTGTTGGGTGGGAGAACTTATTTCACCATGAAAATGCCTTTTTGACAATTGATTCTGCGTCAAGTATCTCCAGTGAGCTTTTGGGCTGCTGTGTAATCACAGCAGGTGCCAGCTAGCTACTCGAGTACAATTCTGAGAGCTGGTTTGCACCTCCTGGTATATTATGTCCTCTCCTTAGCCTCCAGGAAGTTTTATCTGAGTTAAGGCGAGAGCATGTGTTAGCTGTTGCCTTGCAGTTACATAGAGCATACAGTAAATATATCTGACAGCCTTTTTCTTTACTATACTGTTGGTATTTATAAGACAAAGCAAAGCTTTGTTTCAGTTCCGTGGTAAGTTCGAAAACAGAGATGCATTTGGGTGACTGGGTTGTAGGAAGGGCATGTATTTTTAGCTGGCTTGGCTTTGAGTGCCAAAGGAGGGTTTCTGCTCTGATTCATGTTGAAAACAGCAAGAGAATGAAGTTAGGCTTCCTCACAGAAATATTTTGAATCTGCCTGCCCCTGAAAATAAAAATAGGCAGATACTTATAGGCTGTGGAAGAAAGACCCTGGCAACTAAGGAATGGCGTAGTAGCTGCCAGTATGACAAGTTTCTAATTCAAGAATTTTGGCTTTGCCTTTCTCTTTATGAAATGTGAAAATGAAAAGTACGTAGGGAAAACCACTCCAATCCTTTGTCTTTTTGTCCTTGGACATAAAATAAATGAATTAAAATTGTACTGTGGAGAGGAAATAATTTCAGCACTTATCAAACTCTAAATTATTGACTCTCTTAGGCTTGCTTCTTCTAGGAGGAGATATGCCATGAGCCTTCTGGCTATAGAAGGCAGAGGGAGTGATATAACACAAGTAATAATACGCAGGTTTTTTTAATTGATCACAATATACTGCATAGTTTGTCTAAATCAAGTAAACGGTATTTTCAGTCTAATGGCACCAAATCCTGTGCTTTCATAGTATATAAAAGTTTATGGAATTCAATTTTGATGTGCTTCCCTTACATCATACTATTGAACATTATGAACCTGCAGCTTACTACGGCTCTAAAGATATCACTAACATCAAAAGCAGTGAAACTACTCAGTTGGCTCACATATGATTTTGGGGGTTTAGGGCTATTATATTGGAAGTTCATGAGTATTGTGGGGAAGGAAGCTGGTTTTAAAGCTTTAGGGAACCTGATATACCTGTTTGTTTTAGTTTTGAAGTACGTGCACAGGGTAGGGAATATATTAATTCATATTTCAGGGAATATTTCAGTAATATGTTAGACTCAAATTATACCCATCTCTTCAGGGGTGGAAGAGAAATATTTTTATTCAAAGTTTGGAGCTTTTAGTACAGACCTACAAAAAATTACTCAAAACTAATAAAATTCTGATTTTCGGAAGAGAATGTATTTTTCAGTAAAAACTTTTTCATTCAGACTCTATTCTTCAGCGTTAGTGTGCTTGATCAGTTGGAAATTGGTAACTTTAAACATTTAAATTGAAGTTTGTTTATTGATAATAAAGGATCTAAAGATTTAATGGATGTCTTACATGACCAAAATTATTAACTATTTATTTTGCAGTGTGTTTAGCTAGACCAATATTACTGAAAACTAAAATATTTGTTTGCTCTCAATGTGATAGTGAAATCTAACTTTTAGCTCAAGGCTGAGCTGTAAGGCTGAAGGTCTGACTGTCGGATGCTTGCAACCATACCAAGCTGTCATCTCTGGGCAGGTTGGTTTCTATGTCTCATAGGGGATGATGGATCTGTGTGGCTACCAATGGCTTCAGGCAGAGCTTCTTCCATGTTTGTAGTTTGTGTTTTCGTATACAATTTTTTCAACAAATAGTCTATTCACTTCCTCATTTCTAGAAGAACTAGTACTAAAATCATAGTAGCATGCGTCATTTTCAAAATTTTTGAGGAGGCAATAAAATTTAATTTGCTTGTTAATTGTGTTACAAATTTTGTCTGGAAAATCTTTTGTCCTTAATTCCTATCTCAGATCTGCAAAGACTTAGAACCACGTTCAAAGTGGTGAGGGGTAATGGGTAGCTCCAGGCACGTCAGTGGTGTCTCTGACAGATCTGAGACACCAGAGCAGAGATGGATCCAAATATGTGTTACAGCACATCAGAGACCATCCACTTGAACCATGAGAAACATTCGTTGCATTTCACATGAAATATCAAAGGGGTTGGGTTTTCCAGACCTAGGCTCTTGCAGAGTTCTTCTGTTACGTACACTTGTACTTCATGAGTTGCAGGACAGCAGATTCACACACTTTCCCATCTAACATTCTTCTGTCAGAAAATATATAAAATTATAGAGTTTGTTTATTCAAATTCTGTTTATTTTGAGGGTGTATGAGAACATTCTTTTGTTCTTCACAGAAATATCAGAAATGATACAGTAGTCTGAAAAGAGAAGAATACTTGTGTGTACTCCTAAAGCTGGACTTGTCATTTCTAAATCTGATAAGTATTCAGCAGAGTTAAAGATGGTGTTTAATAATGCCTGTCCAGCCCAAGAAAGATGTTCACTTATTCCATTCCATTATTTAGTTGGTTTCCTCTGGCCTTACATTTATTTTGTAGCTTTACTCTGCTGACAGATTTGTTTCTTCAGAATTCTAGATTATAAAGTACTTTTGAAATCCTCTTTTTCAAACTTCTTACTGATGTTTTTTATTCTTCGGAAAGTTTAAACATGTTTAAACTTTTTTTCTAAAGCTAGCTTCAGGAACTGTTTATGTAGCTCAGGAATTGCTGTATTAGTATTTTCTACAGACTGACAGGCAAAATAAACCCATGTAAATGTAATAATACAGTATCATCATGGCAAGTCCCTTGACACTGTGACTGGGGTACTGTTAACTCTCACTATTGAAATTATGTGGAAGCTTTAGGAAAACACAGGCAATCCCCTAAATGGTGATTGTCCTAGCTGTGGGTGAAAGAAAGGCCGTATATCCTTGTCTTGCAAGGCAAATGTTGCCCTTTTCCCACCCACTGGAATTCAGTTAATCTGATTTCAGCAACTTATTAAAGATTTGTCTATCATCTCATGATCTGTGTATAATGTCTCAGGATGGAAACTGCCAGGGAGCAGCTACGTGAGGGGAGGCAAGCTGGGAGCCGAGGGTGACCAAAATGCAGGCTGTGCCCACACCAATGAGGCACAGTGCTGCAGCACAGGAGTGGGGTGAGCAGTGCTGAAGGCTGGTAGCAACCATCCACAGCCCCAGACGAGTTGCAAACCAGGCCCAGGGAGCATACAGGGGCCAAGTTAGGAGCAGCCGCAGAGCAGGTCAGAGGCTGGACTGGAGATGGGCTCTGTGCACTGAAAGTCTGGAGCCCAAGCCCAGACAGCAGGACACAGGGCTGGGCACAGGTGGACATGTGCAGGAGCTCAGGCAAGGCCTGAGTGTGCTCGAGGTGCTGACAAAATCAGTGGGAAATATGGAGTTCTTTAATGAACAAAACCCAGCCTTTCTGCTCACTTTTGCCCAGCTGAGCAACCTGATCTAGTTAGCAGTGTCCCTGCTCACTGCAGGGGGGGTGCACTAGATGACCTCTAGGGGTCCCTTCCAACCCAAAACATTCTATGATTCTATGATTCATTCACATCTTAATACAGTGAGTGCAAAGAAAATTTTAGGTAGTAAGGAGGCAGCCAACTTTACCCCAGAATAAGTTAACACTTTTTGGTTTCACATTTTGTTTTTGTTTTAAACAGCTCCTCTCCTTTACCAAATGTGGTGAAAAAGGTATGGGAAACAATGTAAGAGATGTGTGGATGTAGATGTGATCATGTCCGGCAGCAGTAGCCAAACTGCAACCCTCTTTTTGAGTTTTGTAGATGTTAAAACTGTTTCAACCAGGTGTGCCTAAAGAAAAAAGTGCTGTTCACCTGTTAAGCTTACAGGCAAATTATGAATTTAAATACAAAAACTTTTATGTACTATGTATATATCTATATACCTACCTATGTTTCCATTTCCAGTATTTTAATCATATTTCATTTATATTACCTGTTTTCTTCAGTATGCGTGTTTTATGCTTTTCTAAACACCTTAAAATGTTAACTACTAGACATCACTACTAAGTAATTTTAAAAAGAAAGCAGGCTGTGATTAGCATGTGCAAATAAGGTAGGATAACAATGTAATTAGAAATGTGAGTCCGAATTTTCCAACAGACCGGACACTTCTTGTCTGTATTACAAAGATAACAAGTCACTAATGTGGAGGCTGACTGAGAGAATGCTTGAAAACATTGCTCATTGAACTTGAGCTATTTTGAAAAAGATATGTCTGAAATTCAAAATAAACATATAAATAAGAAAAAGTGTCATCACAAGGGTGTTCACTGCACACTTGTCAGAAACAAGTTGCTCAGGCTGGATCTTCATTAAAGGCAGGGGAGTTCATATAAATATGATGTCTTTGCCTTTTCAATTAATGTTGCATAATCTATTCTAATTTTGAGAATTGTCAAGGAGCAAAGAAATGTGAGTGGCCTTCTAATGCATTTCCCTGTGCTTAGTATCACAAAGTTGTGATTTACCTGCTGTTAGTTAAGCTACATGCTGTCTCTGTATTCTTTTCTGCCTGTCTTTAACACCAAAATCAACAATGGTATCTTAACCATGACAGATGAATAAAATAGAAACCTACCAAGGTACTTATTACTCCCAATATGTGGTTCTGAAAAGTATATGTTATGGTCAGCAACTGTGCTTATGGGAAAACTCTTCCTTTATTTCCGTTCAGCTTGACATTTCACATAAAGGAAAGAGAATTTGATTCCAGTTGTCTGAAGCTCCTCTGAAGAAAGTAATTTTTTAGAAGTTGCTCTTTATTTTAACACCATTATCTTGTGAAACTATTTTTTTTCCTACTTCTGAACGAAACAATCAGTTGACAAGTCATTATCAAGGAACAACTTCAAGGTTTTTAGCATTTAATCTCCTTTTTCTTTTCAATGCTTAGTTATACCTGACTTCTTGAGTAATTTAACATTTCTGTACATTTAGTCATATCTGGAGATAAAGCCAAGTAATGTTTCTTCATAGATTCTTTTCTACCATTTCCATGGTAACTAGAGGTGTCAGAGGGCAGTCTCCTGTATCTCAGACCTTGAAGTTGTTACACTTATTGGTACTGGGGACAGGAGCAACTACAGTGAACTCTGTTCCTGCCCTCCAAAACTGTGGAAAAAAAAACCACGTAATGAAGCCCACCGTTAGGAGCAGACATTATTGAGCCATGCCCAAATGCACTCGTTTTGTCCAGCTGCAGATGTTCCATCTTGGGTGTCTCATCTGTATGCATTAGTCTGACTTGCATATGGTGGCTTAACCCCATTAGGAAGATCAAGCATTGGAATGGGCTGCGCAGTGAAGTGGTCGAGTCCTCATCCCTGGAGGTATTTAAAAGTCGGGAGACGAGGTGCTTAGGGATATGGTTTAGTGGTGGAATGGCAGTGCTAGGTTAACAGTTGGACTTGATGACCTTAAAGGTCTTTTCCAAACTAAAAGATTGTATGATTCTATAATTCTATAATCACCACCCAGCATCATGGGGGAGAGAATCAAAAAGGTAAAAGTGAAAAACCACATGGGTAGAGATAGACAGTTTAGCAGGTAAAGCAAAAGCTGGATGTGCAAGCAAAGCAAACCAAGGAATTCATTCCCTGCTTCCCATGGGCAGGCAGGTGTTCAGCCATCTCCAAGAAAGCAGGGCTCCATCACGTGTAACAGTTACTTGGGATGACAAACACCATCACCCTGAACATCTCCCCCCTTCCACCTTCTTCCCCCAGCTTTTATTACTGACCATGAATGATGGTATGTGATATCCCTTTGGTCAGCTGGGGTCAGCTGTCCCAGCTGTGTCCCCTCCCAACTTCTTGTGCACCCTCAGTCTCCTCACTGGTAGGGCGGTGTGAGAAACAGAGGCAGCCTTCACTCTGTGCAAGCATTGCTTAGCAATAATGAAAACATACGTGTGTTATCAACAGTGTTTTGGCCACATATCCAAAACACTGCACCATGTGAGCTGTTATGAAGAAAACTAACTCTATCCTAGCCCAAACTAGTACACTGCACTTGCCTATTTCCCTCTTATCTTCACTGTGCCTTATTTCTCACTTCACATTCACGGAAGTGTCAGTATTTTAAGTGAGCAAAGCTTGATGAGAGAGGCAGTCAGTTGCAGGTCATTATAACGGAGGAAAACCAGATACACTTAAGGAGCACAAGTATTTTTTCAGGTCTAACGTAAGCAAATTTTGAGCTAATCACAATTGAGTTTGTCTTAAATGCATTACGCTTTCAATCAGGTTGAAAGAAGATGCATGGTGTGTGCGTAGAAGTAGGATCATAAGCTCCTGATCTTATAGTGCACGCCTTTCTGTGACTTTCAAATCGCTGTCTGTGGGTAATAGTAGCCAAAACTTCAGTGGCTAATATTTGCAATCGTGATGACAAATTTACTGTAGTTGCTATCTATATATTGAAATAATTAAAATATTTGACCATTATGGTCAAAGTTCACTTAAAGCAAATATGACATTTTACTATATGGCATTAAACCATTGATTCTTGTACATTTACCTGTCTGAAATAAATCTTTTAAACTCAATGCATTTTAATAGTCGTGAATGAAAAAAAGGAGTTTGGATACTGAGCATCAATTCAGATGTATAATGCCAGACTCAAAACTGATGAAAAATTTCCATATTTTTTTCCTGGGAAGCATACTGTGCATTTCAGAATTAGCAGAGAATGCACCACAATTTCCCTATCAGATGCTAACATATGGCAGTGAAAACTGGCACCCCCGTTTATTCTTAGCATCTATCATGCTGCCTAGTGAAGTGCAATGATAATGAATGCTGTAGCTTGCATTCTTTTGGGGGTTTCTCTATGGAACATAAAGATTTAATGTCATCATCTGGGACAAAAAAAATGCTTTGACTTGACAAAAAACCATGCTTAGCTCTTTCAAGGCAAAAGCAAATCCCGTGTATGGAAGTCTGCAAGTGCAGTTCAGTTAAAGGTGGTTTTGCTTAATTAATAACATAAAAAAAGGAACATTTTTCCTTCTCTGTTCTTGTTGAATGATGAGGTTTTACCATTTTAAGGTGTGTTGGTTTGTTTTTTTTTTAAAAAAGAGATTGTATTCCAAGAGTTTTCTGCTTTCTCAGAGTGTGCTTTCTCAGAGTGTACTTTCTCAGTCGGACTTTCTGAGGAAGAAAAACTTGGCAGGATCTCTCAAAAACATGCCCATAATTATATGCAATGATAGATGCTGGGAGGAAGAATCAAAGCTTTTTAAAAAACAATAAATAGTCTGGGAAGGGCCAGAGCCAGTGCTGAAGCTGTAGAAACTGAATTAACTATAAATGCAGACTAAAACACTGAAAAAATTCATTTATTTCTATGGTATCTGAGGGAGCATCTATTTACTTGGCATAGATTTACGTAGCAGGAAATAGTTTAGCTGCTCTTGGAAGAATTGGGTGAGAAAGTGAAACTGGTCCAGGGAAGGATGCTTTGTGATCCTTACAGTGACTAACACTGGGTTTGCGACATGTCGTTGGTGCAGTCATTTGAACACAAATTTTAAATAGAAAGATGCAACAGGGCAGTGCTTGGAGCTTCTCTCCCCTGTTGAGAACCTGCAGGACGTGCAGAGGGGTTGCTGACTTCCACCATCATCTGGAAGCCTTTGGAACCAGAACAGTGAGGACTGGAGGTCCTGCAGGCTTTGCAGTTGCACCAGCAGAGGTACCAAAAATGTTTAGTTGCAGGGCAGTGCTAAACCTCTGGAAAAAGAGCAGTAGCTGAGACGTGTTGTGTTGCACTAGAGGTTGCACTACACAGAGCAGCTAAAAAAAGACTGAATATTTGTCAGTCTATTTGTTACTACTTGTGCTTCAGAAAGATGTGCTTTATAAATAGGCTTTTGGGGTTACAAAATACCTGACTGAACACCTACAGCTCATTTCATGGGGGATGGTGGGAAGGGGGGGTGTCAGCATTAATCATAATGACCTTTATGAAGAATTTAATCAATATCTATAAAGTAGGAAAACAAAAAGGTATCTTAGGATATTTTCCAGAACTTGAAATTCTAGCAAAAGTTTAAAACTGAGACAAACCCCCATTTTTTTCCAGTTTTAAAATAATATTTTCATAGGAGAGTTTACAGGTTTCTCTTTTTGTCTATATGTACATGTAAAAGTAGGCTTCAGACTTTCCTTAAAATATTCTTATTCTTGTCACAATCTGTAATTTAAGAAATACTTGGTCTGTGTGCTGTGGACATCATTATGACTTCTTTCCAGTAAAGGCATAATCCAGTCAAACTGGAAGAAAGACTTTAAAAAAAAAAGTAAAACTGACGCTGACATTCCCCAGTTATTGGGTCATGGATAATTATTGGATTTTGTCCTGGTTTCAGCTGGGACAGAGTTAATTTTCTTCCTAGTAGCTGGCATAGTGCTGTGGTTTGGATTTAGTACTAGAAGAATGTTGATAACACACTGATGGGTTAGTTGTTGCTGAGCAGTGCTTACACCAGTCAAGGACTTTTCAGGTTCCCCTGCTCTGCCAGGTGCCCAAGAAGCTGGGAGGGGGCACAGCCAGGACAGCTGACCCAAACTGGCCAAAGGGCTATTCCATACCATATGACATTCTGCTCAGTCTATAAGCTTGGAGAGAGTTGGCTGACAGACAGCAACCACTGCTCAGGGATGGACTGGGCATCAGTCAGTGGGTGGTAAGCAATTGCATTGTGTATCTCTTGTTTTGTATATTCTTTTATCAGTATTATTATTATGATTATTTTATCTTCCTCTGCTGTCCTATTAAGCTGTCTTTATCTCAACACGTTTTACTTTTTTTCCCTGATTCTTGTTTCAGAATCTTTTTTGATCCGAAAGCTGCTTGTGTTTCAGTGAGTGTTAGCCCTCATTTTTATAATGTCTGTCTGAAGCCAAGATATACTTACAAAGACAAAGTTAGTAGTGGACTGTTGTTGTTGGCCCAGATGGTTTGCCAGTATGAAACCCTTGCCAGCTTTTTGGCCTTTTGGGAGAGAAAATTAATGATAGAAGTGCATTGTTACTGGTTTGGGTTGGAAGGGACCACTAGAGGTCATCGAGTCCAACCCCCCTGCAGTCAGCAGGGACATTGTTGCTGAGCAGTGCTTACACCAGTCAAGGACTTTTCAGGTTCCCCTGCTCTGCCAGGTGCCCAAGAAGCTGGGAGGGGGCACAGCCAGGACAGCTGACCCAAACTGGCCAAAGGGCTATTCCATACCATATGACATTCTGCTCAGTCTATAAGCTTGGAGAGAGTTGGCTGACAGACAGCAACCACTGCTCAGGGATGGACTGGGCATCAGTCAGTGGGTGGTAAGCAATTGCATTGTGTATCTCTTGTTTTGTATATTCTTTTATCAGTATTATTATTATGATTATTTTATCTTCCTCTGCTGTCCTATGAAGCTGTCTTTATCTCAACACGTTTTACTTTTTTTCCCTGATTCTTGTTTCAGAATCTTTTTTGATCCGAAAGCTGCTTGTGTTTCAGTGAGTGTTAGCCCTCATTTTTATAATGTCTGTCTGAAGCCAAGATATACTTACAAAGACAAAGTTAGTAGTGGACTGTTGTTGTTGGCCCAGATGGCCCTAGCCAAGTTAAGCTCCAGCTGCGCCTTCGCCTCCCTGACCCCAAAATTAATGATAGAAGTGCATTGTTACTGGTTTGGCTGGTTTTTGTCACAGAAACCTATTGACTTTCTGAAAATGTGCATTGTCTTACTTTTCTGAATGTAGTAAGAAGTAGTGGCAGAGATTTTCCTAAGTCTACTTTTCCATCACTGTAATAGAACTCTACTCAAGTAATCCTTATATTTTTTTTGCTGACTTTCTCATTGCTTTCTGTGGATGGCCTGTATTTCTAACCATTTTTCAGAACTTTTCAAAAAGGTGACAGTCAGTCTTACATTCAGTGTAATGTCTGTGGGCATATTGCTCCATTATTTTGGTTATCTTTCGCTTTGATGACTGGCAAATGTCTGTATTTAATTTCATTAATTCCTTATACATGTAAGTATGGATATTCAGAAATATCCAAGGAAGGAGGGTTTGGGTCTATAGGTCTGCAATTAAAATAATCTTCCTTGCTAATGACACAGAATCCTATTACTGTCTTCCTCAGAGAGATCTGGGAGTATCATGTTTTTCAGTTAGTGGGGTGGTTAATGAAGGAATCTGGAGCACAGGTTATTTTTTCCTCGCTCCTTCCAGTGGTGGGCAGAGACACTGGGCAACACAGGCGGATTCAATCTATTAACACGTGGCTTTGCGACTGGTGTCGCCGCCACAACTTTGGGTTCTTTGACCACGGGATGGTCTACACGGCACCGGGTTTTGCTGGCGTCAAATGGGAGCCAGCTTTCTCAAAGGGGGAAGAGGGTCTTTGCCCAGGAGCTCGCGAGGCTCATTGACAGGGCTTTAAACTAGATGTGAAGGCGGGAAGGGGAACCTATCGGGCTTG
>NW_009259686.1:531275-593843 GCF_000687185.1 Egretta garzetta | reverse complement strand
TCCCTGGCAACATTCAAGGCCAGGTTGGACGGGGCTCTGAGCAACCTGATCTGGTTAGCGGTGTCCCTGCTCACTGCAGGGGGGTTGGACTAGATAACCTCTAGGGGTCCCTTCCAACCCAAAACATTCTATGGTTCTATGATCTTATTCATATACTTTCATAAAGTAAAAAAGGTCTGTGTTGTGTTTCTTCTGGTAGAAGAATGAGATATTCCAACTATTATGTACATCTGGTGCTGCTTTCCAGGGTTATATATCACATCATTTGTAGCAAACTCCCCACCCCCACCCCCTTCATTTTCTTTTCTCTCTCTAATTTTGGTGCTCTCTGTACAACCAACTTTTACGCTGCTATTCTTGCCATCGCCTGGTCAGGCTTCCTGCTCTGAACAGATAATGAACCTCATCAGCAAAGTCATGGAATGCTATAAGACAAATAAAGATGGGAGTAAAGCAGTTACAGTTGAAAATATTCTTGACCTGAACTAAACAGCCATCTAAAAATTTAGAATGTGAGGCACTGACCACAGTAATATCTCTGTCCATGGCAGATATAAATGCGTAGTAATAAGCCTCTTAAAGCCTCTTCATAACTTTAAATTCCAGTCCACCCTCCCACCCCCACCATTCACATTCCAGGACATACATTTTTTGATATTAACATTTTTTATGGTCCTTAAAAAAATGCTCACAGCATTTTGCTGAAATCCGTTTTCTTCCAAGTTTTCTGAGTTGGGCACTGAAAACATATTTCTGGAGCTAGTCTAACTCAAATGACTCAAATAGCTCTTCACCAGGGACAAAGAATTATGGTGGCACTTGGATTTTTAGAGAAGATGTTTAGAGGCCCTTCATGAATGTACAGGTAGTCAAAGCCGAACTGTTAGGATTTTCTTGGAACTGAAACTTGTGGTTTAAAAGACTATATTTGATCCCCATGTGTATAATTGACCAAACATTAACTTGTTGAAGTCTGTTATGGATTGAGCCACACTGTAAGATGCAAATAAGATAATTTAATTCTTACCTTTTTACCTTTTATCACAACTTCGCATCTTCTTTGAAAAAGCCCCTGCAATAGCCATAATAGCCCCATAATAGTAATTTTACATTGAGGAGTAAAAGTAGCAGTTATGATCATCCCTTCATGAGCTAGGCAGGAGCATGTTCAAAGAACCCAACGGCATTTCAGTTGCCACTAATGGACTGACGGCAGCAATGATTAGTACAAGTGTGACATTCAGCAGCCTCCTGAAAGGTTGCATGTTTCTAAATGGGGATACAGGGAAAGCAAATTTAAAGTTAACTACAGTTAAAGAATCTGAATCAGTGATGGAAGTCTGGTGGCTGAAGCTTAAGATGACACTCAAGTTGTTTAATTACAAAAACTAAACATTCCTTAGTAATGCAAAGATGCCTTGTTTGGCCACATGGGGCTAGCGTTTGTTGTGTTTGTTGTGAATCTGTCTGGGGTCAGATTTGTAGGAGTCTTCTGTGAAGAACAGGACTGGGAGAAATACTACAATTAAACTCTGATCTTTCCACTGTGAAGCCACAAATGGAAACTGAAAAGGAAAGTCCTGTCAGAACAAGCAGGGGAAAAAAAGTCAGCTGCTATGTTTCATAATGCACAGTGGGTAGGGTGAATGCATTGACAACATATGACTGGTGTGACTGAATTGATGCTCAATGGGACTTTTAGTGTCTAGTGCAAAAGAAAAGTTAATTAACTTCTGTAAAGTGGAACTAGTTCAAGCTAAAAACAGATGCACATCAGTTTCCTGCATGTATTCAGCTAAATATAACCTTATGCTCAAAGGCACTTACTCATAATGGATTCTCTAGATCATAATATATCCCTAGAAGCCTTATGCAAGTGTGCTACAGCTTGTGTATGATGCTTATTTTATTGTACTTACCAACTCGAAAATTTACTAGAGCTTAAGTATCTTGAGAAGATTGTGCCACCATTGTTAGGAATCAAAGTCGGTGCGAACCTCAGCTTATTGCTCTTTGCAAAATCGAAATGGCTTCTTGTGGTTATTACGATTTAGAATTCTGCAGAGCTTTTCTTTTTTAAATTGTACTTAAGACTGAATGCACAAGCAACAGCTTCTCTTGTGAAGACTAAGTAATAGTAAGTGGACAAATGAAAAATAGTATTAGCAGAAAGTAGTGTTTTACGTTCCCAGTTGAGAAAAGTTAATAGAAACAATATAAAGGAAAATTGTTCACAAATGGCTTGCAGAATTAGACTAAACTCCCTTGCAGTCTATCTACCAAAAAATGTCCTCTGTTAGAGCAAAGCAATAATACTCTCCAGTAGATGCCGTGACATGTTCATCACTTTTTACTTTTCACTGCTTGAGTTGTTTGCTGCTACTGTCAACTACCATTGTTATGAATCATTTCTGTTTCTTTTTGCTAAGTTGTTCTCATTTCAGTCTCTTTCTTAAGAGAAAATAAGAAACTTCACAAAAGAAATTGAAATGCTGTAATGCTGTTCTGTGAAGACTTGTAAAACAATTGATCTCCATTTTATTTTGTTTCTGTTTGTATTTTTGTTTTTCTTTTAAGTCCCAGTCCCCAATGTCAAAAAGATATTTAAAACTCCTGTGGCCTGTACAAGTATTATTTTTATAATTTAATTATAAATTTTTGATATAAAATTATTTTTAACTTTAACAAGAAAGCTGCAGCCCTTTGTTTCTGTGTTTCTCTTGCCCATTTCTTCTCTAAAATCATCTTAATTTGTTTTGTTCTGAATTTTGACTGTTTGGCAATGCTGATATTTTTTGAGAATGTTTTTCCATTTTGAAGATCTGTGTAGGGTGAATGCATTGACAGCTTATGACTGTTCTTGCATAAAATGATGACATAATGTATCAAAGCCTAGACATTTCAAAAGCAAAGCGTGAAAAATAGATGGATAGGACAATTAACTCTGCAGTTTCTTACATTCTTAAGACTTAAGGAGACTGTTATCTTATAGTGCCCTTTGTTTAATGTATATAAAATAGAGGGTAACTGCCAGAAAGTTACTTCCTCAGTATGATGGGGAGAATGCAGATCAAATGTTTGGTGTTAGCAAACAGGATGAATTTCAGGATCAGAAGACCCATAACAGAAGTCTCTAAGCAGCTCAGCAAGGTACTCCCCATGCCATTGAAGCAGATCCACCCTCTGGTTCATAGAGTGAGAAGGTGTCTCTTACC
This sequence comes from Egretta garzetta, assembly GCF_000687185.1. Lineage (NCBI taxonomy): Eukaryota > Metazoa > Chordata > Aves > Pelecaniformes > Ardeidae > Egretta > Egretta garzetta. The sequence goes on along the minus strand of NW_009259686.1, from coordinate 590,628 downwards.
TTCTTTTACAGGGTGATGAAAGAAGAAGTAATATGTGTTGCCTTTTGCGGGGAAAGAACTCTTTAAAGTAAAAACAGGCTATGCTACCTTCTTCTAGAGAACCCTAGACTTCCTCTGCCATATTGTTTAGTCATGTTCAGGAACATTGGACCTTTTCAGTGTTAAGTGCTAAAAATTTCTTTAGAAAACCACTTTATTATCCTTGTCATTAATGCCTGTCCAGATCTCTACCAATGCCAACAGTTTACCATCTGTTCACAAATGCTTGTGGAACAAATTGTGCAAAGACTTATCTACACCTACAGTTTTCCATGTAGGAAAAGACCGACCCACAGGTTTAGCCTTATGTGAAGGCCCCCATGACTGACATATTTCAAGATAAAATAATTTTCAGGTATCTGAATAAGAGTTCTAAATGAGAAAACCAATCAAAATACAGTCTTGCTTGGAGATCAGTCACTAAACTAAGTGTATGGAAGAAAGAAGTGCATATTCAATTACAGTAGACAATCAAGAAAAAAACCTGTGAGCATTAGAAAAAGGATATCCTTTCCAATGCATTCTTTTTCTCTGTAAAACAGCCCTATTTATGCTAAGAATAAGCACTGCTTCTGTTAAATTTAGAAGTGTTTTCATTCCCTTCTGAAGCATACTGAAAGCAGCATGTAAGTTGATTTGAGTGCCTAGAATAATAGTCAGTGACATTCCTGTGACCTGCTGTTTCATATGCATGTCTCCTATCACATGAAACACCTTAATCTGAAGCAGTTATTACTTTCCTTAGGAAAGGAGAACTGTGTAAGTACTGGCCTGGGAATTCACAGAACTAGCGAAGCTGTCTAGATCCAAACAGAACTGCTGAGTCCAGAATATTTTTTTTTCCATTCATTTTAGATAAAAATGCTTCACATGTTACCCTCAAAACTGGAGCAATCCAGGAACCTGGTGTCTGAAGTTAAAAGACTACTACTGTATAAAGCAAGCATAACTGCAGTCAGACTAGAAATCTAAGCCTCCCTAGAAGCATGTGCAGTATTGAGATGTGCTGAGAACAGTTCAAGATCATGGCTTTTGAAAAGTCAATAATAATCTCACTGAGACAAGACAGGGATAGATGGCCTTCAGATAAGGCAAGTAATCAGCTTGGTTTCAATTACTGCAGGCTTTTGGTTTTATTACTTTTATTCCTACTCTCCTATTACTCTACTGTTTGACTGTCAATGTGCACTGTTGCTCCCTAAAACTTTCTGGTTTATTCTTCTGGGTTTGCCCAGAACACCTCCAACTCCCAATTGCACCCTATTTGAAACTTCTACTATGTTTTTTCTGGTCTGTATAATATAATCTGTGTAATATAGTCAAAGTTGAATCACTGTATACTTTAGGTAAATTTCTTGCATTTCTATCCATAAAACCAGTGAATTTCCACTACGTTGGAATGATTCTTGCAGTACAAATTCTCAAAAAAAAATCAGTAAAACAAAATTTAAAATGTCTTGGTAATTTTGCTTCCCTGCTGCAAAGTCAGTGTTTTTTTATTTGTTTGTACATTACATTTTACTAAACTTGCACTTGAGAAATGTAAGGAAAACCCCTTAACTGAAAAATCATTTGGTTTTGAAAGAATTATCAATTTCTCAGCCTTGTATATCCTGTTGGATACCTTTGGATATATTTGACTGTTAGTCAGCAACCAGCATAGACTGCCAATTTCAGAGCAGAATCCCCACATCTATGTAAAATCTGATTAATGTCTTCAAGCAGCCAGAGTGGCATTCTCAAAAGTATACAGTTTGGGTTGAAATCTATCTCTGAAATCAATGCAAATTTTATCACTAGCTGTAACAGTAATATAGAAATGAGAGCAGTGCTGAAGTCATGGAAACCAACTCTTGGACTCCAGAATGGCACGAACAAAGCAAGAAGTGTGTTTTTCATCCAGCCAGCAGTTAGGCTTTAAGTATTCCAGGCAGTACAGGCGGATGTTTAAAAGGCAAAATTCAAGGGATAAAAGAAACTAAAGCCCTTTGTTGCTGCACACCCAGTATTAAAAAGTAAAAGTAGCCTGAGGCCTGAGGAGGGGAAAAAAAAAAAAAAAAAAAAAAGCTGTGCTAGGTATGTGTGGGATATGTAACTTTTTTTTTCATAGTCTGTATTTTTTTTTTCTACCTTGATGTCTTACATCTAGTTTGTAAATCCATCTGTGTGCTAGCTACAATAGAAGGGATGACTAAAATTGCACTTTCTGAAGAAATGATATGTTTGGACAATGTAAGGCGAAAGTATATGAAACTGAAGAGCCTGAAACATTTCTTCTAAAGAAAGTGCTTAAGTTTACTTACTAGTCAGTGGTGCAAGCAAGGAACCAGAAGGAGACCGTGCCAGCATAAATTCAGGAAAAGGTCTTACTTAACACCTAAAATTTAGGAGCAATTTTGATGTCTAAGTAAACTCCATCCTTCCCTGCATATTTCTTTATGTGGTGCAGGTCATAAAATATGGCAAAAATTTTTTCTGAAATCTATGTTTTTTCAAGAGTGTAGTATAAATATATTTTCCCCCATTTATTAATATCAAATAATACTTGAAATAAAAATGAGTTACTTGAAAGTGTGGGTTTAAATTTTCTGGCTACCTATAAGTCTTGTTACAATTTGGAGCTCTGCACTGAATTAATGAAATAAAAGACATTGAGGCAAATTGCAAAAAAAGTAGATTGGACAAATTAATAATCTCCATGCACCTTTGTTGCTATAGGGTTTTATTTATTTATTTCAGTACAGAACAACTGAAATGAATGTACATAAGAAGTGCATTCCACTGTTGGAATACACTGTGGCGGGAACATCTGTATCCACATGACAAAATTTTGTCCTTCAGCCTGCAGAGGTGTCTTTGACATTTTGTTTGCATGCAGAATTTCCATTGGTGTGGTGCAGAATTCAATGCACCCATAAAATACTCCAAATATGGGATTCAGAAACCAGGGGGAAGGGGCTGGTGTTTATTAAGGTGAAATGTGGGAAATATGTAATTCCATAAACAAAGGATTCAAAGGTCTGTCTTGTGTTATTTTCAGGTTTGGTTTTTTTTTGGGGGGGGGAGACAAATTTGGGCAGACTTATATAAGTAATAGGCAGAGATGAGGTTTTCTATATTCATAGGTAGAGCTTGTACATAAGCCCTAATTCTGAATTGGTGTGTGGGATTCACTGGAGTCAGTACAAATAAGATACGTACATATTCTAAATTCGGTGCTAAGGAGACAAATGTGGCTCTAAAATAGCAAAGCTGGTCTTCCCTTATTAGCTTTTCACATAGAGAAAAATGGAAGGAAGCGTAAGGTCACCTGTGATTTTACAGGAGGGTTTCAAGAGCAAGTTCTTGAAAAATATCAGCATCTTAAAATAATTAAAAATAAATATTAACAAGTATAGCTGTAAGACAGGCACAGACAGAAGGGTTTCAGTTTTGGATGGCCCTATAAAAACCCGTGCTAAGTGGATCAAGGCTTGCTAACTGTGGGTTCTATTGCCACTGGGGAAGAAAGGAGGGATGCACGGGGTGGGAGACTGAGATGACAAGGAGGGAGCTGAAAGGAAGTAGCTAAAATCTGAGGGAAGGTCTTTGGGGTTGGGAGGAACTCTGAAGAAGCTTTCTTGCATCACAAAGGTCATTGCCATGGTTTGTTGAGTAAAGGAACTTATTTTGTAGAAACAGTGAAATGGTTAAAATGTAAGCTTCACGTGTGAGCTCTTAAAGTTTATTTGACATGCTGTAGTTTCTGAGCTGTAGTACTCGATGGAGAAGCACTGAAACTAAATAAAGCTTTAATTAGCACTTGAGAATATGTGGCTGGTATGAAAACTTACTTTGCACAAACATAAAGTAAACTAAAAAAAACCATATCTGAAAAATGCCATATAGTTGGGGTGTGTTATTTTGTCTTCCAGAATGTCCCCAGGTGCTTTTCAGAACACTTGATATTTCTGTAACTACTTAAGTAACTAAAGTAGAAACAAAAAAGATGCATTTAACTAGAATCTAAATATTGTTTGATTGACCTAACTAAATATTTAATGGTGGACTCTTCTAAGTTTAGTGACACCGTAGGCAAAATCTTGTCTACTATCCATTAAGAGATTAACCTTGGATATTGTCATCTGAAAAAATCTTCATCCAAGCATAAAAAATGGAAAAGCTCCTGTCTTGTAATCAACTCTGACAAACTGAATAGGGCAAATCACCTGTCTCATAGGACAACTGAAAACCAAAACTCCTGTCTGTGTTTTTGTATTACAATGCTGTTGTTTTGCTTCCTAAAGCACAATTTGTTTAGACAAAAATAACATTTATTTTGGTCCTTGCTTTTGGGAAAGTAAAAGCAACAACATATTAAAAAATAATAAATGTGTTTCAAAGATTTGAGGTAAACCAAAAATTGATGTTAAAAAGTTCTATGTGTAAGCTACGGTTTCAAAATAGTTGTAGGGCTGTCATAAAGTTAATAGCATTAACATATAAATGACAGAGTGCAATTCCTGTATGAACACAGAAAATGAATTAACAGAGCTGTAACTATGCAACTGCTAAGTCACAATATATATACAGTAGAAGCATCTGCTATAGGAAAACATTTTTTTTTATATTACATAACAAGGCTTATGAAAAACATATGGATTTATATTTTGTCTGGGGACAAAGAACCCAAAGTGCAATGTAAGGTTAACACAGTATTTATAGAAAACAATAAACATGATATGTGTTAGAATATTTAATGGAAATACCAGGCTTTAAATCTGTCATTTTTTATTGGCTCTGAAGCCATATAATTGAACTTTTACTCTAGAGTTCAAAAACTCTTTTTCTTGGGTAAGAAAAGACTAGTTTTCAGACTTCGTTTTGCCTGCTAATTTTGAACATTTCAAGCGTGATTGGCTAGAACTAAGATTAAGCTCATAATTTAAAGAAACTCAGCATCTTGAAAATCATTCTGCTTTGTTCAAATGCCAGAGTCTGAGTTAGGAAAGATGGACTTATACACTGAAAGATGCAATTATTGGCGCATACTTCCTTTAAAAGCTGGTATGAAAGATTTATTTTAAGTGATATAATAGTTGGCCTGTGACTTCTAAAATGCATAAATAAGTATGCAGTTTGTATTAATACTTCCATTTTATAACTCATCTGCAGTTTTGTGAGCAAAGATTAATCACAGATTATTTTTAAATAGCTTTGTCTTGTCATGGTTTATGGGGTGACCTAATGAAATATCAGGTTCAGCCCATTGCTTTCCCAGGTAATTGTCTGATAAACCCTTTAAGCAGATGACCAAGACCAACATCAATATTAGCTAGTTTCTGGCCTCCACCATTCCTCTTGGAAATCCAGTTTTGTGTGCATGTGTTCATATGCTAATGCTATCTCAGTTCAGAGTTTTTCCCTTTTAATGAACTACGTCCTTTTCCACTTTTTTTCTTTACTGGGCTAGTTAAGCCAAGTAGCTTTTGTTTCCTCTTGAGACAGGGGCTTTTCTTCTGAGGATACTGGAATTCTGCACACAGTTCCAGGTGGACATTCACAGCTCTGTACAGTAGCCATATTACCTATTGCTATGGAAAAGATAGTGCCAATACATCCCAGGAATCAGTGTGTTCCACATTTATACCATTTTCCAATTCTTTGGGTCATTTGCAGCACTCCCAACTTCAGCACATTAATCCCTTTGAAACTCAGAGGTGACCCATCACTTCATTTAGTTATCCTGCCTTTTCTTTGTAGTCTACATTATGCTCTGCAGTTAATCACACAGCTAAAACTCTGTTTAAGGTACCTGTCTTTAATATACTACTTTTTTCCAAATTTAATGTTCTCTCTCTGTTTAGAAATTTTCCTGACTTTATACAGAGTTGAAATGTATAAAGTAATTTAAATAGTAATTAGTGCAATGTGGCATTATGTATGTTCTCTTCTGCTTCAAGTCTTCTATTTTGCTAGGTAATCTCAGATCCTTCCAGATACTGAGAGCTTAGGTGAAGTAAAAGTTATGCTAATAATTCAAAGGGAAAACACAAATATGTAAGTTTAAAATAAATATAAATCAAACTTAGAGAGAAAAGTTTAAATACTGTATTTTTATTAAAATAGGTGCATTACTGAAAATAGTGATGCTGAACAAACATTTCACTATATGATAAAGCTATGTCTATACAGTTTAATATCCATTCATATCAGTGGAATTACTTGGTCAATGAGCTTAAGAGATGTCCACATACTACAGTAACTCTAGTCAGAGAAACAGGAATGTGTGTAAGGAATCCCTTGTTCTTGCAGGTGATGGCAGAAAAGTAGAGGTAATGCTATATAAGAAACAGTTTGTAGTAACAACTCTGTTCTAACCTGACTTGTACCTTGGAGTTTGGTGATTGCGAGTTTGGAGGTCAGGAGAAGATTTTCCAGTATATCACTATGAGCAAATTACTTGGGGAAGAGGTGGAGGGGACTGCCTTTCCTGTGACAACCTGGTGATGTTTTGGTTTTTTTATTGGTCACAAGTTTTGCAACTTCCACCTGCTTCAGAGCACTGAGAAGCGCATAACTTGGTCAAAAGTTGGACATTTGGTTTTGGTATGGATTTATATGATCAGAAATGTGTTGCCCTTTTTCTCCTTTTGCCTGCATGCAGAGGCAAAACCTCCTGGTTTTAACTGTAGTAGTGTTTTTCTATCTCATTGTTTCTATCTACAGACTAACAGGTGTTGGATAGACTATTCAGTCTGTCCAATCTAACCATTGCCTTGTATGATAGTAATATAGATGATAATCTTTCTGATGCAGACTATAAATGGGACAGCAAATCTATAATTAAAAAAGGAAATAAAAGTAAGTGTCAGGTGTCTGCTGTCAGGTAGCTATTGTGCTTTAATAAATCTTGGTTTATCATGTGTTTGTGTGCACTCTGCAGCCATATAATGAAGATACAATCCAACCAACAAAATAGAAGATGTATAATAAATCTGGGTGGTCAAACTGTTACAGTTACATGCAATTTCACATCTTCTTCCTCCTTCTTGGCTGCACATGTAAATCTGTTCATGCAAATTCCATTTAATTGGAAACACAATTACAATTTACAATGTGTATTTAATTTTGGATATAAATTAAGAGTTATTTTATTTTTTCTCTTCAAACCAATTTTCTCTATTAATTAATGGAGGGAGAGTTGATTCCCTCAGATAAATACTTGTACCACTGAATAAGATATAACAAATCCCAGGATGCACTATTAGCTTTTGCCTTATTTTGCCTTAGGTTGTTTTCAAGGTTCCTGTGAATTTTCCACATACAGTGGTAGGTAAGGAAATGAGGTTAGTTTTCTGCTTGTGATCTATAATATGAAAATCCTATTGTTTCTGTTTAAGATGTCAGTATTTTAACTGCCAAGCACATGGACACATGATTGTGAAGTAAAGAGTAACAAAGATACCAATTCACATCTGTCTTCCTGTGATCAGTGTATACAGTTGAAACAAAATAAACAAGCAAATAAGATTTATTTACCAACACTGTGGAACTGTGTTCCTGATAAGAAATCTGTCCAGTACAAAATACAGTCCAATCATCGTTGATAAATTTCCCATAAGGGGACAAATTTTGATAAAAATTAATAAAGCAGTAGCTTTGGCTTTGAAGATGTTATGTCTTCTGTACTGTTGTAACTTATTACCTATTTTTTGTGTAATTGGTAACAATCTTTTTCCTAATACCACTATTTCCTTTAGTAAGTTTTCTCTTAGACAATTTCTGTATAACCTTTCAAATCTTTTATCTCAAATCTTATATACAGTTGAGTTTGCAGGTACAAATCTAGTACACATATGTCTATCAAATACATTTATTAGGGGTTTGTTTGGAAACCAAGTTGGAAATAAGTTTGTAATAAATGGCAAAGACTGGAGACCAGAGGTTCAGAGATACCCAGCAGAGTTTGGTAATTTATGGAGGGCTGGAGCTTGCTTAAATATTTATAAACAGAACTGAATTATCATGTAAGTGCATGTTGCTGGCATGATTCTGAACAGAAGAACTTTCAGAGCTCAATTCTGTAGTGAAAACTGCTACCAGTTTTAATCCAAATGTGCAAGTTAGGCTCAAGTACTGTCTACTGACACTTTTAAATGACAAGTTACTTCAGTGAGGAACATAATGAGGAGCCATGAGAGACAACTTTGACAGTGAATTTTACCTACAGCTTTGAATGATTGCCTACAATTTTGAATTATTTCTTCAGGAGACATATCTTCTCACAGGCACTTGCACTTGCATGTGCACTTAACCCTTCATTACAAGGTTAGGATAGTCTGACTAATGGAGAACCCAAATATGAAAGGGATTAACAGATTTTTGACTTACAAACAACATGCCTGAGACTTCCATGAGTCATGGAGTAGAATTAAGCCAAGTCCTTCAGGCCTTATTTTGGGTCAGCTTGAGATTGGTCCACACTGACTTTATCCATCTCAGGTGTCACTGCCTTCCCAGAAGCGCTGGAGACTGTCATGTAAATGCAGCTGAATAGCTTCACAGAGTTTCGTCAAGTTCATTCCGCAAAAATACCTTAGTACTGCTCTCAGTTCACTCCAGGTTACCCTTACGTGTCAGCTCGTCATGTTCAAAGGTAGCACTTTGGAAATGCACTTGCATTTGGATCCATCCCAAGGTAACAAACAGACTTTGGAGTTCTGAGGCCTGTGGTGCAAAGACAGATCTCTAGAGATCCGTACTCAGTGTAGAAGAATCTCTGCTAAGCCATAAAAAGTGGCACTTGTAGAGCCAAGCTGTCTCTGCCAAGGGCTATGCAAGCATGTGGGTATTATGCTTTCCAGCTCTCCCGATTCTGACTGCTGAGGACCCTGAACCCGCTCTGCGGGGGGTTGTCCGATATATGTCAGACTTACTGATGAGTGCTGAGCTGCTTCCAAGCCTGGCCTCAGCTTTGTAAGGTGGTATATACACAGCAAATGCCTTACTAATAAATCCTTTTGGAACCGTGCTGGCCCATGTCAGACCCAGTTGTATATTCTTGCTAGCAGTGATTCAGTTTATCTGCAGTTCAGACATATCACCCAATAAAAGTGAGGCTGCAGCATATGGAGAAACCTATCAGTAATACCTTAAAAGCTCTTCTTCTGGATTTCTTAAGCATTCTGCCATGCTTCTTACAAGAGATTGAGTGTATCTTTTTTGAAACTGTGTCAGGAAGTTTTCTCATCTGTACTCTGCAGGATACCTAGAGTTGCTCTTAACAGTGACTAAAAATACTTTTTGCAATGACAGCAAAAATGAAATGGTGTGGCATAGATATATATGTTTTTCTGCACTGGAGTGAATGAAAAAAGTGTGTTGGACTACACATTTATTCTCCATTGTTTTCTGAGAGCTAATAAAAGTCCGAAAGTCATAAATGATCTAGTCCTGAACAAATTACTTACCTTTATTCTTCACTTACCTGCTTTCTAAGTAATCTAAAAGGCAACTTCTGCTGTTGCCATGCCAAAATGTGGAGTTTCTTTGCTTGCTTTTGTATTTTGCTAAGCTCTGTTGTTGTGGAGTCCACGATGAAGAATCTCTGTTTTCTTAGAGAGGTCTGACCCATTTTGGTGATTTTCATACACTTGTGGAAGTTTTATAAATTATATGAAACTGCATATATAGCTTGGGTATACTGTCAGTGTGCTTTAGGTGTTCCTTATGACCAGAAATTAAACAAGAGGAAAGTTTGGAGGAGTCAGCCCTGGGATACAGGGCTGAGATGTCACAGTAAAGTCTTTTCTTTGAAAGTTTGCAGTAGTTTAGCTGTAGACTGTCTATGGGCCTTTTGGCATGAGTAAAGAAAAAGGAACAGCCCAAATAATAATCTATCTCATATAGTTATTTGAAACTGAGTAGCAATTGTGTCTAATTTAACAAGTGAATTGTCCTGCTTCCTTCCTTCCTTTCAGGAAAGAGTTTTTCACTGATTCTTCTGCATTAGGATCCAGGTGGTGTTACCATAGACCATAGGCTGTGTGCAGTTACTGCAGAGGGAGTTGTCCTTTTAGAGCAGACAAGAACAATTTAAATTTCTCACTGCAGTGGCAGATAAATTCAATTAAGTCATTTTACTAATGAAATATAACAGGAAACTGTTATAATGCTTACATTTGGCATATGGGGTTTTTTTGGGTGGTGGAGGTAGGGCATTAAGCAAGTTGTGCTGCCATGGTTGAGTTTCCTGCCTGTGCTGTCCTTGGAGAGAGGAGCAGGTTCTGTGTGGAGAGAGAAAGAAGTTCTTTCTCTCTTGATCCCTACAGGCTGATAAGAGGTCTTGTATGTCAAAGCCCATAGCTGCAAACTGGCTCTGGAGTATCTGTTTTCACATCTTTGGATGTGACAGGGCCCTAGAATGTGTTGAGTAGGTGCTCTGCTGGAGAGGAAGCTATGGAGCAAGATAATACAGCCTGAGTGAGAAAGCTGCATATCATACTTATTCTTTTAAAAAATGTGCAGCAGTAAACAAATTCTGTGTTTGAATTTCCGAGAATTTTAATGTAGCTCTTCTGACTCCTGGCCATTATCCTTGACCTCCAGCTCTTTTCTGAGTGATTCAATTATCTTACACTCTCAGCTTTCCTCGTAACAAATGGTGTAGAACTCATATTTGCAGAGAAAAACTGAAATGTGTATTCATAGGAAAACATTAACTAATAATACACAGATTTTATTTCTTTATTAATCTGGGATTGGTACCTTTGCAGGGCTCTTGGTCTTGACATCTCACTTAGAAGGTACACGTAGCACTTACCTGCAGCTGGCTAAGGTTTGAATGCTGTGTTTCAGCTTCACCTAGGAAATCTTGAGTTGGGCTGTGTTCATGGTAATTCTGAGTTACCTTGATTTTGATGCATTCTAGTTTGGATACAGACTGATTTTGATACAATCTGTTCCAAAGATGGTGGTAAAAAAAAAATTGAAAGTGGTCCCTGGCTTATCATTTTCCAACTGAAGACTTACTAATGAACAGTGGGTGAAAAAATCCATACACTTAGCTTTTAAATAGTGGCCAAACAAGAAAAATAGTGTTCAGAAATAATTTCTTACTCTTTCTGGAAAGCCACATATGTTGTAAACAAAGAAGTATACATTTTACATTTTTCTTTCTAGAAGAGCTGCAGGACAACATTGACTCCATAGTATCATTTTATATAATTCTGTAAGCAGAACCTTATGAAATGTATGTCTGAAGCTCTGATTTAGGCAAGATAAATATTTTTATTTCTGATAGATGTAGAGATATAAGTATTTTCAAGGGAACATAAGAGACAGTTATGTCCCTGTGGGATATTTCAGTAAAGCCAGGAAACTGAATTTATATGTGCAGCATAGTTCCTATACAGTGCATAGGAAATTTAATTGTCTAGCAGTGAATTTCTTTTCCCTACTGTTGCTACTGTGAACTCCAAGAAAATTCTGACTCTTTTTCTTCATTTTACTGTTCAAGTTCATCTTGTGGATTGTAATGTATTCCATAAATGTAGTTATGACTAGTCAAAGGCAGAACCAGTAGGGGATGGTGGGCTGTGATTCCTCAGTGGTTAAATTAAGCCTGTTGGGCCCAGAGTTCTATATTCATGTTTCAAAGACCAATACTGTCACTTATTCTTCAGAAACAGATGAAATAGGATTATACCACAAGTCTGAAATTTCCATAGGGATGCTGTTTTGACAACTGCCAGTACTAGAAACCATACTTTTTATCAGTATTAAAAAGGATCCACAGGTGTCTGTCTTAGCACAGAACAGTCTTAGAAGTCTAGCATTGCTTCAGGATGTAAAAGAATATAAATAAATCCTTACTGAATATTTTTATCTGAGTGTATCAGTTTTAGATGCTATCTAGAATCGGAGATTTTTGAAAGAGAGAAAAGAAAGTTTGTCTATAAATTACTTTAATCATGTGACATATTAAAGGAAGTGATGAATTACTGACAGCAAATAGTTTTATTTCCTGCATAACGCCACCTGCCATAGCATTTCGAGTATAAAAACCCATAAAAATATAAAATATATACATAAATATAAAAATATTTCTATGTTTCAACCCTCTTTTTGCTTTTAAAACTATTTGACCTCAGTAGGCTTGGGAATTTGTCCCAGATGCGGCCTTAAGACTGCCGTAGAAATGAATTACCACAGTGAGCTAAAACGGTATAGGAAGTGACATGAGTAGGAGTTACTCTCTTAGATTCAGAAGTCCCATCTCCTTTTGGTCTGACCGTGGCAAACCAGTATCACACTGTGCTGCTGTGCTTATGCAGCCATGAGCATCTTTTGCAATGTAGACGAGTAACGACACCACCATATGTCCTAATTGCTAGAAGGACACACTGCCTTCCTGCAGGTTGTCATTATTTCCTCATAACGGTGCTGCCAGAGGTGTGAGCATCATCCTCATCCAAGATTTCTCATCCAAGATTTAGAATGTCCACTCAACATTCGCCACTTCTCTCATCCTTCTCCCCTTCTCCAACACTGCACATTTAAACCAGAGCTATGAAACATTTGGCATAAGTGTAATGTGATTTGCCTTTGCACAGAAAACATGTTTGATATGAGCCATTTGCATCAGTGCTTCTTGTTTTGAAGTGCTGATGTGTCAGCCTGCATCACTGATTCATGTAGCTCTCTCCCAGCTTCTCCTTCTCCCAGGACTTCTTACGGCCTCCTAGCTTATTTCATTCTGATATGGTGACCTTGAATTGAAATGATGGACGCATCTTTCTTTTTATTCATTGTACTTAAATAACAGTGGTCTCTGGAAAGCACGTACCTTTCCTTGCTTCCTCACTTCTTTCCTGTGTGTCCTTGTTAGTTCAATTAATATATTGGCTAAAGATATATCAAAATTCATTTTAAAGGAATTCTAGTTAAGACTATCTTTAATTTACAGTAAGATTAAAACACTTGAAGATATGAGGATTTGTTATTTTAGATGTAAAGTTCATCTAGATTTATTTCAGTGCAAATTTTGAAGCTATAATTAAAGCCATTTTAAAGTAAAAGAAGAACATTTTTATGGCCTTGTGTCGTTTGCTTAAGTTAGAATACTGAAATCCAAAAATGTCAAGGAAACAAAGTAAATTCTTTTTTAAAAAATGTCTTAATAGACATTTAGGGGGATGAGGAGATAAGTTTCCTTCAGAGGAACTGAGAAGAGCAACAGAAAAAATCCCACACAAGTAATTCGTAGCTGTTCTTCAGAGTAGAGCAGTTTGTTGGTGTTTGTTTGTTTGTTTGTTTGTTTTTGTTTTGGGGGTAGGGTGTTTTGTGGTGACTGAAACTGTTCTTTAGAATGTTCGGTGCTGCAAGAGTGTATACAGTCCATATGTACTGTGGCCGGGTGTTTGCAGTAATGGGAGACTGAAAATTGAGGTTTGGATGTGTACATTTTAGCTGATATTTCTCAGGTTAGTTGATCAGATCAACAATATCTTTAATAATAAATAGATAAAATATATTTTTAGTACTTCAAGTTCTTGGCAGCTCCACAGCTGTTAGGCTGCTGAAAAACAGAACATTCAGATTAAAATTTCTTTATTTAAATCTGCCAGTGTTTGAACTTTACTGTATATTTTTGATGACTTGGGAGGTTTGCTTACTAATTTGGAACTTTGCCTAATGTTTTTGTTCAAATAGAACTTTCTATCTTATAATTAATCTCCTTGTTCTGTATGTTCATACAATAAAAGTGCAGAACAAATGAGTACTCAAAATGCTAGATGTATAATGAATAGTTAGGGTTTAAACATAACTATTTTCCTGACAAGGACATGGTACTGCTATAAGCAATTGGCTGTCTTACGTTATTCTTCTGCCAGGTTCCTTCTTTTTTATAGATTATACAATAAGAAACTGCATACAGTCAGGACTTTTATGACAACACCAGAGGAACTAGTTCATTTCCAAAAACAAGTGAATCTACTTTATTAATTGTTTATTTAAAATTTAAATTTTCTGGTCTTATCTCCACTTGCATGCAGTGGGAATAATTGAGTTTTTCTTACTGATTTATGATTAGAATATCCAGCATGGCTAAGAGGGAAAAAAGAACATAGTCCATCTGCTCATGCAGAGTGGCATCTTCCTTTTTTTAATGAATGCAACCAGTGAATTTAGTCAACCATGCAGAACTGAATAAAGCCTAATACAGAAGTAGCAGACTAGCTTTCAAGCTCAAGAGGGCCTGTGCTTCTCAGAAAGGGAGAGGACTGACTTTATTACTCATGTTCTTCAGTTCACCTGAGCTTCTCTTTTGAAGATTTGGCTTGCTGTTCATTTGATGCTGTCTTCATTCTGTAAGGCTGGACAGGGTTTGGTGTCTCAGTCAGTTACACCTCTAAAGTGCAAAAAGATCTTTTCTGTAATCTTATGTATAAAGTATAGGCCTAGACTAAGAAGTGGTTGCAGTTCTATGGGATGTCCTGTGGTTGTATGGCTTCCACAGTACATCTGAACCGATGCATATGCACAATTCAGCTCAGAACCTTGTTGAGGAAAACTGATGATCAGAGGTTGACATGTTCCCCGTTGCCTTATATTTGTCAGTCAAAACTTTCTATTTCTGAAACTGCCCAACAGCTGTCTCATAAATTTGATCCCACAATAAGATATGACATTTATGGTGTGGTGCCTCTCCATAGCTACCTGACTGTGCAGTATGCCACGAAGACTTGATGTCATATTAAATGGCAGGCTATATAGCTACTATAAATTTTTAAAACTCTAAAACTATAAATGTTTCAGATTAATTCCATCTTCTGTAAGCACTTTGTTTTGTGCAAATTATATTTTCTTGTGTGAGTCTCAGTGTCACAGATGCTTAATTTTTTTTCAAAGCCTTATAATTTAATTTCTTGTATGTTTTTATATTATTTGCTTGCACTTTCCCTGATAGTATCACTGACCATAGTAAAGGGCTGGACATCACTTTGTCAGGTGGCAGATTCTGCAAAAAGGCCCAAATATGGGGTCATGTTATGTCATCTTATAGAGGTCAAAGCACTGCTGTGTCTTGAATAGTCAGACTACGAGCCTGCAACAGAACAATTCTTCAGTAAAACTTATGCAAGTATAAAGAATAACATTATAGAGATTATAATAGTAGTTCCCAGTGAAAAGCAAGGATTTGCTAAACCAGCTACTCTGACAAATGTCTTTGAAGATGGCTTTTCTTCTCAATACTAAATGTGATAAAAAAAGCTGCCTGAAAGAAAACCTCTTCACAAGTTGGAGTACTAACATCATGGAGCCACACTGCTATTTCTGACAAAATAGCTCTAGTAATTGCAAGCCTGTTGTCTTGTCTAAACCAAGTCTTTAACAACTTCCTCAGTTGAGCTGGATTATATGAGGCTGAAAACAGAGCTTCTTTGTTATGCCATTTTTAGCATTCCTTAACCTCACATACTGGAAAGTGGCTCCATGGAAGTATGAGGGAGACTATCATTGCTTCAGAATTTGCCCTTTTGTTCTAGCTGAAATTTGCTGTATTGCATGGAAAGCGTGACTGAAGCCTAAAATGTAGAACAGCAATAGCTGTTTCTACTGTAATTGTAGCTGGAATATCTTTTATTTATAGCCAGGATACCTTTTATTGCTGGAGGCATAAGTGGGATTCTTCATTTTACCCATTGCTGTCCATCTAGCTCCTTACTGATATACTAAGCTATAGTATTTACTATGGGTTGTAAGATCATTAGGAGGTTATAGCGTGAGATTCCAAGGACAGCCAATCTGCACATTAGAACTGAGGAAACCGGGATAAACCTCATTTATTGTTTCCTTCTTGGTTTAATAGCTCTAATGGTACTCTTTTGATGTGGACATTTTCTGCTAGAAAGCAGAAAAATTTTTGAAGGCTACTGGAAAGTCAGAAGGCTATGACAGCTTCTTTCTTGGGCCACCTTGCACTTGCAGATGGCAAGATTTGGAGAGACTTCCCATACTCACAGTCATGCAGTTCTTTCAAAAACTAGTTCAGAGAGGGATTAGTGAAAATGTCTGTAGTCTTTCAGAAAGATGTTTCTGTGTTTGCTGCAGCAGTATAATTTGATAGTCATAGAAAACCTATTAAAAAAAATAAAAGGAAAATAAAAAATGGTTTTGGTCCCTGAGGGTGATTTGTGGCAGTAGTTTGAGATAATAAATTACAGCTGATACCAGAAGTGGCTGAGGCAGCGAGGAAGGTCAAAAGGGAAAAAAGTCCAAATAATCTGTACAAACCAAAAAAGTTCCATATGTGATAAAGTTGTCAAATATTATCAAGATAAATAGAGCTGTTTAACATGTGGAGCAGAGGGAAGCTTTTTTTGGTAACGGATGTCCTTCTGAATGGATACCCAGCACTGACTTTCATATGATGTAATGTGTTAAAGTTTATCAGCAAGAAAAACTCAGCTGAAATTCCAGACAAAAGTTCAGAATGTAAACCCATTCATTTTTGCTGATGTTTTGGGTTTTCAGTTTAATTTTATTTTAGCAGTACATCACAGCTTCACTTAGACTGTTATTGCTGATGTTGAAATTCTTTTTCAAAACCCTTCTATTATTACCAGAAGCTTTTCTTATGTCTTCTCTACTTGACTTTGAGTATATTTTATGATGTAAGAAGTAGGGATTTAATTCTGGATTAATTAATTTGGCTTAAAAATGGGATTTTGACTTCAATCAATTAAACAGAATTCCAACATTTATTTTCCTGCTTTAAGAAATCATTATGAAATAATCCAATATTCATACACTATAATTATCATGAGGCTTATTACTGCATATTACTTTTCATCATTACGTGCGCAGTTATTCGCATCTCACTGGCAATAAACTGGGCAGACAGAAGAAGTAGCTTTCTGATTAACACATAGAAGATCAGAGCTTGTGTTCTACTTTAAGTTCAGGTATTCTTGGCTTACAATCAAATTCTAAGACCACAGAGCTATGCCACAGTATTGTTATATTTAAATCTCCTTTTCTGGGTTACAGCATTCTTGTATCCTTTCCTGCTTTTCAAAGGTGAAGCTAGCTGTGCTTTTGATTAATGCTTGTCACAAATTCCTGGCTTTTGTTTTTTCTTAAGCACCAAAGAAAAAGCTGTTGTTGAATATTATTTCATTCCCTTATTGTTTTCTATAGAGATCTTTTTCTATATAAATACATTTTAAAGTGCATTTTCTGTCCTTTAGTTAAGTCCATGGATACAGTATTTTCTCACCTGTGAGATGCCAAGCTTGCTGCTTTCTGAGTGTTACATTTTTTCATATATTTCATATGTTTATTTTAATTCTGATTTATCACAAATACACATATTTAACTGGGACCTTTAAAACAAGTTAAAGTAGACAATATTAAACTAAAGACATTCCATTTCCATTCTGTTTTCTTCTGAATTATTAATCATATGTCTTTAACGTAATTCTTAACTGTGCATTCTTTTTGTTTTATGCCATTTTGCATTCTGAACAGTAAAAATTAAATTCTGATAGTATTATTAGTTTATTGGTCAAACTACTACCTTTATGCATGTAAGTACAAGAGTAGTAGTAGCATGATCACAAAAAACAATGAATCAGCAGCTCAGATCTTTCTCTTTGAAAGTGAGAAAGAAGAATTTTGAAAGAGTTCCTGTCCTTTTTTACTTGTCAGTTGTGGATCTTGCTGTTCATTTAGTTAAGCTTATATATATATTTTTAAATGTTTTCAGCAAACACAGCCAAGGAGTTTTTAATTACAATGTGAAAAAGTGGGCAAGTATGTTTTTAAGTTTTTAGATGAAAGTGGAAGTGCACATCGTTATGGGGACATTGTGTTCATAGAAGCAACATTAAGCTCATCTCAAAATGCCTGTATCTCTTCTATATTTGCTTTGATGTCCTATAGGCCGTTGGTTAGCACCTGAATTCCCTCCAATGGTATAAATAATTTGAAACATCTTGTGCTTGAGTTGAAGCCCAGAAAAATCAATTTTTACTTTAGACTGTACTATTTATTTTTGCCTTTCTTTTCTCGTCTCTTTCTCTTTCTGATACTTTAGTAATCACGGACATTTTGGAGCAAGAGATTGAGATGCCAGTTCCACATATACTAAGTTGACACTTCAGGACTTTATAGCATTCCCTGAACCAGACTGTACTTGAGTCTTGCCAGTCACTGAAAATATCATTAGACGTCATTAATTCAATGGTCTTTTCACTTAAAATGCAGTTCCACATTATGGTTTTTGAATGACAAAATTAAAGAGTTTTCCTTTCTACTTCTTCCCCTTCAATCCTGCCTGGTTTGGTTTTTTTTTTTTTCTTTTCTTTCTATTTTGCGAGATTGCGCACAGAAACTCATTAAGCAAAACAGAATAAAAACTTCTGAGTGGAAAGGCAAGGAGAAAGGGCTCAACTAGATTCTTATGCTGTCTGTGCTTAGAGAATAGTGTCACAAAAAGTGGAGTTAGTTACCCAAATGTAAGGGATGTAAATGATGAGTGGACAGAGCACTGGCAGATGGGAGTAAGAATCTCTTCCTCTTGCTTTTTGCAACAAGAAAATCAAGCAGGGAATTTTTGGAAATTTGTACTAGATGTCTGCCCTAGATGGCTGAATTGAATTTATCTGACAATACAAAAAAACCCCATGTGGTTTCTGCTACACTCCCACAGAATTTCTAGTAGCTATTAAATTTGCTGCAAAATACAGAAGACTTTTTTTAATATTTTCAGCAGGTCATTTATGTAGATGACTGTTGGAAAGTCTCTTCTGGTTGTAGAACAGGGGAAAAAAAGGAAAATCTTTTCCTTTAACCATGCAGTCATAGCTCTTTTATCTTCGTCTTTGCAGTCTCCTTTGTTCTGCTGCACTAGAGAATTTTTGAAGTACAGTTTAAAAGTAGCTCTTTTAGCCATTCTAGTTATAATTTAACTGGTTAGAGATGTATGATCTGTTCAGCCTTGCTCTAATGGCTTGTTTATATGTAATGTAAACACATATAAAAGGAGTTTATGTGGTTTTCCTCTTGATTTCTTTGGTAAAACTAAAAGAAGCTAGCAAAGATGTCAGCCTTTCTTATGAAGACAGTATAGCAAACCACACCAAAACCCAGCTCTGAGTTGTTAGGTGTTTTTAATATTTCACCAGTTAGGAGCCATAAGCCTTTCCAAGAGGTCTAAAGTTAAAAAGATTTTACACTCTATATTTGGGTTTGGAAGAGGAGGTAGTATGATAACATTTTTTCTTGTTGTAAGCTCTAATTAGGTATCCCTAATAATTACTGATTTACACAATGGTACTAGAGTTTCTACCTCTCTTCATTGTAATTTTCCACCCTTTTATCTTTTTTTGGTCCTAAGAGATCATATGTAAATCAGAGCAGAAAACCATGAATTTCAATCTAAAGTATCTTTTTACATGATGTCTATTTGGGCCTCTCTTTTTAACAATTAGTACATACATAATTTACATAATAAATCATGATAAAACATTTGTGGAAGCTTATCTGCTAGCTCATTTAGGTATAGCACAATAAGGCTGTTTCTGAAATCGATGTCCATTAATCTTTTTTAGATTTTTTATACACTTTCTAACTGTTTTGGAGTGTGAAAACAGACATAAAGATCATGTCTCAGTGTATGTCAGGGACAACTCCATACATAGCTTAAGTTCTTTAACTTAAATTGGTAAAATATCTGAAGTGAATTCTCATCCATAAATAGAAAAGAAAATTTGATAACAGGTATTTTTAGAATGATGTCTGACATAAATAATTGTATTTTCTAAATAAGACCATACTGTCACAATAATGATGCTAAGAGTAATGAAATAGAAAAAAATAATAGGAAACATTTGTCCAGATAATGTAAGAGGAGGAAGAAGTTTCCAGAACACTACCTTGTAGTCAATTTAATTTCCAAATATTTTTTATGAATAGTCAAGAAAACACTTTTAAAAGCTGTATTGTTGTACAGTGTGGTATATCTCACATTACTTAAAAAGGATATTTGGAGTTGTTTTTTCTGAAATATGGGTAGAGACGTGTTCAAATGAGTAGCTCCATATTTTGGTTATTATTAGAGATTATTGGTATACTGGGATAGAAGAATCTGTCTTATGGTATTGTCTCTTACACTTCATAACTTTATGGGAATTACTAAGGTCAGTTCTGTAATCATTTTAGCAGCATGAAAATTAAATTGGACAGACATATAAGAATATCAAACTCTCCAAAGACTGATGTCATTAGAAAAGCTGTACATGCTCAAAACATGAAGCAAAGAAAAACTTTTTGTGTGTTGTGGTTTAACCCCAGTAGGCAGCTCAGCACTACCCAGCTGCTCACTCATTCCCCCCCGCAGTGGGATGGAGGGGGAGAATCGCAAGGGAAAAAGTGAGAAAACTTGTGGCTTGAGATAAAGACAGTTTGATAGGTAAAGCAAAAGCCATGTGCACAAGCAAAGCAAAATAAGGAATTCATTCCATTGGCAGGCAGGCGTTCAGCCATCTCCAGGAAAGCAGGGCTCCATCACTCATACCGGTTACTTGGGAAGACAAACACCATCACTCCAAATGCCCCCCCCCGCCCTTCTCTCTTCTTTCCCCAGCTTTATATGCTGAGCATAGAATCATAGAATGGTTTGGGTTGGAAGGAACCTTTAGAGGTCATCTAGTCCAACCCCCCTGTGATGAGCAGGGACACCGCTAACTAGATCAGGTAATGATGTCATATGGTATGGGTTACCCCTTTGGTCAGTTGGGGTCAGCTGTCCTGGCTGTGTCCCCTCCCAGCTTCTTGTGCACCCCCAGGCAACTCACTGGTGGGGTGAGGTGAGAAGCAGAAAAGGCCCTGACTCTGAGTGAGCACTGCTGTGTTATTAACACTGTTTTGGCCACAAACCCAAACCACAGCACTGTAAGAGCCACTGTGCAGAAAATTAACTCCACCCCAGCTGAAACCAGTATATTGTGTTATTCAGTAAGTACACTTCACAAGATACATTCTTTTCTTTCTTAATTTACTAATTTCTATCTTCAGATTTGAAGTCTCTCAAAAGGAGAGTTCAAAGCAGTATTAAAATATTTTTAATGTGTATATACCTATTTCTGTATGATATTGCAACATTTTAATGAGATGAAGTTTGTGGATGATGAACATTCCAATTCATCTCTGAAACAAGGTTGCAATGCCATATTGATCCTCAAGTTGATTGATGTTACATGACAAAACTTCTATTTCTGGAAGAGGGCATAGGAGGTAAAGTAGAATTAAGGTGTGAAAAGAAAATTTTTATATCAATAGTCGCTCCTTTAGTTTTTCAAAACAGAAGTTAATTTCCTAAATAGTGTATATAAGGAAGCAGTGTAGCAGAGATTTGTAATTTATTTCTGCATTCCTAATCTGTGAGGGGAACATGCAGAATTAATCTCGATGTTTTCATTCTCATCAGAAAGGGGGTTCTTGCTGTATTCTCAAGCGGAATGAAGGACCATTGCTGCATAAACTAGTTTTC
The DNA here is from genome assembly GCF_000687185.1 of Egretta garzetta. Classification (NCBI taxonomy): domain Eukaryota; kingdom Metazoa; phylum Chordata; class Aves; order Pelecaniformes; family Ardeidae; genus Egretta; species Egretta garzetta. The sequence goes on along the minus strand of NW_009259686.1, from coordinate 569,048 downwards.
TCTTTTCAGGTTATAGTACTACAAAATATGCCACATGTCATCTGGCTGTTCCCATGCAGGAAAAGAAAATGGAGGCATTGCATATGTTTGTCTTCTTTCAGACCAGTGGGCTAGGCTCTTTATTGGCAGCATTCATTGGTGTCAGCATTTCTGATTTAATGAATTCTGCTTATTCCAGATAAGTGGGAATCTGTTATTCTATTAATAGTTTTTCAGATTCTCTTGGAAGAAAATATCTGAAGTACTGCATTGTGGAACAAAGAACGCATATTTTCAATATTGTCAAAAAGTAGAATTTAATATTAAAATGACCTTAGGAATATACTCCCCAAAACTGTAGTTTTGTAAGGTTCCTTGAGATAAAGACATGAAAATTAAGAAGTCTGAAAACTCAGTTGCTAATTTACAGAAAATTCATAGATTAAGAGCTGATATGGATTTACAAAGCCTGACTGTGCATGCATTTTCTTGAGTAAACTATTTATTAAGGGCCTTAACACAGGTGATTCACTGCAAGGCTTGGCCCTATTCATTGAAGACCATTTTCCACCTAAAACCAATTTGGAAATTGTTAAATCCATATTAGTAAAAATTTGATTGGGTACCATTTGCTTTAACATACGATTCTACCCTCTTCTTGCAGCTAAAAAATTGTCATGCCTCTTTAGAGTGCTGAAATGCAATCATCCACAGAGACGTATCCTGGAGAGGGGTCTGTAAGGTGCTATGTGGAAATCCACGTGCAAAGCATGAGCTGATGCTAGCACAGACAATTAAGAACAGAATAGAAGGGGGGGTGGGTTGTTTGTTTTTCTTATACCATATTGTTTGTACTTCCCATTCTTTGCTTAGCTACCTGCAGGTGTTGGGTTTTGGCCTCAGTTGATGTCTATAAAGCAGAAAATGCATTTGGAATATAAGCAGTGGCTGGTAGTAGAACAGAGCAATGCAAATAAAAGCAAAGGTTAATTAACCTACTCGTGGTATTAAGGCAAAATTATTTGTTGGAGGGAGAATAGAAGGAAGGAGAGGGAATGGAGGAGAGCTGAAGAGGCTTTCTGCCTACTGAAGGAGAGAGGCTGCTCTTAAGTTGAGAATAAAAACATAGTTTTACTGGGTAGGACTGATAACAGCAGAGATACGATGAGCTGACAAGTGGAGTTGTGTTGTTAGACAGCAGTACTGTTAAACCAAGTTTAGGGGTCTCTACCTATTTGATCATAATGATTGCCATTATTTCTAGGAGGACTGTGCTGCATTTTCTAGCTTTAATTCTGGTGGAGTTTTGTTGGGTTCTTTTAGGAGGGTTTTCAGTTTGTTCATAGAATCATAGAATACCAGGTTGGAAAGGACCTCAAGGATCATCTGGTCCAACTTTTCTTGGCAAAACCAGGGTCTAGACAAGATATTAGAACCTATCTTTTTTCTTATGCCTGATTAGCTGATTTCAGCCTGGAGAAGAGAAGGCCGTGGGGAGACCTGATTGTGGCCTTTCAGTACTTAAAGGGAGCCTATAGGAAAGATGGGGACAATGCTTTTAGTAGGGACAGCTGTGACAGAACAAGGAGTAACGGTTTTAAACTGAAGTAGGGTACATTTAGACTAGATATAAGGAAGAAATTCTTTACGATGAGGGTAGTGAAACACTGGAACGGGTTGCCCAGAGAGGTAGTGGAGGCCCCATTCCTGGAAACATTCAAGACCAGGTTGGACGGGGCTCTGAGCAACCTGATCTAGGTAGTGGTGTCCCTGCTCACTGCAGGGGTGTTGGACTAGATGACCTCTAAAGGTCCCTTCCAACACAAAACATTCTATGATTCTATGATTAGAAGCAGTGAAACTATTTTTACGGGAGTCACAATGGCTTGAAATGATCAGCAGAACATGTCTTTCACATGAATTCAACACTGTCAGATTAGGTATGTATTTCAAATTATTATTTTTTACATAAATAACTAATGGTTGTGTGTGATTGTGGTCTCTAGTAGTCAGTACCTCTTCTAGCTAGTCAAGAAGATACCTTGGGAATAATTTTGAGAGCATCTATGCCTATTTTCATATATGTTCTGGTTTTTTGGTTGCCACTCTTTGCTAGCTATTGTATCTGTGTTGCATATACTGTTGTTAGCAGTCTCTGCAGTGGAGATGTCTGCTGACAAACAGCAGGGATCTGTCTCATGTTTATATGTCTTTAAAGTATAGTTACCTGGAGTAGAATTCAACTTAAATTTAAGAACTCCAGAACTGCCCTTGATTTTCCCCTCACAAATCTACAGTCATGCATAGCATAGGTGTTATTGAAAGCTCAATCACTACTGCAACAGAATTAGAAAGTACAGGTTGAAAGACAGCTGTTGTTCTCAAGGATGTTGTAACATTGACTAATGGAATAAGTTGTTTATGAAAACTTTGAGTAGTGAAAATATTTGTATTGGAGAGGCAAAAGAGCAGAAAAGACACAGTGGTTTTCTTTAAACCAATGCATGTTCAGAAGAATTAGGATTTGTAGCATACACAGTTTCTTTATAAAGATTGGAGGGTCTTGTCAGCACTTTTGTCTTTCAATATTAATCTCCTTCTGCCTGAGATAGCCCTGTTGAAATAGAAGGAAACTTTCTGTTGCCTGTAATCCAAGTCAAAGCCGTACCCTAAAAGTTAGCCTGGTTGCAATACGGAAATAGGTACTCGTAATGGCATTCTTTCTGTAATGGGTCAAGCATGAACCAGTGATAAATAATACATGGCATGGCGTGCTTTCACTGCTAGGGATCATGGGAGGCACAGTGGAGCATGTAGGGTTGGGACACTGCTGTCCTGGAGGCAGCAGCTTGTGCTGGGCTCCTAGCCACCCTCTGCGACACAGATGTGGGATGGTGCATAGGCAGGGATATAACCCAGAAAATGGAGCACGCTGAGTAAAGAAAAGGTTGAGAAGTTGGACAAATCTTCAGTGTGGAGACTGATGTTTTCTTCCACAGGGACACATACCTCTGACTATGCTCCAAAGACATTAACTATTTCCTGGAGTTCAACTTCTCTCCCAAGTCAGGCTTTTTTTCTTTTTTTTTTCTTTTCTTTAATTTGGAACAAAATGTAAAACCAGTAAGAGATCATGATGCTCCTAACCTCCCCTTTTCATACATTCATTTCCTTTATAAATTCTGTTATAGTGGATTTGTATTTTTATTCCTAAAAGTTGGCTGTCCAGATTCATCTATTATAATCTCTCTCTTTTTTTTTGTCTAAATAAAAAGACCCTAAATATATTTTCTGATTAAATGCATAACTCCTAGGGTGTCCAGGTTAGATGAGATTAATCCAAACATTGTAATGCTAAAGCCTCCAAACTTGGCTGTTACACAACTTGACAATGTCCTTTGTACAAGTAATGTCTATTACTTGCACCTGTGAGTTAGTTCAACTGTATTTGCTTGTGATTCATTGAAAAAAAACTTAAGAAAAAAAAGTGTATGTCTTTTGAAGATGTAAAAAGCAAGATAATGACACCACCCCCACCCGCCTTCTTCTTCTGTACATTTATGAAAAGGAAAACATGTAATCCTTAAGGTAAATATTTTATATTTTGAAGAAACAAGGGCCAGTGAAGTTAAGCAGCTATGAGAGCAGCTGGTCCTTATTTTTGGCTTTTTTTCCTTAAGTGATAAACTGAAATCTTTTACACTTAACTTTTTATTAAATAATTATAATTTGCTTCATCCTAGAAAAAATCTTTCCCAAATCATCTTTTTAGGTCTGACTTATTGGGTATAAATATTATAGTTCCCTAGCAACCCTGAAAGTGCATAGGATCTTTTAATGTTTCATATATATACCACATGAATTCTGCTAATTTTCCTGATTTTATTAAGTAGCTGTCTTCATTAATGTGATAGAGATAGATCCTGGATGTGGTATGGTGAGTTGAAATGAAGACTTACAGCTTATTTATTCAAAGATGGCAGAAGATCATATATATTAATGGAATTGCCTCTTTTTACACTTGCTGATCCAGATTTAGGAAGTTGAAAAGATCTAAGATTGAAATCGTGAGGCACTGCTACAAAATAGCCTTATAAAGGAATGAATTCTTACTTTCCTTAAATCCTTTACTGGGGAACAAAAGGACTTTTTTATAATCACTTTCTGTATCTGCAGTCTGTATCAGCAGAATTTATTTTAAGACTTTGAAATGTAGAAAAATTTGCATAGTTGTATTACTAAATTTGAAAAGATTAATAACATTATTTGTGTTCTTTCCAGATGGGATCTTAAGGCTACATGAATCTCTGTATGAATTCAGACTAAAGCTCCATTTAACCTAAAACCGTGTCCGAACAACTGACAGTAGAAACAGCTTTACTGTCTCTATGATTGAGTTGCGTGTGGACAGTTTATGTTTAGCAGACATTGTCAGAGCTCTCTCTCATAAATTAGACTGATCTGGCTTTCTATTCTTTGAAAATGTATATTTAAAGCCTAGTATTATATGGAAAATCTTTCCACAATAAAACAGTGTGTTGTGTGAAAAATCCTCTTAAACATATCCCCAGTAAGATTCTGGATGAATTGTTTCATCAGCCATCTTTAGGCTAACTGAAGCTGACAAGAATTTTCTTTTAGCATTTAATGTTTTTAATGATTGAGTATTTTTGTTTACATTGATTTTTGGAAAGAAGATGTCGGCTTTGGATTTGACTGACAAGGAGAATGTTAACTGGGATGCTCAGCACTAAACCCCATTTTAATTCATACCTGCAATTCACTTTCTAAAAGATTTTCAAATGTCTTTTGAAGTGAATACCTTGTTAATGCGGGGAGAGGGTGGTGTTGATTGCAATCATCTAATATTATGTGCTATTAGAACATTATTTTGCCCACACTGATATTTTCCCCTTGGCTCCCTATAGCCTGCTGAGGTGAGATTTTACAGTGCTGGCAGTTGAGACCCCACAGCTTCCCCACTGAATTGCAATTGGATTTTAATGCCAAAAGCTGTGGGGCGATGAGTATCATTGCACCGACACTGCAGAAAACTTTACCTCCTGTGGCCCCACAGAGCCAAGGGAAAAGCAGCAGAGAGCAGTGTGTCGCTCGGCAAAGTGTCATTTGGTGCTGGCTTCCAGGAATATGTTAGATTTCGGGGCAGTTGTAATAGGTTTGCTGTAGACTGTTGTGCTGGTTCTTGTCATATTGCTGATGTCTTTTCTAAGAGCATACTGAGAACATACTGTGAAGCATGCCCAGAACAGAGCTAGACACCCCATTCCTGTCTTATGCATGTGCCTTATTTCTCTTTCCCTTCCTCTGTGCTGAACAGCTTTGAGCAACATCTGTTTGCTGCCTGAAGGCTACTGCTTTTGAGAAAGATTTACTGTAATTTTAACTAGGCTGACAAGGGAAGCAAAAGACCATTTTCCTGGGCCTGGTTTTAAGAGGGCCTGCATGCACATGGTAGGATGCTCCCTGCAGTTATAATGTGATGAAAAATGGAAGATGGAATCCTGAATAATGGAAAAGAAGGAAGGGTAAAAGCAGAGGGATGTTCTGTCGGGCCCATTTATTGTTTCAAATTCTCTCATCATTTGCCTGTACTTCCTTATACATCTCATTTCTTAAGAGGTTTAAATTTTCCTTTTCTAGATACTCTTATATATAGCAGCCTGATAAACCCATGAAAACACAGTTTATGACAAATATTATCATGTAACTTAAGGACACAAGGTGAAATGGGTTAGGAAATTAGGGAAAAACATTTATACCGGTTAATAATTCACCATATGTTTAAGCAAGATTAATAACCATCTGGCACTGGGTCAGTGAGATACCACAAATTTTGTCTTAAATTCAAAGAATTGTCACAAAATGTGTAATTGTCTTGTTATTCCAAACAAAATAAAACTCTCCTTGCTTGAAAAAGACTAAGTGTGAAAAGCATGCCCTCAGACATGTGAAGAATACTTTTAGAATCCACGTCTTTAAGAAAGCAGAAATCATTATTGTGCACCTCTGTGTTTTATGGAGTCTCATAGTTCTGAATGGAGTCAAGTCTTCTACAGCACAGCAATAACTGGCACGAGCTGCTTTCCTCTTAGAGAATTCAAACCAAGTCCCATTGAAGTCAGAATTTTCCTACAGCTTGTACAGGAATTTTCATCAAAACTTTTTCTGGAGAGAGGGCTTCATTAGGTACAGAAATTTTGCATACAATCTTACTGCTGAGTCACAGCTAAGATAAGTTGCCTTCTTCAGACTGAGAAAAGATTTATTAAATCTTTATACCATCTATTTGCAATTAAAATTTCTTATCTAAAACTGTTATATGTTCGCATTTTATAATTTGCTGGGAAGTTGTCAACTTTGGATAGCTTGAGATTTATTGTAAATTCTAGTGATTGACACTTTAATATACTTGCTTCGAAATATATCAGAGAGAAGAAAAAAAAATCTAAATATCTGTATTTTAAAGAAAGGAAAGCAAACTCTTCACATAGCTACCATGGTAATATGGGCAAATTCCAGTAGACCATGTACATAGAGAACTAGATTCACATTTATGCTTCCTACAATGACATAGCTTTGAATTCTATGTGGAAATGTGTCTTATTACAGCTACATGGGCTATACTATTTAACATGGGATGAAGTTCTCCCATCTGAAAGAGATAAACATAGCAAGTTTGTTCTGATACTTCGAAGAAATAGCAATTATTTCCAATATTGGATAAGTAAGTTCCCAATAAGAAACTCAAGTGGTATAATGTGTATCTTAAGAAATAGATAAAAGAATACTTAAGAATCACTTTAGCTAAAAAGTAGGAACATCTGTCAGTGAAACTTGTCCTTAAGGCTATCTAACATCACACAGTTTTCATCTGTGTATCGTATTTCTGTATTTCATCTGTCAATTTAATAGCTTCTGCCATACATGAAGCCAAAGTCCAACACAGACAACAGTCTCCTTCATTTTGTCCTACTTGCTGGGAAGATTGAAGACTTCCTTACACATTAGCTACATTACATTTCCTAATGTAAACTTACAGAAAAGGGAAAGAACTCCACCATCTTTTTAATGAATTCCACTGGAAGTTAGTTTTTAGCGTAAATCTGGTAGGAATAAAGCACAGAATGACCTGGATTCTCTGCTGATTTCAGGTGAACATAGCTAGTCTTTAGCTTTAAAATTAGTAAGATGTCAATAAGAAGACAAATATGGTAAAATTGGTTCAGAAATGTGTAACAGCACTCATCAAAAATATTAACTTCTCAAAAAACAAGGAGAGAGGAGCAAAGTAGGATACAAAATCTCTATTCTCTCACTGACTTTAAAAATACATAGTATAACTTGCTGCATTTTAAAAATACTGTGGTTCTATCAACGTTCAAGAAATAAGAAATTGGACTTTTTCAGTCTTTTTGTACATTAAAACAGTATTTATTCACTGACCCACCATCAAATCATAGAATCATAGAATACCAGGTTGCAAGGGACCTCAAGGGTCATGTAGTCCAACCTTTCTTGGCAAAAGCACGGTCTAGACAAGATGGCCCAGCACCCTGTCCAGCCGAATCTGAAAAAGTGGCCAATGTTGGGGAATCCGCCACTTCCCTGGACAGATCATTCCAATGGCTGACTGCTCTCATGGTGAAGAATTTTCCTCTTGTGTCCAGCCAGAAGTAACTTGTACCCATTACCCCCATCTTTTCCATGTGACTCCTTGCAAAAAGGGAGTCTCCTTCTTTGTAGCCACCCTTTAAATACTAGAACATGGTAATAAGGTCTCCCTTAAGCCTCCTTTTCTCAAGGCTGAACAAACCCAGGTCTCTCAGCCTGTCCTCATACAGCAGCCTTCCCAGTCCTTTGATCATCTTGGTGACCCTGCTCTGCACCCTCTTCAGCCTGCCCACATCTTTTTTGTATAGTGGGGATCAAAACAGAATACAGTACTCCAGCTGTGACTGACGAGCACTGAGTAGAGTAGGATAATGACTTCATCTCTGCTGGTGACGGCCTTGTTGATGTAACCCAGCATCCTGTTGGCTTGCTTTGCCACAGCAGCACACTGCTTACTCGTATTGAGCTTGTTGTCCACCAGGACCCCCAGGGCCCTTTCCACAGAGCTGCTTTTCAGTGCTGTTTGACTCACATAACGTACAAAAGAGGAGCAAAGCACCTAATTTTATGGAGCTTGTGAAGTTTCTGCTCTTGTATAAAGTAAGATACTATAAAAAGATGCATCAATCTGTGACTTAAAAGTTAAAGATTTTATGAGATAACTATTCACAAACTGCAGATCTGGAAAAAAACCTGCATATAAATAGTGAGTCAATATTTACAGATCCACATTTTACCCTGGAATTTAATATAGGAAATTTCTGACTCACCAAGAATATTGCTTTATGGTAACTTATGAATAACAGTGAATTATACAGTTAAATCAAGGTCACCTGAAAGATGTTTAACATATTAGTCATAAGATCCATGGTGAAGTTCATTAAATCCATTTATGAACTGCACCAAATATGTTCTCTTCACAATGCTCCCTTGAAGAATTATTTCCTTGCTAATGAAAAAAGATAATATTTGCTAATTACAGCATTTTCCCCAGTTTTCTCCTTTTCATAGTCTTTATGGTCATGTATATAATACATAAATTCATCTGAGATAACTTAGGAAGCAAAAAATAATTGAAAAATCAAACCACAGAGCTTTTATATCCATTAAAATTATTGGCTGTTGTACTGTCTGAAAAAAAATTATTTTTGTATCTGGTTTGTTATAGTAGTCTAGGTCAAGCATAACATAAGTGACAGCTCATTGTATAAAGTGCAGTGTAAAATAAAATACTGTAAATTAGCTATATAGTGCAGTGGTGATATACCACCATTGTGATGCATTGATATGAAGGAATTTATGCATCTGCAGATTAAAAACCGTGGCAGAGGTCTTCTCAAAGGTGAGACAGACTTCAGGTGTCAAGCCCTGTTCCTCTGTTTCAATGTTTTCATTCATTTTGATTTTTATTCAGTATCCATCTAAATATGCAAATCTTAAACATTCCCACACCCAAAAAATCAAGCCTAGGCTTCTCCATTCTTAGGGTGATGCCCCGAGATGAGACTTGGGTTTCCTGTGGCTGCAAAGTCAGGTTTTCTGTGGCTTGCTTGAATTTCTGGCTCTGTGACCTGCGGTGCGTGAGCAGCAGTCCTTTTAAAAAAAAAAAAAACCAACAAACTGGAATAGCTATTTTAGAGGATAGTGGCTGAGGAATGAAAAATATGAATTTGAATCCTGCCAAGTTGAGGCAAGAATAGGACCCAGGCCTCCCACATAGTCTGAGTGTTGTAACCAATAGGCTATTATGCAAATACCCAACGGCACTGAGATATAAAGTGACTGTGATTACAGTGCTTTGTGCTGAGCTCAGTGCTATCAGTGTGTGGGAGGCATGTTCAAAGTAGACAAATCAGGTCCAACTGTGTTGTTTAGTTTGTAAATCCCCCCAAACCTTAGTTGTTCTGATGCTATCTTCAGTGAAGGTGGCCAGTCTTCTGGGAATGTACACTTAATGCACCTTTTGGTGTCAGGGGACAAGATACGATGAAAATTTAAGCACTCTACAAACTCATGGGCATTATAGTTAGGAATTTTTTTTTAATGTCTTAAATTCAGTTTCCTAGGTTTTACATTGGGTTGCTCCAGTCCTTTTTTGGGCTGCAGTGGTTCATAACAGTTTACAGTTTAGCAAAAGTTTTTCATCTTAAATGAAAAATCTTAATATAAAAAGCTGATTTTCTGTTGATTATTACTGCTGCAGACAATTTGTTTGCAAGAATGATTGTGCTAGTCAGACTGAGGATTCCTGGTCTCTCTGAGGGTGGCCTGTTGGGGAAATGGAAAAGGAAAGAAGTAGGGAATGATCCTTTGCCTGGAATATTCTCGTCCTCGCAACAATCTGAAAGGTCATATATTTTTGTTTCATAGCCCTTTCTGGGTTCGTTGTCACAACTTTGACCATTATTCATTTTTTCTCTTCCCCACTCCCTGCTTTTGGTTTTTTTTTTTTTCTTTTTTCTTCTATTTTCACCAAAGGGATGGGGTTTTTTGGTGTTCACGGGAGGTCATTTTTATCATTAATGGCTCCAAATAGTGGCAACAATGAAACAGAGCTGTCTCTGGTTTGGCTTGAGTTATGTTAATAGAGTCCTCAATTAAGTCTTGATAAATGCATATAGCTCTTGGTGGCTAAATCAGGTTAACCAATTTAATTTAAAATAACAGTAAAGATGAGAAAATTAAGACTCTAACCTGGATTTGCTACAATGGGTAGGCTTGCATGAGCTGCCAGGTGAACTACTACTCAAATTAGCTTGTCTTCAATGCTGTTTTACTTAGCCTAAGTAATTAGCCTAACTAATTAGGTAGTGAACATTAGCTTTTAAGAGCATGCTTTTTTTCTTTTCTTTTTTTTCCCCCTCAGGTACGTCCTGGGAGCCTGAAAAAACCAGAACTACAGGAAGGTTATTTGTGTGATGTGTAACTGATAAGGCTTGGTACTGCTGAACATAACTTGCATAGAATTATCAGCTTGTGATAATTAGTTCACTACTTTCATTGATAATCTGAAACAGCCTGTAATTATAGCAGAGACCTCCAGAACTCTGTTGTATGATTTGTTGATTTGTTTTCAGAATGACATGTTAGGCTTTCCATGAATATCTAATACACTATACACAACTTTCACTGGATCCAAATGGGGTTACTCCACCATTCCCCAAACATTAGGACAGGAGGTAGTGCAGGAAGCAATCGGAAGGACATGAAGAGAGCATGCAAATTATTTCTTATTATAACTTTTGGAAGAAGGGAGTTAAAAGGATACAAAAATTAATGTTTGCTTGGGAAGGGAGTGCCAGGAAAAACAACTAGATTGTCTCCAGTAGTTAAAGGTCTGGTAGTTCTGCACATGAGTCTCTATAATGCATGTTAACACCCCATCATTAAATGAAGAAATATATGTATTCTGCATCTTCTGGGTCCATTATTTCTGGAAATAATTTTGTGGACATATCTTCCAAAAAGGCATTTTAGTTTATCCAAATCACCCAGGCAGCTCTGAGCAGATTTCAGTCCTGCAAGGTACTTCCTTTTGTTTTGATAGTAGAGGAAATTGTGCTTCGCAGCGTTTAATAAATTCTTGGCTTTTAATGCATGGCACTTCATATGTACTGGTAGCGTTTTACTAAGTGCAACAAAAAAGCCACAAAAAAGTTGGACAAGCAGGTGAAAATTGCACAGATTTATGCAGGAACGTGGTTTTGTATCAAACGGTCTAACAGTAGACGAGTCATAAACATCTGCAAGGGATTATTTTAAAGGTGTATTGCAGTGGATCTTTCAGGCTGATTGGACTGATTTCTTGGGCAATAGTGTTACCAAATAACCATTAATAATATGCTATTAAAATTAAAAAAACACTACGAGCCAATTTCAATTTTGGTCAGTTCTGTGTTTTAAGGCCTTTAAATTTTCCTCAAGAAAACAAGTGCAAGTTGCTACTTAAGAACAGTTTTGTCAGTTTTAGTAATATTGTTCTGGAAATACATGTATCAGTACTTTATATCAGTATTTATTCTGACATTGATAAAACACTTCTGTAACATTTATACACAGCAAACGGCGTACTTAAGTACAGCCTGGTAGTGGAAACACTTGGTATATAGACCAGATGTGAATACATTGTTCTGTATAATATGACATGCAGGTTGTTCTGGACACTAATCCTTTTCTTGTGCTGAGTTACCAGGTGTAGGAAAATTATCTTCTCAACTAAAAAATAAGAAGTGAATATTGCTAACTTAGGTTCTGTAGTAGCTTTATATTCAGGCCTATAATACCGTGCTGACTTGGTCTGTTTTGTAGCATAGTCCACAGCATAGTGCACTTTTATTCATCCAAGCAGTCAAACACAGGCTGTACACTTCTCTGTTAAACAAATACACCATCTTCCATTTAATAATTTTTCTAAATGACTGCTAAGTAGAACTACTATAATGCTATTCACGTGCTGGTAATTAGTATTATGTTTTGACAGAACAAAATGAGGAAATGTTAAGACTATGAAATTAGTTCAGTTTAACAAATTATTATCTTGAGAACAAAGTAAAAATGGATTATTTTGTTCTGATCATAAAGTAACTTTAATATGCCTTCATATGAAAAGTTTGGGGACAATGTTTCAGTGAGCTAAAATCTAATACATAGGAGAATTGTGTAATAGTGATACACAGACTATAGAATAAGCCTAGGCAGGCAAGTCTTGTTTTATTTTCTCCCATTAACTGTGCTGCAAGCATAAGGAAGCTCAAAATATGTTTGCACTATTGATTTAAATGCTTAAAGTCTGTGCATTGTCCAGTCAACAGTATATGAAGCTATTAATTAAAAGAGGTCATGTTATTGGGTAGAAGAGCTTGGGACATTTTTTTCTTTTTCTGTAGATAGTGTTGATTTTCCATTCACAAATATAAAGATCTGATTTAAAGATAACTTAGGATGAATATTTTATGTGTTTATTTTGGTGGGAGCAATACCTCTCTCCTTCCCAGCCCCTTCATTGTGCTGTTAAAAGCATTTGTGAATTTACCCAGGGAGCTGACTTGAAGTACTGATTTGACTAAAAATAGAATTTGTTTCTTAGCTTCTAATTAATCAGAATTAAGGAATTAATTCAGAATTAAAAAGTTAATTCAGAATACAATGTTACAAAATTAGTATTGATGTGGATAGGTATATGTGGGGAGCACTGAAACTGGCACTACTTCTGTGAGAAACACTTGAGAATCCATGGTTCCAAACTGATGAAAAGAAATGGATATTCTCATGAAATGTGGCAATTCCTTGAGCTGAGTTCTGAAGTGGAAATATTTTCAGAGATGCCTGTATTATGACAACTCAGCAAAACTCTGTTTTCTGTACCTGTGATCAGAAAGTTGTTTTAATATGAAATTCTTTAAAAGATCTTTTTTCAGCTTATAATTTGCAGGCTTTTTTTCTCATTTTTTGTTAATACAAAACAGAAGAACAACTATGTTCATATAGGATTTACATGCTACCTGGCATGTAAATGTAATGCCAGATTTTCTGGGTGAAAACTGGATCTTTATTTGCAAATGAAAAGCAGTGCCTTATTTTTAGGAAGGTCTCTCCTTTTTTTTTTTTAAATCACTTGAAACTCTTCTAACTGATTCTGCTGTGCCACTCTTCAAACTGACATCTCCATTCTCTTCTGACCTCTTACAGATTTATTTATATATGTATTTTGGAAAAGCTTCAAAAAGTAGCTTTGAATTAAAATAGTTCTTGCCATTTCATATGGAAACTGACTTCAGTTGCCAGAGGAGGTTTTTGGACCCAGTGATGTATTATAAATACATAGAATGAAACTGATATATGTGAACTTGAAAACTAGAGTGAGTGAAAAGACTTTACACTGTCAACAGACTAAAGATAGAAATACACATTTACTAGGGTGAGGTTGTTATTATTTTACAAAATAATCATCCCTAACATGTCAATCCTTTTCCTTGAGGGAAGCTTATCAAGTGCATTTCAAAAGGTGAGAACTCAAAATTTGGAACTATTGGACAGTAAAGTCCACAGTCTCGGTACCCAGGGTGGTTTTGTGTTCTATTTCTAATTCTTTGTCTGTTTGTTTCCAGCCTCTACCCTCTGCACTCTGTAGGGGTTAATAGTCTTAGGAGTTTTCCACCTGCTTCGTAGATGAGGACTCCTTTTCTCTCAATTTTCTAAATAATTATTATAATTAGGTTAAATTGAAAATGCAACTTCACATTATGCTCAGTACCGTCTTGGTGCAAGCCACACTGTAGCAGCTGCTGCTGCTTCTCCTGTGCTTCATCATGAGGTCATGGGTTGAATTTCATTAGTTCTGTGACCTGATGGGAAATTGGTTGACCAAAAAATGTTGTTAGCTTTTCCATGGATCGACAAAGGCAATGTGATCTCTAGTAATAGCATGAGGGAGGTGGTTGAGGAAAGAAAGGAGGAGGAAAACAGGCCTGCCATTCTATCAGAAATCTCTTCTTATACTAGGTTAAACATAACATTTGCATCTGGGGAGAACAATTGTTTCTAACCTGCCTTTAGCTTGGAGCTTCATATTTTGGGGAAAATTTAAATTCTGACCCATTTAAAGAGATCTATAGTCCAAAAGCTTGTTTGCATTTTCCAACTGTAACTAAACCTAATAAAAAATTTACTTCTCCCTACAAAAATTGCTTTTCTGACATTGGAAATCTCTTTTTAACTTGTGAGATTTTATAGATATTTGGGTCTGAGAGGAGATTAAAAAAATATTTGTAGTTATGGGATAAGAGAACAATTATGAATGTAAAGAGAGGAAGACAGCAACTTTTTAGAAAGGACAAAGGATATATATGTGATATAGCAACACATTCATAGAGTGTTTTTGTTAATACCTGCTTCCATCAAATTTTGGACCTGTCTCTTGATATTGATAAAAGGTCATAGCCTATTTATTTAATCTTGCATCTCTTATTCAACTGAGTAGTTTTGCTGATGAGAAAATATCTGCTCTGCAAGCAAGAGCTGATAATAAAGACTGCAGAGTTAGTAGTAACCTCCACAAAAAACCTGCAGTCTTCCAGAAAAAGTATTAGGCTAGATACCAATGTCTGCCATATCTGTGCTCAGAGATAAGAAAACTATTTTATGACTCAACACATAAGTGACCCTAGGTTATTTGGCCTTGTGCTTTAGTCTGAAACCAGCACACTTCAGGACTAGAAAAGTATTTGCTGAAAGAAAGAAATATGCATTTATTCAGACATAAAGGAAATATAAAATTTCCCTATTTTTTTTAGAAACATGCCAACTAATCAACTTGAAACATTAAGCCCAAGGGTCTGCCAAAACTCTGCTTCTCTTTGGAAGTTCTGGGACTGATTCAGGGCTTTGAATTACCCCTTCCCTGTTGATTCCAGATCCAGAGGTTCAGTTTTGGGTAGGGTTTTTTGTTTTTTTTTTTTCCTTTACAGATAGTTTGATAGTTTCTCCAAGTCACAGCTTCAAAGCTTCCAAGCACCTGGACAACCTCCACCTCCTCGGCAGTGAACGGGACCTGGAGGTCTTTCTCATCCACTGTGCAGGCTTATTGGAGAGTGGAATACATGGTCCTATTCAAACAATCCTGTGTAAACCTATGAAATTGTGAATTCCTGCAGATCATCTGGAGCCTGACTAACCCCCATGCCTATGTGTATCACCCTCTTAGGTTCTTCATAATCTTCAGCATTTGGTTATCAGAAGGGGAAAGGAATGAACTATGACATTCTACCAGCAAGGAGACAATGACAAATTCCCTTTCCTGCATAGATGAATAACTCTCATTGCTGCTTCAGATATCAAAAAAGTTATTTGCATAATACTTTTAGTGTTAACTTTTAGGCTGAGGCACCACAATAGTCATTACATGGACACTACTGTTACGTGGAATTTCATGTAGTGTGCAAAGCCACGGCTTGTACCTACTGTGAAGAGAGTGGTATGTAATATATTATCTTTACCTTCTGTTTTCCCCTATATGTTACAATAGTCAGATGTTGTCATCTATATTTATGGAGTTTGGAAAGGGGAATCTGGAAGAAGTATAGTATGCTTGTACCCTTTTATCATTAACGGGACAGCAGTACTCAGTATCTTTCCTATAATCCTTGATATTTTAAGGATATTTTAAATTATTCATTAGGGATTTTCACATTACTGTTTTTGTAAATAAGGTACTTAGGCAGCTTTTCTGAGTCATGGAATAATTTCCAAACCAAGAATAGTACAGTACAGTTAAGGAATAAACCTCTTACTTAAACAACTAGATCAGAATCTCTCTATACAAAAAGTGGTTGATATACAGAACAATAGAATTGAACTTATAAAATCAAAGTGAACATAAGATTGGCCTTTTATATCATCTTATACTCAAAATCAATTATTTCATTTTGTTAAAATACAGGCTCATTTGTAATTTTTGCAACCCTAGAGGATGTACAGTGATTTATCACTTCCTTGTCCTTGTGTCCCTGTTTAGTTTCATTTAGTTTCATTAATATGGACAGAAGAAATTGCCAAGTTGTTTCTGTTCTGGTTTTTCCTGGGCTTTCAGAGGTTTTGGTTTTGAAGATACTTTGCTCTCAGCTGTAGAAATTGATACACCTCTCATACTATCAAAATAAATAGTGTTTTGCCAGAATTGGAATGCTATTAATCCTAACTGTAGTATATAGTACTGGAAATAAAATTTTATAAAGAATTTCTTTTTGCAGTCAATTAGAAAGTATTCCTACAAATAAAAAGAGAAGAGTGGGAATAATTTCCCTCATGAAACATCTCTATAACTCTTTTACATGTGGAAGCCATTTTATAAATGCAGTTTTTGCTTTCAACATTGTCCTGAAAATGTGTGTGTGTGTGTGTGTGTGTGTGTATAATACCAGTCTACTACTGCTTCTATTTACAATATTAAAAAGTTAGATTACTCAGAATAACGACTGCAACTGTGGTATGCCTTTGCATAGCTGAAGCCAAGAGATAAAGCTGCTTCTTCCTTTAAAGAATATAGACTAGAAAAACATTTTAAAATATAAAAATTTAAAAATATAATTAATATGGCCTTTCAACTTCCCCCATCAAGGGAGAACTCTGTGCTTAGTTCATTAAGCTCTCCATCAGGTTATATAAGAGCAAATAATCTTTTTCTTCTTTCTCTACATTAAAGAATATGTATTCACATGTGCATTTTTCTAGAGGGAGTTCTCATAAATGTTTTGTCTATTTACTTAGATGAAGGCAATTTAAAATTCTAAAGTTAGAATTTAAAATATTTATTTTTCTTTTAATTAAATCCTATTACTACTGCTTTCCCAGTAAATAAAGATTTGTAAGGATTTTCCTTTCAATTTGAATGTAGTTAGCAATCATTTTTGTCTCTATAATTTAGGAAAATAATACCTAATCTTTTGGTGTTAATTCCTTTTGCTAGTATGTTTATCATTTCTGGTAAGAAAATTAACTATAGAAAATTCTCTTCAGGTTTTGAGTATTAAATCAAATTAATTCACTGTATCAATTTCACAGAGCTCAGAGAAGTGCTAAAATATTTTTCAACAGTAATCAATCCTATGCCCAAATAGGATTAGTCCTATGCCCAAATTAAGCATATGAGGTCTCCCAGAGTGGGCAATGCAATGACTTGTATTTTCTAAGTTCGATGCGTAGTTAAATGTATTGCTGAGTTGGAAAGGTGAGGTGGTATTTAGCATCTCGTCGGGTAGCCATCTAAGTTAGACATCTAGTCCAATCTCAGTTTGCTAAGTAGGGAGAATGGAGAATGACATTTGTAGGTGATTCAAGTTTATATCTAAGGTAAATGGACTCACACTACTAAAATACTTGGCTATCTCTAAAGTGAGAGCGTTGATGAGTGATTCAGATTACATGACTAACCTTGGGCAGTTAGCATTAATTGAGAGTAATCCCATCCACAGTGGTTTCACATATAAGCATAATCTGACATCATTAAGACTTCTAGAAAACTGTGCTACTGAGTTCAGAGGAAGAATCAAGTCTGTGTCGAAGAGTGATGTATATATAGATGACCACCGCTCTTTCAGTGAAGTTTGAAGAATGTTCTACAAAGCCCTAATGGGACAAAGAAAATATGTAGAACACATCTGTATATTGAGGAAGGCTTTAAGGAAGCGTTGTAGGATGTGGTCAATTGGCCTGGTAGCTCTCGAATTTTCAGTTTGAAGCAGATTGAAGTAATTTTGAAGCAATTTCTTTAGATTATGTTGCCGATGATGAAGAAATGGTGGCTGCAGATTAAATGATACATGACAAAGAGAAGACTACTCATGGGAGAGTTTGAATTTTGTGAAATAAAACAAGGATGTTAAGTTTGAAATGTGACTTTTTATACTTTCCATTGTTGCATATTTGCACATGATCTATTTTCTTTAGAAAACAAACCCAAAACATTTCAAAAGCAAAACCTGACATATTTTAGTCTCTAAAGTATGGATGAGTACAAAAAAGAAAAATTAGAGAATAAAATTTGCTAATTAGTAAGATATATTTGCGTTTTATTTCTAAAGCTTTTTGTCTGGGCGGCTATGAAAAAGTGAGGCTAAATACTGAAATTGTCTTTTAAAAGACATCATTAAACATGTAAGCATGATTGTGAAAGACAAGTATACTTCATATTGAGAACTGATTAATGTTGGGCTGAACATACATTACAGGCATGAGGGGCAGCTATATGAAATACTTAAATACTGGAGGTGTTAGATAGTTGTGTACCACTGTTCTCCCATAGAAGTACAGGTGTTTTGTCTTACAATAGCAATGGAGGTGTTCTGAGCATTTTACATTTTCGGAGTTCCTGATATGTTTCCAACTTGCCTCAGCTGAAACCCTGCTAGTGGGGCAAAGGTCTATATTTTGGTCCTGATCTCAGATCTTCTGCATTCTGTGTTGGATAGTCATTAGCTAAACCTCAGAATTTATTCAGGAAGTAGGCTCGAATCCAGATCTGCCAACTGGGTGATGAATGAACAGCCCTGCAGTGAAGGACTTGAGGATGCTGGTGGTTGGAAAATTGGACATGAGCCAACAATGTGTGCTTGCAGCCCAGAAAGCCCATCGTATCCTGGGCTACATCAAAAGCCCTCTACTCTGCCCTCATGAGACCCCACTGGAGTACTGCATCCAGCTCTGGGTTCCCCAGCACAAGACATGGGCCTGTTGGGTGGTATGCCTTTGCATAGCTGAAGCCAAGAGATAAAGCTGCTTCTTCCTTTAAAGAATATAGACTAGAAAAACATTTTAAAATATAAAAATTTAAAAATATAATTAATATGGCCTTTCAACTTCCCCCATCAAGGGAGAACTCTGTGCTTAGTTCATTAAGCTCTCCATCAGGTTATATAAGAGCAAATAATCTTTTTCTTCTTTCTCTACATTAAAGAATATGTATTCACATGTGCATTTTTCTAGAGGGAGTTCTCATAAATGTTTTGTCTATTTACTTAGATGAAGGCAATTTAAAATTCTAAAGTTAGAATTTAAAATATTTATTTTTCTTTTAATTAAATCCTATTACTACTGCTTTCCCAGTAAATAAAGATTTGTAAGGATTTTCCTTTCAATTTGAATGTAGTTAGCAATCATTTTTGTCTCTATAATTTAGGAAAATAATACCTAATCTTTTGGTGTTAATTCCTTTTGCTAGTATGTTTATCATTTCTGGTAAGAAAATTAACTATAGAAAATTCTCTTCAGGTTTTGAGTATTAAATCAAATTAATTCACTGTATCAATTTCACAGAGCTCAGAGAAGTGCTAAAATATTTTTCAACAGTAATCAATCCTATGCCCAAATAGGATTAGTCCTATGCCCAAATTAAGCATATGAGGTCTCCCAGAGTGGGCAATGCAATGACTTGTATTTTCTAAGTTCGATGCGTAGTTAAATGTATTGCTGAGTTGGAAAGGTGAGGTGGTATTTAGCATCTCGTCGGGTAGCCATCTAAGTTAGACATCTAGTCCAATCTCAGTGTGCTAAGTAGGGAGAATGGAGAATGACATTTGTAGGTGATTCAAGTTTATATCTAAGGTAAATGGACTCACACTACTAAAATACTTGGCTATCTCTAAAGTGAGAGCGTTGATGAGTGATTCAGATTACATGACTAACCTTGGGCAGTTAGCATTAATTGAGAGTAATCCCATCCACAGTGGTTTCACATATAAGCATAATCTGACATCATTAAGACTTCTAGAAAACTGTGCTACTGAGTTCAGAGGAAGAATCAAGTCTGTGTCGAAGAGTGATGTATATATAGATGACCACCGCTCTTTCAGTGAAGTTTGAAGAATGTTCTACAAAGCCCTAATGGGACAAAGAAAATATGTAGAACACATCTGTATATTGAGGAAGGCTTTAAGGAAGCGTTGTAGGATGTGGTCAATTGGCCTGGTAGCTCTCGAATTTTCAGTTTGAAGCAGATTGAAGTAATTTTGAAGCAATTTCTTTAGATTATGTTGCCGATGATGAAGAAATGGTGGCTGCAGATTAAATGATACATGACAAAGAGAAGACTACTCATGGGAGAGTTTGAATTTTGTGAAATAAAACAAGGATGTTAAGTTTGAAATGTGACTTTTTATACTTTCCATTGTTGCATATTTGCACATGATCTATTTTCTTTAGAAAACAAACCCAAAACATTTCAAAAGCAAAACCTGACATATTTTAGTCTCTAAAGTATGGATGAGTACAAAAAAGAAAAATTAGAGAATAAAATTTGCTAATTAGTAAGATATATTTGCGTTTTATTTCTAAAGCTTTTTGTCTGGGTGGCTATGAAAAAGTGAGGCTAAATACTGAAATTGTCTTTTAAAAGACATCATTAAACATGTAAGCATGATTGTGAAAGACAAGTATACTTCATATTGAGAACCGATTAATGTTGGGCTGAACATACATTACAGGCATGAGGGGCAGCTATATGAAATACTTAAATACTGGAGGTGTTAGATAGTTGTGTACCACTGTTCTCCCATAGAAGTACAGGTGTTTTGTCTTACAATAGCAATGGAGGTGTTCTGAGCATTTTACATTTTCGGAGTTCCTGATATGTTTCCAACTTGCCTCAGCTGAAACCCTGCTAGTGGGGCAAAGGTCTATATTTTGGTCCTGATCTCAGATCTTCTGCATTCTGTGTTGGATAGTCATTAGCTAAACCTCAGAATTTATTCAGGAAGTAGGCTCGAATCCAGATCTGCCAACTGGGTGATGAATGAACAGCCCTGCAGTGAAGGACTTGAGGATGCTGGTGGTTGGAAAATTGGACATGAGCCAACAATGTGTGCTTGCAGCCCAGAAAGCCCATCGTATCCTGGGCTACATCAAAAGCCCTCTACTCTGCCCTCATGAGACCCCACTGGAGTACTGCATCCAGCTCTGGGTTCCCCAGCACAAGACATGGGCCTGTTGGAGTGGATCCAGAGGAGGGCCATGAAAACTGTCAGCGGGCTGGAATAGCTCTCCTGTGGAGAGAAGCTGAGAGAATTGGGGTTGTTCAGCCTGCAGAGAGAAAGCTCCAGGGAGACTTTATTGAGGCCTTAAGCCCCCTTGAAGCCATAAGCCCCCTTAAAGGGGACTCATAAAAAAGAGAAAAACTTTTCACCAGGACCTGTATTGACAGGACAAGGACTAATGGTTTTAAACTGAAAGAGGGTAGGTTTAGATTAAAATCAGGAAGAAATTTTTTTGATGAGGGTGGTGAGACACTGGAACAGGTTGCCCGAAGCTGTAGATGCCCCATCCCTGGAAGTGTTTAACGTCAGGTTGTATGGGACATTGAGCAACCTGATCTAGTGAAAGATGTCCCTGCCCATGGAAAGGGGCTTGGACTAGATGATCTTTAACAGTCCCTTCCAACCCAAACCAGTCTATGCTTGTTAACTTAAACCGGTGCTTAAGTGTGACTAGAGTCATTGCCCCGTGGTTGTTTTCATCTAGTACAATATTTTGAAAAAGTATGAGGTCTGCTTAGTTATGCAGCTTTGGTCAGCTAAACCTCATATGCTTTTTGAGGCAGTTGCCTGAAGTCTAAAGAGGAGCAGGAATTGCTGCATCCTTTTCCATTGTATTTAATGAGTGCTAAATTCCAGACATTTCTCTTTGTGTGGAAATTCCAATCCCTCTTTAGAGGAGCCTGAACGTGTAGTAAGTCTACTTGTCTGAATTTTCTGTCATAGTAGGAATTAGAATTTGGAGGAACTGAAGCAGCAAAGTTGCAATGACCTAACTAAATATTCTAGAATTTATTTTCGATCATCTGCTACTCTTTTAAGTTGCTCATTTGTGTGAAGAAGAAGAAACATGTTTTTGAGGAGAGAACTGTAAGGCCATTGAACTGGAGAATGGTTGTGAAGGAAGAGGACTGGTTAAAGTAATGGAAGGAGACTGGTTGTGAAGGAGAGAATTTTTTAAAATAAGAATATGTGATCACTAAAATATGTAATCACTATGTTAGAGTGCATAACTAAAGAAGCATCATCTAAGTTTGTGTATTCCTTTACATTTTGAATTTTTAATGGGATTAAGGCATGTATTTATTATTTTTCCCAGATTTTTAAAAACAAAACCCAGAATGCCCTAACAAATCTTTGCCTTTCTTTGCCCCAGCATTTGCCTCTGTGGTTCTAGTTCTTCCTCCCACTCCTTGTGAAAGTTCAGAGTTTCTTTTTCTTCTGCAATTTGTGTGTCTGTATGTAGTACCCATGCACGCCATGGGGATTTCTGGAGAACAAAAACTCTCTGGTTTTGATACCATGCTCCACTCCAGTCCAAAGCAACTGGAAGCAGCCACACAGAGAAGTCACTGACCCTTCATACAGCTGGGCTGGAATATGTGCTATTAATGTGTGAGGATGAGGTACACACACTCTCTGTTAACTCCCAGAAATCGCATGAAGCTTGACCACGCTCACTGAGGAAGGAATCAGTGGAAATATTGTCTGTTCTAAAACCAGAATTCAAATGCAAAATATTAAGTGTCATAACAGAGTCTGGTTTAGCTATATTTTCATACAGATAGCAGAGACACACAGTGACTCCATCTTCCAAACATATTTTAACACAGAAAAGATAATATTTTCCTCTAGTTTTGATTTTTTTCTGAAGTAGAACTAGATAAAGAAATATATATATAATATTTGCATATTTAGGTGAAATAGTAAATTCTAACATTGGTCAAGGAATTGGAAGGCAACAGCCTTAAAACATGTCATGCCACTCTCATAAGAAATAGTGCTATTCAACAAAGTCATGAGTAACAGCAACAAGTGCAATAACAAAATGTTATTGATTCAGATATCCTTGATGAATACCACATGAACTCAAATCAAAATATCTGTATGTATGGAATTTCATTGGAAATGGTTTTATTGGCAACTGGTTTTAATGCTGAAGAGAGGACCAAAAAATATCTCTCTGCTAGTAGGCAAATTCACCAGGCAGGTTAATAAGAACATCACACTGTTATTGCAGAGAGGAAATCGGGACCTTCTCACTTGAAACATTAAAAAATACTCAAACTGGAAAATCTCAAAATATTACATGTATTCAAGTTTTCTTTATTTCCAGTCTGAAGTCTAAGCAATTTTGCTACACATGACACACAGATTAACAGCTCTTAAATTTAAGCTAAACCTGAAGGAATATATCACCATCACCTGCCTGCTTATTTTAAAAACACTGATTCAGCCTGGTTTCTTAATTGCACAGATACTATGGAAACTCTTACTATTGGGAAATGAAACATCTGCCGGAGGTGCTCATCTACTCTTGTTTACTGTTTTGTACAAGTATTTTTATCATTGTAAGGGGCAAGCTCCTGTCTCTACTTTGGGCATATATTGGTTTCACAGTTCTGACCACGCATCTGCACAGCTTAAGGAAATCTGTGTTCTATGAATCAAAACCAGTTTTGTTCAGGGACTTTGTGGATCATTTCAGTCACTACCCTTTCTGAAAGGTAAATATGTTTGAGAAGGTTGCATGTGAAAACAGCAGTCTCATGTAAGTTTTGCTTCAAGGAGTATCTTCCCACCATACCAACTTATTATTTCAGGGTTTCAGACACCTTCTCCTACTGTGCTGTTGGCTGTTATCCAATTATTTCATAATTTACTATGTATTAGTTAACTAAAAGAAGAGCTGACCTGTAATACCAAACTTCATTCCTTTGTGAGAAAAATGTGTGTTCTCTCTCTATTATTCATATAGCGTTTTGTCTTCATGGGGAAAGACTTTCAGAAAAATTACTGTGGCCTTCTGACACTTACCACTAGTCCAGCTAGTCCAGTAAGGGAGTTATATCATTCTTATGTGAATGCCAAATATCCAAAATGGTTTCCAAGGTCACTCTACAATTCAGTTTCTCTAAGTGTATCATCAAAATGGCATATTTGGAAGAGTCAGCACAAATTAGGCACATTATTGCAAGCTAATAGATTCTGTTTAGTGAACAGGGTCCTTGAAAATTAAGGACCAGACTGTTATATTCTTAGAAACTACTATTTCTTACTGAACAGAAAGGTTTTATTCATAATAAATTACTGCTTAGTGTAGTCTCATGGTGGCAATCTAATTCATGAGCATGTAGCCCTTCCACTTGCTTCCTCTTGGGACAAACAAAATTAAAAAATATTTCATGCAAATATTAGCTCTGTCAAAGCTCATGTAGTACGAATACTTCGTGGGAAGTTTAAAAATCCTCTTTGTTATAAATGTGCAGTTCAAGATATTCACTAATAATTACTACCACTATTAATATTGATCAGCTACTATGACCGTTGATCAGCCTGGCTATTAATAATAATAGGTTTTTTGAATTGTCAAAAACAGGCAAAGAAAGGTCTCACAAAGAAAGGGAAACTGATGTATGCTGGCTCTGTAAATATTTTCCATGAAGGCAATAATAGCTGAAGGTTAGAATGGTTGATTTTCTCCTTAATAATGTGCAATGTGCTAGTGTCTTTCAATGCAGAAGAGAACAAAAGCGTAAAAGCATAAAAACTATTCATTTTATATTACTCAAAATCTGACTTGGATAACCTTAGATGCTTTAATAGAGCTATGGGGTATACCCTCTTCTGTGATATCTCCAGGAGAGTAATGTGAAGAACATAGTGGGTCTGACCAAAGTCTGTCACATCTGGTATCTTATCTACATCCCTGGCTAGTAGCAGATGCCTAGAAAAACTGTAAGAAGAGTATAAGCATACTTTCAAAGATACACCTTCTTTCTTCTAGATATGTGTGCCTGGGAGACTGTCTAAGCCGGAGGTTGTATCTTTTAAAATGCTCTGATTGGTCTTCTTTTTCTTTTACTAACTTCTCTTTTGCTACAGTCTAATTGCTTTCTCGGTGAGGTGAGTTCCACTGTTTAGTTATGCACTAGGTGCAAAATATATCTCCTTTTGTTTTGAACTTAGCAACAGAAGGAGAGCTTTGTGTAATGAAAACAGAGGAAAAAAAGCCACAACAGAACAGTTTTTCTTACCCTTGTGATTCTGTGGATCTCTCCCACTTTCCCCCTCAGCAGTCTCTTGTGCAGGCTAGAAAATTTGAGTCTATTTAGTCTCCCTGTACAGAAGTTATTTCATAGCTTCAGTCATCCTTATATTTCTTATCTGCACCTTTTTTTCTGTTAAGATTGTAGGGTTGAACTTGCATACAGAACTCAGATTAGACAGTGAGCACATGTAGGGCTGAATGACACTTTCTGTTTCTTTCCTCTAACTTTAATAATTTAAAACATTCTGTTCACTTTTTTTACTCTCTCAGTTATATGAACATATTACTTCAACATTCCATCTACTCCACGATAGCTGTCCTGAGTCCTAATAGGTAGCTTAGAGCCCATTGCTATCTGTGCAAAATTGGGCTTTGTTTGGGTCAGGCATTACTGTACCTGTGTCAACATGGAATTTCTCAGTATCAGAGAGTCTTTCTGCAACTCTTCACATAGCCTTTCTGTAAAGCAATGCAAGTGAAATGGCAGCTGATATTCAGTATCTATGGCATCCATCATGCAACTGAACAGCCAGAGAATCTTGAAAAAGGTTTAACAAATACAGCAAACAGTCAGAGCTTTTCCTTGCACTTTCTTTGATTGTTAATTATGTATGCAGTGTTTTGCCTTAGAAGCATAGGAATATCAAAGTAATTAATAGAGTATCATTAAGAAGATCAGATTCAAGAGTAAATAATAAAATGCCTTTAATGAGTAAGTATCTGAAAACTGAGGGAAGGAAGGAGGGGAGAAAGCGAGGAAGGAAGGAAGAAGGGGAGGAAGAAAGGTGGATGATAGAATGTGTTGGAAATTCAACGAGTGTTAAAGTTGATCTGATGTGATGTAGCTAGTGAAGACGTGCCGGCTTACATCAACTGAAAAGCTGCAAAGCATGACACAAAGACAGTTGGCTTGAAGAGGGCAATGCTGAGACAAATCAAAGATATTTAATAATACGCCTGTTTTGTTGATGGCATTTTCATTTAAAAATGGGACCAAGAGGAGATTTGGGAAGGGTGGGGGGGCGCATCTCGTGTTCTCCAATTGCTGTGATTGTAACGTGGCTGCACTTTTATACATGACCTTTGATGGCCTCTTTCCTGGCTCTAGTTGTTTCAGTAGCCTACAGAATCAACACTTTATAAATGCAAACATGGAAAAATACCTGTTATATCAAATAGCAAGAATCACAAATGATAATTGCTTAAAATTTTAATACTTTTATTTATAATAAATGCAGTATTCATCACCAAATTGTGATTATAAACTGCAGAATGCAGTGAACCTTGCATTTATTTTCAAAGTATGCTAATACTTCAGATTTTTCTGTGACATTGTAAGAACATTGTTTGTATGGACTGGCTGACTCCAGCTGACAACCATACTGTGAATTATACAGCTTCTTCAAGTATAGGTTACAATGAGACAAAGAAGATGCTATAGTTACTGTGTTTTAGCTGAAGCATGAAACAGCATTTCGCTGTCTGTCCAGTAAGCGACTGTGGAAAATTTAATTTTACAGTTTCTGCCACAAAAGCCATATGTTCAGTGTTTTCTATATGCATATGATTACTTTCCACCTTGAATAAGGGAAGTTGTAGATAGCAGGGTAAACTGGGAGTCAGGTGTGCTAAGGGTGTGCTCGAGGTGAGCGCTTTTAGAATTTCAAGAGTAGATTATACAGCTGTAGTATAATAACTACTATGATGTGGATTGAATTAATAATTTATAGTTGATTGTATAAAAGCTGGTGTTGGCAAGGTTTTTTAACTCATAGGGACAAGAATAATTTTAAACTAGCTAAAGCTTGTTTTATCGTAACTGCTAATTGACTAGTCACCTCAACTAAAATAAACATGTTTTTTTCAAATCACTGCTGTTTTCTCTGTCTTTTTATGTTTTGTAACAGAAATGTTCCTGTCAGATGAGCTGTAAGACAGCATGACATAATGCAGTCTGATGTAACATGAGTGAAAGCTCACATTTTGCAGTCTTATCCTGCTCTTATTGATGGCCGTGCGCAGTCTCTCAAAGGCACGTCCACTTATATTGAGCCAGGCTAATCATTTCCTTCTCGGATTTTGCCCTTCTGGAATCAAGCCAGATATGTAATGAACCTGAGGCTGTATGTACAGAGTTGATCCTTCTCTTGCTGAAGTCCATAGAACCCTTGTCACTGACTTCAACGGGAGTATGATCACAGTCCTGGACACTTCAATAGTCAGATAAATCGTGTTGTTCAGAAAGGTTAGGATCTCAGGATCAAAACCCTTTCACCACCCATCACCCCCATACCTCAGCTATTTTAAATGAAGTTAGATCCCTGATTATCACAAATATCAAAGCTTTTATTTTAGGCCTAGACATAGAACAGGCAATGTTGCATTTATACTTTGCCCTCCTGTGAGTGGTACATTAAAAATGTCCTAGAGAAACACATCTCCATGTTGTTTTGTGGAAGCAGTGACTATGAACATCAGAATAGCTTGCAGCTCCTAGGGCAGTTCTGCACCACAGACCTGGCATGGACAATGCAGATCAGCCTGCATTTCACCCACCCTGGCACAACCAGCTTTAGCAGTGCCAACACAAATAGTTTTGGCGTACTGTGCTGCTTCTGGCTCTCTGTTTCCTGACAGTCACAGGGGCTCCTGAGGATGCCAGTGATGCAGACAGCTTTTTCTTTTGCACAGTATTCCATGTAAAATGAATATAACAGGGTATTGCTTGTAATATTCCTGCAAAGGGTGGATCTGTTCTACCAGTTTCAGGTATGCCTTAATCAAGGATTAAAAATCCATTTGAGCAATCCAATTCAGAACTAGTCCCTGAGCTTCTGTGTTACGATGTAGAGGCAGTATGTGAGGGCAGAGGCTGGATGAAAAGGCCTGAGGGAGTGTAAGTTCAGGTTCTGCAATTTCTTATGCTTCACCTTGCATAGATAGTTGAATATTTGGGTGATTTTTCAATTTGGTATTTCAAAACAGCAGCCACCACAACTCTATAAGAAACAATTATGTAGTAGAGGCAAACGAGCTCTGAGAAGTACAGTATCTCATTGAAGTGTTGCATTGCTACGATAAATCATTTATTTAAGTATGTAATATCATAAATATCCTCTTGCATGTTTTACAGTTCCAGTTTGTACTATCATCTTAAGTTCCTTAATTTATTTAAATTCAATTCATTGTGTGTATTTGTATTTCTGTAACCTACCTGAATCATGTGCATGGGTTGAATGTGTTTAATTAGTAAATATATATACTATATACACTATTTACAAAGTATTATCCTAATCAGCTGTACCTTAAAGCAAACGTTAATTGCATTTTTGCCACAGTTCATAACATTACTTGCCATTATTTACAACTCTAAATAATTGCTTGAGATATACACAATGGAAAACATAAAAGCAAAACTTTGTATTTAATATGGGAGAAATAAAACTTGATCTTATGTAGATACAGAAGAATACCTTACTGTTTAGTCATTTAGTCCAGTATAAACTGAGGGCACCAGATCAGACTGGCAGCATTTTGGCACCCATTTGAATTGGTGTGGATAAGGCCAAAAGATTCAGAACAATGCTGAATCACACCTATAGTTACTCACACGATTGTGTTTGTTATTGATGCTGCAAGGTGGTGGTTAGTTGCTCCATTTTTAAAGTTGCTATGTATAAATGTCAGCTGCTGACATCACGACTTAGGCACAGGAGCTGCATCACCCTCCATTCCACTCCATTGCCCCATTAAAATCAGTAATTACATTAATACCATGCAAACGTATCAGTAAGATACAAAACATAAGGTACTAAATTTCCTGTGGTTAAGATTATTAGAACACATCATTTCCGTTCCAGTCATGAATGTCTCAGGCAGCTGTATTTTGAATTTATAATCTCCAGGGAATATGTGTCTGTTGCGCCATTCCCACCCTGGTAATGTTAATGAATGTCACAGGTTGTATATGTTTTGTGTGTGTATATTAATGTCAGAAGTGCAATGAAATTTGTAATTTACACATGTACATCTTTTCATGCAAGCTGTATTTTGATTATATTTAACTTTGCTAATGCTGTAATATTGTTTGCTATGTTATATTGTTAATTTTTCATAGGAAAATTTTTCTTTCTTATATGTGAGTTGTGTAGGATAGTAGTGCCCATATTCTGATTTATATAACATACAAATCTAAATAATAAGCACAATTATCTGTATGGAAATAATACATCTGTCAAGAGGAATGTTTCATGATTTCTTGCAGTAGATCCATAAAATATCAGGTTTTTATATGAAAGCTGAAATTCTTCCTGCAAAATGCATTTGTATTAACAAAGGTGATTGTTTTAATATTAAGATCTAATTAATGTCATCTGATCCTTCTAAATTCAATTCTAAAAATAACTCTTCCATCTTTGAAAATGAAACTTCTGTAGTGACTATTGAAGAATTTATTGCCACTCATTCTCTTTCCTCAAGTTATGATTTAGCAATCTAATTTGGAAGATAGTATTTGTCCTTCTCAGTTGATGTCAGTTGACTCTGCACTGGTAATTAAAGCACACTGAACAAAAAGTTTCTGTTTAATACAAAGAAAGCATGAATTAAAGTAGCAGAGGTGAACAAATTTGGAGCCTTTTCTGGACTGACTCAGTGGCCACACACAGGCAAAAAATGCTGGAAAGCCTGCTGGATAACAGAAGTGATGCACAAAGTAATATCTGTCAGGGAAGAAAGGGCAGTTAAAGCAGACAATGCTCACAGAGCAGTTACAATGAGACAAATGGATTTTTCCCAGTTTTCAGGACTGGGCTTTTTGACAATATGCTCTTTTAGTAATAGTATAAAACCAAACTGCTTGAACTGCATTACACTTGTCAGCCTCATGATGTAGGCATCCAGTGACAAAGATGGTAATAAAAAAACCTGTTGTAAGATCCTGATATAAAGCAATGCTGTCAGTGAAGTGGTCTGGGAGAGTGGCATCAATAAAAAATGAAAGTCAAAGTGACAATACTGAAGTGATCAGATTGGTACAGTCAGTTATCCTGTGTTTTGCAGGAGTCTGGCAGAAGGGAAGTAAAGAAGTCCTTTTCTCAGAGTAGCTTGCCTGCAGTTGAGTTGCTCCTTTTCCAGTGAAGCTCAGAAGAGAATTTGGATTATTGTCTCAGCATTTCAAAAACAATGAAATCAGCATTCCCTTTTACTTACCTGAGCTATACCATACTCTCTCATTCTACCAGCTGTTGCTAAGCAACTGTAACAGTAGCAATGATGTTTACCTAAAACCTCTATTTATTTTACTTTATTTTAGAAAAGTAAACAAACAAAATCCACCATGTCCTCAGTGATCTCCATATGTGGAATGAGTTTGCATCTCATGAAGATGCATCTATGAAGAATAGTCTTGTTTTAAAGGGCACTAAATCCATCTTTAGCTCAGCATTTTACAATATAGGATCCTACCCACTGTAAAAGAACTTTTTTCAACACCACTTCCTACATATTTCAAATCTGGTATACAACTTGCACTGTTTTCTTCTCTTTTAATGCATTTTCTTTCCTTCATTTTGATGAATCTTGAAAAACAATTAGCGTAAGTGCAAAGGAAGAACAAGAATTTGGAGAACCTTGCTTTACTGGCCTAAAATAATTATTTTTGAAGGAAAAGGGGTAAAGCAATTTAATATAATCTAGTTTCTTTTAACTAAGAATTTATTACTTTGTCAGGAGGGAGGTCTGTCAAGCTGTAGCCTTGAGAGAGAGATTATGGTATTTTTATTTTTTTTTGTCTCTACTAGCCAGTGGCACTGTAGATGGTGCCAAAATGATGGTGTTGTAGACTGGATTTTTTAAAAAGCATTAAAAGCCCTTTAAGAGAAATGTTTTCCTGCAGAGAAATATATTTTGCTGCATTTTATTTCCCCATTAACTTGTGTGAATACTGATTTATTAGTCTTTTTGGACATTCCAGTATTGAAAAGGGAACATGAAATATCTTTTTCTCAATTTGTAATGGCAATGTAATCTGGCTGATGTATAATATGTGTTTCAGCATTGAGAACTTCATTAAAATAAAGAAAAAACTTCCACATACCAGCAATTAAGACATTTTGCTCTGGTATACAGCAAAGCTACCATTATGGCAGGATTTGTTTCAGAACTTCTTGCTGAATAATAATATTAATCCTTAACCTTCAGGACGATTTAATTTCAGTTGGGTGCTGGATAAGGCCTAAATATACATAGGAAATTGCACGCAAAGCTATTGCCTGACTCTCAGACTGGTAATCTGAGACTTTAAAAACACTAGCTTTTCTGTTTCATCAGCACAATCAATGAATATATATCCTGCAGCTAGAAGTAAGGTCTGAATTTAAAATGTTTTATAGACTGATGAAGTTTGAGTCACTTTGCGAATGTCTGCATCAGAATTTAAGGTTATTACATGCATTCTAGCTTTCACTGACCATTCACCTCATGTGAGATGGACCTAGTGAAGGTCCCAGTCTGGTCACAGTTGAAAATTGCAGGGTTTGAATGGATCTACATTTAAAGGAAATCAATCTAAATTTTGCAATTTAGCTGCTATTTTTTTTCTCTGTTTTTAGCTTTAGCTGCCAAGCTACAGAGTATTTAACGATTCAGAGGCAATTGATTGTGGTAGGGGGGGTCGAATCTGGCAGCCGATGGAGGTGAGGCTGCCCCATCTCTGTGCCCCAGATGCAGGCAGTGGCAAGGCTGTGCAGCTTCTCCCAGTAGGTGCATGCACCCAGAGCACACATATACACTGCATGTGTTTGTGTACATATGGCTGGCCACACAGATTAATGGAGGTGGACACACTTGGCACTCACATGAACTCAGGCAGCACCAGCAGCCTCATCCTCTTCCCCCTCTCTGTCTGAGCAGGTTGCAGGTCCACCCACTCACCCACAGAGCTGACCACAACTCCCCTTGGCCCCCAGTAGCCACACGACAATGGTCTCATCCTTGGAGAAACCCTCCTGGCTTCCCCTCCATGTCGCCTGCTCACCTGGCCGACCTTCGCCAGTGCTGGTACACTCACTCACACACCCGCACCGGCTCCCGGTGCTGCACCGCAGACACATGGGCTCTGGCCCTGGTCCCATCTGGGGTGGGCACTTGGTGTCACTCGCTGGGGTCTCCCTGGTCACTGGCACCCAGGCACACACACCCTTGGGCCCACAGTCCAGCCCAGCCGCTGGCACCCCGACCTGCACTTGCACTAGGATGGCACAACCCACCCGCAGGCCCCTAAACCCCTTTGGAGGCATGGCCAGACAGGCCATTACTGGCACACGATCAGCTCCATTTGTCCTGTCACACCTCTATTTTCCCACAGTTGTTCCTCTCCAAATAATCTAAATCCATCCCTTTCCCCACCTCTGGCTCCTCCCCTAAACATAATAAGTCCTGTGCAATCCCCAAAATGCTCTTCCCCGGCATCCCAGCAACCCCCCCAGTCTGGAAGGGGATCTGGATTGCCTTCCCTCTTGGCCCGTTGTGATGGGTGTCACACCTGGACACCAGGGCTGAGGCTCTCCTGGGACAGCCCTGAGAGGCCTCAGAGAAGGCTATCCCTTCTACTGAGTCCTTAGTTTGGGTTCCTATCTGCCCTGGGGCCCCCTGTACTCCTCCAGGCAGGTGGGCCTGGGAGGAGCTGGGGCAGGGTGGTGCTTGGGCTTCCCCACCTGCCATTGTCCCTCTGTCCTCCTCTGTGGGTGTACAGATGAGCTTTTTAGCATATAACGTAACAGACAGTTATTCGTTATTTCAGATTTACGCTGTTCTCATTTCATGTTGGGCTGGGATGGTCTTGAACATGTTTAAATATCTTTACTATTGAAGCTTTGCGGCATCAGTTCTCCCTGATGTTGAAAGGTGATGGCGGACACAGCAGCCATTTCATGAGATATTTGTGCTGTTGCTGCCGGCAGGGGTGTCCTTCAGTTTTGCCAGCAAAGATGGTGGCTTGCAGTTGTGAATATATCTTCAGTGATATCTAAACTAAAAAGAACTTGGTACTTTCTGATTTGGTTAATTCCTTGGAAAAGTGCCTTTTAATGGTGTTGTGAGGTTTACTTAATAGTTGATTTTTAAAGGACACTTGGAAGTAGCCAAATGCTGTTTAAAAGAGTCCTCAGAAAATAGTTCCTTCGCCTCTCTGGCCATTTGACATTTCTGTGCTTGATTAAAGTTAATTTAGGAAATAACAATTTTATTGGGTAGTAACATCGTCAGAAGATAGCTTTGGGATATACTAATGAGGAAGAAGTGATAAGGGCCTGGTGCAGAGCCCAGGCAGTCAGCAGCAGGGGCTGGCGTGGGCCTGCAGGCCTCAGCGGAGGCAGGAAGGGCCAGGAGTTTTCAGGGGACATCAGCGAAGGTAGCACATTAAGATTCAAAACAAAAGAAAAAGGGGTGGCTGCAACAAAGTAGCAGCCATCGATTTGTGTCTCACAGCTATCTGCAGCTTCACTACCTTGATGGCGGCAACAGTTTCAATCTGTAGTTACCTGTTGTAGTTCAAGAAGAAATCTTTTTTGTTCTACATATGTATAACACATCTTTGCACTACCAGGAACATTTGGGCTTTAGCTTTCTTGCTAAAAGTCGTATTTGGAAAACTGTTGCTGTCTTGAACTTCACTGCTCAAAGTCTTTTAAATTGTGGCTAATACTGCAGTACCGAAGTTCCTGCAAGTGTGGATGTACGTGAGTTAGAGGAGTCATAACTGCAGGCATGAGGTGCTCTGGGGACATGAGATGTGCATTTGAATTTTCTGTGCAGGAGAGAGAATTTAAAGTCTGTGAGGGCTCTAACCATTGCCTTTTATAATTGAGGCCTCACAAATAAGGATAAAAGAGAGATGATGGAGTCAGGGATTCATCCTGCTATATATGCAAAGAAAGTGATTAGTGCTATTTTGCGCAGACTGAAGAAGCTAATCCCAAGGCAAGGTAGGTGAAGGCATGTGTATCAGTGAGATCCCAGTAAGATTTAGTGTCTGCTGGGCCTTTTCTGAAGGCTTTCTGGGAAATAAAACATTAGTGTCTGAGAGTATTGCAGGCCAACATTTTAAAACTAAAAATTATTCTTCTTTTGAACACAGCTGGAGCAAGTAGTCTGCGAGGCAGCCTTGCAGGGCCAATAGATATTTGGAATATAAAAGGAAGATTAATGAAAACAGCAAAAAATACATGTTTTGTTATTTCCATGCCTGAACTGTTCTTTGTGGAAAATTGTATCTGTTTACAGTTGAAAAATTGGTAGAACAGGTTATGGAACAAAGTGAAAAAATAAGTGATAATGTCACAAGCACTGTGTGTTATCTAGAGTTTAAAAGACAATCAAAGAAAAAATTGCTGTACTGCTAATGTAATCTCCAGCTTCAATTCACCTGACGTGTCCGTATTTAAAAGGGACAGTGGGGTGTTAAGGACCTAAAAGCAGGAACACGCGAAACTTGTGCTAGGAAACTGTTAAAGAAGAGAATTGGTTGACACATGGTTAAATATGATATAGTGATGAAGAATCAAAGCTTTGTTTTAAAACTATGCTATTCAAACCTATTGGAGTTCTCTGAACAAGTCAGTCTGAATGTGGATAAAAAAGACATTGAAAAAGACTCCCCAGTCAAGACTGTAAAGGAAACAAATTAGGTAGGGTGTAAGAAAGTCAGTGCATTGCTAAAAGGTTGGCTAAAATTTGTGCCTCAGGGATAGGAGAAAATGGCCGGGTTTTACACTGGAGGGAGTCACCGTGGCATTGCAGAGAGATCTGTGCTGGCATCTGCATTGTTCAGCACACTTATAAATGAACTGCAAAAGGGGGTAAGCAGTGAAGTGACTGTGATGATGGGAAGTTCTGAGTTAATGAAGCTTGTGAAGAATTCCAAAAAAAGGCCTTATGTGACCAAGTAAGGGGATGTTGAAGTAGTTGATGAAATTCAGAGTAGATGAATGTGATGTGATGCACGTAGTTATAAACTGTAGGAAATCTACAGAGGAAAAAAACATAAAAATCCTAATTTTCCATGTAAAATGACAGGCTCTATCCTCACTGTGATTCTGGAGGAAAAGAATCTTGCTTATAATACATAGTCCTATAAAAATGTCAAGCTAATGCTTACCTTCGCAAAGGAACAGATGAAATCAGTAGAACAGAATAGGGATTAAAAATATCACTATGTAAATGATATGTATACATTTTCAATATTACAAGAAGTTCTGGTATCCCTGTCTCATGAAGGGTGTAACAAAGCTACAAAAGGTTCAGAGAAAGGTGATAAAATGGCTTTAATACAAAGAACAGCTATATAAGTAGTAGAACTTTTGAACTTGGAAAAAAAGGAAGCTGGAACATGATAAAGGTCAATAAGTTGGTAACCGGTATAGAAAGCATCAATAAGAATCATCCATATGTTCACTTTTCATACAAAAACTTAGTGGGTCATCAAATGAACCTAACAGATGATAGCTGCTGAACAAACACAAAGAAGGGTTTTCATGTATTAGGATTCCCTCTACAATAAAGGTTAAAGATGCTAGAAGTTAGTATAGGCTCAGAGGATGAGTGGAGGAGTTCATGGAAAAGAAATCTGTCAAAGGCTATTAAACAGAAAGATGAGGCTACTGGTATGTGTTCTTTTTAAGATCCCTGAGATGCAGATCTTGAAGAGGAGGGAGTTTTCTGGTCCCTCCTTTGGCTTGCTGTTGGAGAAAAGATACTGAGGTGAACAAGCCTTTGTTCTGCCCTAGCCCAGCCGTTCTTGTTTGCTTACTAAACTTACCAATAAAACTGTAATTCGTATTAGAATCTACTTTAAAGAATGAGGGAGATATGATCTTTCTAGAGATCTCTTCTCAGCCT
The DNA here is from genome assembly GCF_000687185.1 of Egretta garzetta. NCBI lineage: Eukaryota > Metazoa > Chordata > Aves > Pelecaniformes > Ardeidae > Egretta > Egretta garzetta. Next base: position 532,970 of record NW_009259686.1, on the reverse strand, counting down.
CCCTACTAGTTGCTGCGTTCCTCTGTAGCTGCAGAATGGGAGCTGTTACAGTGACAAGAAGAACAAACGTGACTTCATTTTCATTATCACGATTGTTCAAAATATCTTTAGCATCACTGACTTTACTGTAGTTTTGGCACATTTTATAGTTTGCTTCTTCAAAATACATATATCTTGCAAAAATTGCTATGTAAATATGTGTATGTATGCATATACATATACATCTGTAAATATGTATAAATACATGCATCTTCCACAGAATACCTTATGAATTGCAAGAAGAGAAGAAGTGGTTGTCTTTTTTCTTGTTTCTTGTAGAAGCATTTGAAAAAAAATAAAATATCTGTACTTTACTACTTTGCTAGTTCTTAGATACTGCTAAACGGTGTGGGGGTGGGAGCGGTGAGTGATAGACATAGTCAAGATAAATATAAAGGCCCAGGAAAATAAAAGTCCAATTTTTAGAAAATGTTTTGTAAGTTTATTTTGTGAAGTTTATTCAAAATCTTATAGCAAAGCAGTACTGAAATTCTACTGATTCTTAATGATTCTACCACCCATTTGATCTCAGCATTTAAGGCAAAATTGCAGTGTTTCAAGTTTTTTTTCTTAGGGGTCACAACTGAGAAATGTTGAGTCAGAGCAGTTGCAAATAGGGCTGGTACGGGATATGCAAAGGACATTTCTAAGATAAATTAAGGCTGAAATCAGTGTAAATAATTTTCAACTACAAGCCAAGAGCATCAGTTTTCTTAAATTATGCTTTTTTATAATAAAATTAATATAGTGGTCCTGAAATGGCTTCTTACAGACAACATATGACAGAAAATTAATGCTAACAGCATAGTTTATATTCATATAAACAACGATGTGGTGTCATACCAATAAAATTTTGGCAGTCTAATACACCTTTAATATTAAAATAATTCGGTGTACTGGTACTGTACTCAATCAATGACTGCACGCCTTGTGAAAAATTGCAACATTTATTTTTTTATTTTACACAAGGGCCAGAGCTAAAGTGAGTTGCATGGGCAGATCTTTTCAGGGTGTATTCATAGAATCATAGAATCATAGAATGTTTTGGGTTGGAAGGGACCCCTAGAGGTCATCTAGTCCAACCCCCCTGCAGTGAGCAGGGACACCTTTAACTCGATCAGGTTGCTCAGAGCCCTGTCCAACCTGGCCTTGAATGTCTCCAGGGATGGGGCCTCCACTACCTCTCTGGGCAACCTGTGCCAGTGTTTCACCACCCTCATTGTAAAGAATTTCTTCCTTATATCCAGTCTAAACCTACCCTGTTTTAGTTTAAAACCATTACCCCTTGTCCTGTCACAGCTGGCCCTGCTAAAAAGATTGTCCTCATCTTTCCTATAGGCTCCCTTTAAGTACTGAAAGGCTGCAATAAGTATTCGGTCATATTCAGGCTACATTCTCATCTGTGCTTACATTCAGCCCAGCAGAACTACTGAAACTCTGCTGATATTAATATTCTTTTAATATTTTCTTGTCGGTGTGTTCAGTTTCTTTACTTTGTTGGCACTTTTTGCCATTAAGGCACCCATAAGAAAAACAATATTCTTAATTAATCTCATCAGTGTCCTCTTACTGGTTTGCAGTGTCTCTGCAGCGAGAAACAGCATTTTTTGTGGGCTATTGCATTGCCAACTCCTATCTAATTTGCTGCCACCTGCC
>NW_009259686.1:518771-531250 GCF_000687185.1 Egretta garzetta | reverse complement strand
CCTGCTCTCCAAGTATATCCTCCTACTGAATATCTCTGAAGTGATTTGATGCTGAATTTACTCCTTGGCAGAGGTGTAACATTTGACAGTTCTGAAGGTTTTAGACTTACATATATCAACAAAATAAGTACGATACAGCTAGCGGCTGATCCTTTTTTGCCCGATACTGCTCTGTTAACATGCTTCATGTCTTAACCGGGAAGGGGCAGACCTAGAAGGATGTCAGTTTTCTGCGCCTGCACAGCTCTTTAACTCTCTTTGAGTATTGCTTTGTTCAGAATAGAGATCTTTGCAGTTGCCAGTGTGCAGCAATGAGACTGCTAGCAGTTAAGTGTGTATTAAATGTATTTTAGGATTTTTATTGGGGTTTTTACTGAACACTAAGTAAATAAGTATGTATTTATATATATGCATATAAAATCAAGAGCAAACCTAAATAGCATTTCACAGTAATCGTTTTCCTTTATGGTTCTTCTTTGCACCGTGTTTCTTGGGTACAAAGTGAATAGGCAGCATGCTTGTGAATAGTTTCAGAACTGGAGATATATATATATATATATAGCCTTTATGGTTCTTCTTTGCACCGTGTTTCTTGGGTACAAAGTGAATAGGCAGCATGCTTGTGAATAGTTTCAGAACTGGAGGGATATATATGTATATATATATATATATATACACAAGAGAGCAAAAGCAAAGTGAAGAAGGAAAGGGCTACGGGTGGTAAGAAATGCTTACGTTAAACAGGGGTGAAGTGTTGGCTGCCTTGTTTATCCTTAGAGTTTGTTTATTTTCCAAGGGAATAATGCACAGTAACTTGAATTTACAGTAAAGAGTACAGAACACCTTTTGGAATAAAACTGTGAGAAATCATTGACAGTTGCAAAAACTTCTATGAGCAGGTAGCAAGCACCTCTGTAAGGAGACGACTAGGCTCTGGCCATTTTGGGGGTGGGAAGGTTCACTTATTAACCCAGCAATATTCAGTTTTACCTTAAGCCAGCTGTAGGGTTCCCTAAGAGATTGGGGAGGTAATTTGTCTCCCTGCAAGTCAGAAATGTAGTTAACATATTGCATTTACATAGGCAATTACATATGGTGTATTACGTTCTTTATGCACCAGAGTTACAAATTTCTGCTCCTAAAAGGTTGTTCTGTCTTTGGTGGATTTTAGACGCATTGCTAACTTGCACTTGATAGCTCTCCTCTTTCAAAGCAACTCTTTCACAGCGAGTGATAGGAAAGCTGCAGTGCAGCATGGCATGCAGGTGGTACTTGATTTACACAAACCCATTTCTGGATGTCAGTGGCATGAAGTAGCTCGTTAGATTATTAGGGCGGTGGGCTGTCACTATAATTTTCCTTGTCTGTTGTCAGAACATTACTTCCGTAGTAATTAAATGATTTTAAATGGCTTGCGATACTTTTATGACTTTTCCCTCGTGGTTGTAGGAAGAGGAATACAATGCAAAGCATCTGCAAGAATGCTGACATGTTACAGTGAAAAGCACATAGCTGAAACTTTCATGCTAAGTTCATAGTGTAATAGGTTCCTTCTTCAGGAATGTATTAAAGTAATATGAATCAATTAGTAGATATGCTAGTGAAGATTTTTACTTTAAAGGCCTCCTGAACCCCCATAGCCATTTTATCTTTTCATTAGAATTTTTGTTATATTTGAAATTTAGTAGAAAATGATTTCTTATTAGTTCTTTAGTTTTAGCAGCAAATCCCTTTTACTAAAGCCATTTTATTAAGATTTAGAAACCTCCTACAAGCATTGACAGCACTGGTCTGAAAGATTCTGTCTGAGCGACCTACTGCTGGGAAGTTAAAAATAAAATTGCAGCCTGAAATACTTTCCTGGTTTAGGTGTAACAATAAAATGCTGGGATTATACTTGTTCTGAAGTGCTTAAAATGCATGTAATAATCCAAGCATTACGGTGCACAAAATGTCCTTAAACTTTTCTCTCTTCAAATATTTCATTAACGCTTCTCTCCAGCTCTGAGCCAGTACAACTGTTGTGCGTAGGATTAACAAATCAAGTAGGAAATTAGCAAGAGTGTGCACCGTAAGTCAAGGTTTCTTGCTGAGGACTTCCCTTTAATGAGCTACCATACCCTCACAAGGCCTGTCGGATGTACAAACCAGACATAAATGCCTGCCGAGTAAACCCTTAGTGTTATTTTTTAAGTATCTTAAAAAAAAACCCCAAACCCAAACACTCGCCTGATCATAATATACATGGCACTAAAAATGTTATACCACAGAAATTTTGCTGTGTTCTCAAAATACAAAAATCTTAATGTCGCTTGCAACAGAATGTGTAATAAATGTGTGTCTACATTTTGCTCTGTGTTGAAAGTATGTTTCAGAACAGCAGAAACTCTAATACTCTAGTATTTACATAAAAACTTTATAGATGGTATAAACCAAAAAGCTCTGAACACTCTTGCATTAAAACTGTCAGTCTGTTGAATTTATGGCATCAAGGCTAATGCTTAAATTTTACATTTGGATGAATAAGTCATACGTCGTTAATACTACCTAACCTCAAATAATGATTCATTGCATAAAAAGATGGTAGGTGTCTCAGAAAATCCAGCGATGGGGGTTTTGAATCCAGAGGGAATAATGGTATAAATGCAATTTTATATGGTATTTGTAATCTCAAGAAAATATTATAAAATTAAGTTTACATATAGGTACTCATGTAAGAATATAAACTGGGGGAGGGGTAAAATACCAAAATACCTATTTTCCTTTCTTCTATTTCAGGTCAGAACTGTGGAGGCTTAGTACAGGGACCAAATGGTACTATAGAAAGCCCTGGATTTCCTCATGGTTATCCAAATTATGCCAACTGCACATGGATCATTATCACAGGAGAACGTAACAGGATACAATTGTCATTTCATACTTTTGCCCTCGAGGAAGATTTTGATATTTTGTCAATTTACGATGGACAGCCACAGCAAGGCAATTTGAAAGTGAGGTAAGGTACCTCTTTTTTTCCTTTTCATTTCTTTCTATTTCTCTCTCTCTGTCTACACGTCTCTCTCTACTGAATATACATTCTGATGATATGTATTTCCTTAGTTCTTCCCCAGCCAAGGGGATAGCAGTGCCCCAAAATCTCACAGCAAAAGACGTTAATCCCAGTTTCAGACCCTTATGGCCCTAGGCCTGTGTACCAGTAGCATCAGTTGTACTTAAAATTTGCACAGATCAAGGTCAGTTTTGGTAAAGTCCCTGAGCACAGGAGTATCCCACATTGCAGTAGCTTATTTTTATTTATCTGTCCCCTGATGAAATCCAGATTTGGCCCAGGGACCCTTTACTGAAGTCAGCTCTCCACAGTTTTTGAAAGAACTCTTAATGAGATCTCTCTTTACTTTTCTACCATGCCTACGGTAGTTGAATCAGAGGATGGGTATGCTGCTTGTGCTAACAGTGTCCCAGGGTCTCTCGTTGAACGTGGCATAGAAGTGGTGAGTGGTAGAGTAGGTTGTGAGAGGCACAATCTCATTAGTGAGTGTTAGGCAACCTCTGGAAATGCTTGCTGGATTAAATCCTTCAGGTGACTATTGCCTATCTTGCAGATGAGTTGAGCTGTAAATTGTTTGACTTTGCCAAAATAGAAATTCTTCTGCATCTCTAAGTAAATATTATTATTAAGTAATTAAGGACCTTCAACGGACAAAAACTGGGGTGTCTTATATGTCCAAATACCACTGAGGTTACAAAGAGGCTTTACGGAAGCTTTTTGATCTTGAAGCTTTTCACAACTTCACATTTTGGTGCATTAATTTCATTGGTGTTTTATTTTGGATTCCTCGGTCATTTGCTGGATCTGGACTGCAGAGCTGGGAAGCAAACATTGCGCCCAGTGCTGCTCTGTCATTTTCTGTGCAGGCATGAGCTTTATGGAACACTGTAAAACATTGCTGTCAGTTCTGTTGTCTGATTACTCTTTTACATGCTGCTGATTTATGTTATACTGCTAAAACAAATGTGGGAACATCACCAATTTGTTCCATGTTTTAGTGGGTATCATCACGTTTTTTTGGCGAGAGCAATGTTCTGATTGATTGTTGACTCAGTTCAAAAAGTTTTGAAAACTGTGGAGGGTACTACACAGCTACCGATGCTTGAGTTGCAGAGTATATGTGCTTCATTTACTGTACTTAATTGACCTTTAGTACTTGTATCAACTTTATACAAGGATTAATATTTCTTTTTCAGTCAAATGCTTTTATTATCAATAGCTAACAGGCCTGCTTGTTTTGCATTAATCTGTTAGTAGAAAATTGTTTCAAGGAAGATGTTCTGATGTTCTGTGGGTATGAGTGCAACACATCAAATCCATAGCTCTCCAATTTAGAGAGAAGGATGTTGTGGGGGACCATGTCAAAGGCTTTGCAGAAGTCCAGATAGATGACATCTGTTGCTTTGTCCTTGTCCACTGATGCAGTCACTCCATCATAGAAAGTCACTAGGTTGGTCAGGCAGGACTTGCCCTTGGTGAAGCCATGCTTGCTGTATTGAATCACCTCCCTGGCCTTCATGTGTTTTAGCATAGCTTCTAGGAGGATCTGTTTCATGGTCTTCCCAGACACACATGTGAGGCTGACAGGTCAGTAGTTCCCAGGGTCCTCCTTTTGACTATTTTAAAAATGGGCACAATGTTTCCCTTCTTCTAGTCCCCAGGGACTTCACCTGACTGCCATGACTTTTCAAATAGCATGGAAAGTGGCTTGGCAATTATATCAGCCAATTCCCTCAGGACTCTAAGATGTATCTTGTTCAGGTCCCATAGACTTATGCATGTTCAGGTTCTTCAGGTGGTCACAAAACTGATCTTCCCTTACAGTGGGAGGAGCTTTACCCCCCTGGTCCCCATCTTGTGGTCCATTGACCTGGGAGGGATGAGGAGAGAAGTTGCCAGTGAAGACTGAGGCAAAAAATTGTTGAGTACCTCAGCCTTCTCCTCATCTGCTGTTACCAGCTTGCCAGTCTCGCTCATCAGAGGGGGTACGCTTTCTTTAACCATCCTTTTCCAGCTGACATACCTGTAGAAGCCATGGTATAGCCATATGGTAAAGAGTAAAAGACCAGGCTTCAGAATTAACAATTTTGAGCACTGCTACAGCCACCATGTACTCTGAGAAACAGTAAGAGCTATTACAATTCCCCTATGTACAAGCCGGGTGGCTCAACCACCAATTATGCTCACAGGCCACCCTTAGCTGTTGAAGGTCATTAGCACTAAGTAAAAGCCTTCCTTTCCAGGAGAATTGCTGATGGTCTTGTAACACCTAAGCAGAGCACCTCTGAGACATTAGTTATTTCATCTTCAGAAAGAAATATATATATATATATAGATATATATATATATATACACAAGAGAGCAAAAGCAAAGTGAAGAAGGAAAGGGCTACGGGTGGTAAGAAATGCTTACGTTAAACAGGGGTGAAGTGTTGGCTGCCTTGTTTATCCTTAGAGTTTGTTTATTTTCCAAGGGAATAATGCACAGTAACTTGAATTTACAGTAAAGAGTACAGAACACCTTTTGGAATAAAACTGTGAGAAATCATTGACAGTTGCAAAAACTTCTATGAGCAGGTAGCAAGCACCTCTGTAAGGAGACGACTAGGCTCTGGCCATTTTGGGGGTGGGAAGGTTCACTTATTAACCCAGCAATATTCAGTTTTACCTTAAGCCAGCTGTAGGGTTCCCTAAGAGATTGGGGAGGTAATTTGTCTCCCTGCAAGTCAGAAATGTAGTTAACATATTGCATTTACATAGGCAATTACATATGGTGTATTACGTTCTTTATGCACCAGAGTTACAAATTTCTGCTCCTAAAAGGTTGTTCTGTCTTTGGTGGATTTTAGACGCATTGCTAACTTGCACTTGATAGCTCTCCTCTTTCAAAGCAACTCTTTCACAGCGAGTGATAGGAAAGCTGCAGTGCAGCATGGCATGCAGGTGGTACTTGATTTACACAAACCCATTTCTGGATGTCAGTGGCATGAAGTAGCTCGTTAGATTATTAGGGCGGTGGGCTGTCACTATAATTTTCCTTGTCTGTTGTCAGAACATTACTTCCGTAGTAATTAAATGATTTTAAATGGCTTGCGATACTTTTATGACTTTTCCCTCGTGGTTGTAGGAAGAGGAATACAATGCAAAGCATCTGCAAGAATGCTGACATGTTACAGTGAAAAGCACATAGCTGAAACTTTCATGCTAAGTTCATAGTGTAATAGGTTCCTTCTTCAGGAATGTATTAAAGTAATATGAATCAATTAGTAGATATGCTAGTGAAGATTTTTACTTTAAAGGCCTCCTGAACCCCCATAGCCATTTTATCTTTTCATTAGAATTTTTGTTATATTTGAAATTTAGTAGAAAATGATTTCTTATTAGTTCTTTAGTTTTAGCAGCAAATCCCTTTTACTAAAGCCATTTTATTAAGATTTAGAAACCTCCTACAAGCATTGACAGCACTGGTCTGAAAGATTCTGTCTGAGCGACCTACTGCTGGGAAGTTAAAAATAAAATTGCAGCCTGAAATACTTTCCTGGTTTAGGTGTAACAATAAAATGCTGGGATTATACTTGTTCTGAAGTGCTTAAAATGCATGTAATAATCCAAGCATTACGGTGCACAAAATGTCCTTAAACTTTTCTCTCTTCAAATATTTCATTAACGCTTCTCTCCAGCTCTGAGCCAGTACAACTGTTGTGCGTAGGATTAACAAATCAAGTAGGAAATTAGCAAGAGTGTGCACCGTAAGTCAAGGTTTCTTGCTGAGGACTTCCCGTTAATGAGCTACCATACCCTCACAAGGCCTGTCGGATGTACAAACCAGACATAAATGCCTGCCGAGTAAACCCTTAGTGTTATTTTTTAAGTATCTTAAAAAAAAACCCCAAACCCAAACACTCGCCTGATCATAATACACATGGCACTAAAAATGTTATACCACAGAAATTTTGCTGTGTTCTCAAAATACAAAAATCTTAATGTCGCTTGCAACAGAATGTGTAATAAATGTGTGTCTACATTTTGCTCTGTGTTGAAAGTATGTTTCAGAACAGCAGAAACTCTAATACTCTAGTATTTACATAAAAACTTTATAGATGGTATAAACCAAAAAGCTCTGAACACTCTTGCATTAAAACTGTCAGTCTGTTGAATTTATGGCATCAAGGCTAATGCTTAAATTTTACATTTGGATGAATAAGTCATACGTCGTTAATACTACCTAACCTCAAATAATGATTCATTGCATAAAAAGATGGTAGGTGTCTCAGAAAATCCAGCGATGGGGGTTTTGAATCCAGAGGGAATAATGGTATAAATGCAATTTTATATGGTATTTGTAATCTCAAGAAAATATTATAAAATTAAGTTTACATATAGGTACTCATGTAAGAATATAAACTGGGGGAGGAGTAAAATACCAAAATACCTATTTTCCTTTCTTCTATTTCAGGTCAGAACTGTGGAGGCTTAGTACAGGGACCAAATGGTACTATAGAAAGCCCTGGATTTCCTCATGGTTATCCAAATTATGCCAACTGCACATGGATCATTATCACAGGAGAACGTAACAGGATACAATTGTCATTTCATACTTTTGCCCTCGAGGAAGATTTTGATATTTTGTCAATTTACGATGGACAGCCACAGCAAGGCAATTTGAAAGTGAGGTAAGGTACCTCTTTTTTTCCTTTTCATTTCTTTCTATTTCTCTCTCTCTGTCTACACGTCTCTCTCTACTGAATATACATTCTGATGATATGTATTTCCTTAGTTCTTCCCCAGCCAAGGGGATAGCAGTGCCCCAAAATCTCACAGCAAAAGACGTTAATCCCAGTTTCAGACCCTTATGGCCCTAGGCCTGTGTACCAGTAGCATCAGTTGTACTTAAAATTTGCACAGATCAAGGTCAGTTTTGGTAAAGTCCCTGAGCACAGGAGTATCCCACATTGCAGTAGCTTATTTTTATTTATCTGTCCCCTGATGAAATCCAGATTTGGCCCAGGGACCCTTTACTGAAGTCAGCTCTCCACAGTTTTTGAAAGAACTCTTAATGAGATCTCTCTTTACTTTTCTACCATGCCTACGGTAGTTGAATCAGAGGATGGGTATGCTGCTTGTGCTAACAGTGTCCCAGGGTCTCTCGTTGAACGTGGCATAGAAGTGGTGAGTGGTAGAGTAGGTTGTGAGAGGCACAATCTCATTAGTGAGTGTTAGGCAACCTCTGGAAATGCTTGCTGGATTAAATCCTTCAGGTGACTATTGCCTATCTTGCAGATGAGTTGAGCTGTAAATTGTTTGACTTTGCCAAAATAGAAATTCTTCTGCATCTCTAAGTAAATATTATTATTAAGTAATTAAGGACCTTCAACGGACAAAAACTGGGGTGTCTTATATGTCCAAATACCACTGAGGTTACAAAGAGGCTTTACGGAAGCTTTTTGATCTTGAAGCTTTTCACAACTTCACATTTTGGTGCATTAATTTCATTGGTGTTTTATTTTGGATTCCTCGGTCATTTGCTGGATCTGGACTGCAGAGCTGGGAAGCAAACATTGCGCCCAGTGCTGCTCTGTCATTTTCTGTGCAGGCATGAGCTTTATGGAACACTGTAAAACATTGCTGTCAGTTCTGTTGTCTGATTACTCTTTTACATGCTGCTGATTTATGTTATACTGCTAAAACAAATGTGGGAACATCACCAATTTGTTCCATGTTTTAGTGGGTATCATCACGTTTTTTTGGCGAGAGCAATGTTCTGATTGATTGTTGACTCAGTTCAAAAAGTTTTGAAAACTGTGGAGGGTACTACACAGCTACCGATGCTTGAGTTGCAGAGTATATGTGCTTCATTTACTGTACTTAATTGACCTTTAGTACTTGTATCAACTTTATACAAGGATTAATATTTCTTTTTCAGTCAAATGCTTTTATTATCAATAGCTAACAGGCCTGCTTGTTTTGCATTAATCTGTTAGTAGAAAATTGTTTCAAGGAAGATGTTCTGATGTTCTGTGGGTATGAGTGTAGAAGACAGAAATGCCTAAGTATGATCTGGATCCCACTGAAGTCATTGTAATTGCCACTGATTTAAGTCAAGCAAGGATTTAATTTCCAACTTCCAACAGTGAACCAGATAATTTATTTATCCTTGCTTGTATTTGCCAGTTAGTTACCTTCATAAATGGCATTATAAGGAAAAAAAAACCAAAAAACCCCATTTGTTGGCTTTGCAGCATGCAGAGGTTAAAAAAGCAGAATTTGAATGACAGGTTTCTATTGACATGTCTCACAGCCCATGGCATACTCTTCGTTGCACAAAGCAAATTCATAGGTGCACCCCTCTACAACTGCACATTTTCAGACAATTCACTCAGCAGATATTGGAAAATTATAGTCTTAGTTTTTTAGCTGACAGGATGCAAATGCAAGAGAGCATCTTGGAACTTCTACTCCAGGGTATGCTTTTTTTTTCATAGATAAAAATACTCTACTAGATATTTGTTAATTATTTCAGCCATCATGCAAAATCTGGAGGTTCTCCTTAAAAATAGCTGTGTAACTATGTAGCTCTCACAAAATATAAGAATTAAGTAATATTAGTCCCATATTTTGTATAGTAATTTTCAGCTGCTAAAGCAAAATTGGATAAAAATGAATAGTATGTTTGGCTAGTTTACTGTGCTGCCTGAAGGACCTGTTGGTATGCTAAATACGCACCAGGATGCTTTCACTACAAGTTGATTGTAAAACCCAAGAAAATAGAAACATATATAAAATATATTGAAATGATAAGGGAAATGAATAAATTGTTTTAAGCTGTTTGTATGGAGGAAGAAAAGAGAAACAGGTAGTTGTGAAATGTATATGAACTTCTTTGGTTAGTGTGTTATAAAAGCATATACTGATTTAAGGGATAAATTACACATGGTAGCGATCATAGGTTATTGAGGAGGTTGAGAAGTGAGATAGTAGAAGGAAGAACAATGTAAACAAAAGATAAGGCACTAAAAAGTGTAATTTTACATCTTTCAATTTTTCTAGATAAAACCCAACTAGCATTCTGTTATTCTGCGGTCCAAAATTGTCCTTAAAAAGATTGCTACAGCTGCTTTATTTTTATCACTGTAATGTTCATAGAACACAAAATGGGATTTGAGATATGTGTGTGTGTGTGTGTGTGTGTGTGTATAAAAACACATATAAAAGAGGAAAAGTGAAATTTTAAGTCTCATGCCACCTGTCATGATAGTGCTTTGTAGGGTACTTTAGCCTTAATTGTATAAACAAACATGAAGTTAGATAATTAATTTCATTGTATATTATAACCAAAACAGATGTCTCAGTTCTATGTTGTTGAAAAAACCTTACTATAAAGCTTAAGCATTGCATTATCAGTTGATGGGGAAAGATTTCAAAATATAACCAAATTCTAATTAAGCTGGGAAAAGATGTAAAATATATTTTTGTTTGCATTTGAAATTGCAATGGAGTTGTCATTTATCACATGCAGTTAACCATCAGCTCTCAGAATTCATACGGATGAAACTCTTGTGAAGAAGAGATGCAAGTGTGGTACACTGAGACAACAAAGTTATTACGCAGTTGTATTCCTTATGAACTGTTTCCCTAAAAGTTGCATTCAGTAGTTCAGCTTAGTCCAGGTGCTAGCAAATATTTGACTTTTGTCTTTGTTGTGTGTATCAGATAGAATAGTAAATAGTAATATTTTTAAATAGAAATGGGAATTGTATTAATGGGACATAGGGAGTAGGGACACAGGCCAGCTCTGAAGAGGCTCAGTGTGTAGGCAGATCTGAACTGACAGTTCTGACCTATTGACTTGCCAATGGATACATCACCTCCCTTGAGCAAGTGCATTCAAAACAGACATTTCAACAGTTCATGGATTTCAAAAGTAATTTCAGGGCTGGTATCTTAGCGTAAATCTTGTCACACTATACTCTTCCTATACGCAGAATTCCTGAATGGGGGTTTCACAGGGAAACCCTAGCAGGCCTGGGTAAATAGAAGTGCCTGTATCAAAACCTCTGTTGCTGAAGACGCGAGGTGGGGTGTAAGTGGAGTGTTCAGACCTTGGACTGCGAATGTTACAAAGGTGGTGAACTGAGACTTTGTATGCGCGATTGCCTTCATCTCAGTTTATGGCCCGAGATTCCACATTTTTTTTTCTATGTCAAATACAGGTAAATGCTGTAATCTCTGTGTGATAGCGTCTGCTAGTAAAAGTTGCTTTTTTAGTATCACATACTCAGTTTACTTAAGAGTTGATTACAGAAGATATGTGCAGTATATTCTGTAATAATCTTTCAAATAATCAATTCAATCTTTCAGAGAGTCCCGAAAAACTCTTAAAATGGATTCCAAGCAGTTTTGTTTTTCCTTACACAGAAAATCTGCTAATTAAGTTATACACACTGATGGGAAGATGCAAATGTACAGACAGGAATATTTTTTGTTGTGTGTATAGACAGCTGTCAGTTATTTTGGACATACATGGTATATATTATTTGGAAAGTGATTTTAAAGTGTCTGCTTGCCTTCATGGTTTCTCAGGCCTTCTAAGCATTACTTAGCTTACTGCAGCCTAGGTAATAATATAATAGGTGCTGCTTGTTATTACTCATATTAGTTGAAGTAAACATTTTTATTTAAATGGAGCAGTAATGCAAATAATGGAAGTTGCTAACGGAGCATGTAATAAAATGAAGCTTAACAAAAATTTTCTGACAAGCATCTATACAATGAATGTTAAATAGCAACATGCTCCCTCTGCTTTCTTGAATCATGTAGAAATAATAGGAATTAAATACAAATTTTTCACAGTATTCACTTTTTCCTGTCTCCAGCAAGCAACAAACCACATGTATGTACTGCACTTCATAATCCAAGCCTGGAGATAAAGCATGTTCACTGATGTCGAAGTTTGGGCTCCAGCTTACTATTAAACCTCTCTTATCTTAACAAAATAAGACTTATCACATATTCAACACGTTTTAAAAATTTTTGTTTTGGTTTGGTTTTTGGTTGTTTATTATTTGTTTGTTTCTTTGGAAAACAATTTCTGCCTTCCTTCTCTGCAGGATCAAGAGAACAGTGAAGCAATGAGGGCATGATTGACTTTTCTACAGAACTGCTGACACTGCAGCAGCAGCAGCAGCTTTGTGCAGTTTACAGTTATTTCTTTTTTTTTTCTTTCCCCATGAAAATGTCATGTCTTTTTTTTTTTTTTTACCTTTTTATTGCACATCATTTTCTGCAAGTTGATTTCAACATAGACGATTTTTGTGTGTGTGTGAGCTGGTTATTTTGTGAAGAAAACAGTGTAGGAGTGAGCATAGTAGCCGTCTTTTTTCCAGATGAAGTTTACCTAGAACACAGCACAGAGTAATAGAAACTGAGCTAGT
>NW_009259686.1:415503-518749 GCF_000687185.1 Egretta garzetta | reverse complement strand
ATTTACTCTGTAAGAAAAGGAAAACTATTATTCTATGATTAAGCAAATTGATTACTGAGTTCCTGCCAGTAGAGATGCTTATCAATGACTATCGCTTCCCTTTTTAAGTTAGATTGGATTTTTCTTGGCTTTTTCACCTATTAAAGTATTAGGAAGAAGGAATCCTTTATAATAGAGGGCTAAAATGTGATTCATTGTATATCACATAGCTATTTTAGGAAAGAAAGGAAACTATGACTTGATCAGCTAAATGTCGACAGGTAGTTTCTGCGAACAGCAAAAAGAGCCTGCAATGGAAGGAAAGATAATTTATGTGTGTAATACTGACAGCTTCAAGTTCATATATATGGCTTTTTTTTTTTTTCCCCAGTTAGTTAAAAGGCAAAAATCCTATTCCCAAAGATTTTAGCTTCCCAATTCAAAATCTTAAGCATGCTAATTTTGTTGGCAAGCCTACATACTAAAAAGGTTTAATGAAGAATTTATTAAATATAATAACAGATGTCAATATTAGACTGCATGTTTTTCTTAATTGCTAAGACAGGCTAGTTCTCTAGGCTTCTGAAGTTAAATATGCATAATAAGGCCATAAAGAACAAAGTTGTGATGAATTTTAGTACAAATTATTAGTATTTAAAAATCCATTTATTATTTTTAATTTCTTGATATAATTATTTAATTCATGAATTAGAGTGAGAAAAAAGTATGTTATAGGACTGGTTGATGAGTACATTAAATTTAGGTCTAATAAAAAAATACACAAACATTTTCTTAGAACTTGTAGTTTTTATCAGTTACATTTGAATGCTGAAGCTAAAAGTCCCATAGATATGTTTTTTTAAAAAAACCAACTAATTTTAGCAGATTTTTTTTAGAGTATTGAATAACAGAACAGCAAAGCACTGTTTCAATTGATAATTCAAATAATGAAAAACAGGGGGCACAATAATTGATCCAGAATAATTCTTATTGATAAGGGTTCTTTGAAAGATGCCTATAGTTATTAAAGTTTCCATTACTCAAAATATAGCCTCCTAAATACTGCCTTCAAAAACGTCCTTAAACTACATGTGTGTATCCATGTTTACCTTTCAACACAACTTTCAGCTGATCATACCTCTCTCACAATAGTCCTGTGAGACTTGGATTTCTTTTACTTTTCCCATGGACTTTTAAAGCAACTTTCAGCACTTCCTGTGGCTTCCATTGTGTTACTTTGTCAAAAGTGAATTTTCTCTCTTACTTTCCACAATGACAGAATTATATTAGGATTTTCTCAATCACCCTTTCCTCACCCCTGGAACTGAGCTATGTTATTTACTGTTTGGGCAAGGAAAACCTTTAGTATTCATAGAGTTCACAGACAGAATAACAAGAACATTGGGGGATGCATGAGGTGAGGAGTTGAAAAGTGTGGAATAATGGGGGGAGGGAGGAGAAAGTAGGGGATACTAGAAACATGAAAAATATTATAGGTATGCTAAACCATACACTTGCACACATATACATAATGTAAATCCTGCACTGAAAGTCTGTAATTTAGTATAGAAATTGTCTCTCCACTGTGCCTACTGTATGTGTCAAGTAGCTCAGGACTGGTTTTGTCTTATGTCATTGCAGAATATATGGCTGAGCTATTAATTTTGATACAAACTGTATGAACATGGGAAATCTGGTTAAGAAGTCCCCCTTTGTAGTAGAGCAGACATATTATCAATGACAGCTGGGAATTTTTTTTTTGAACAACTGTTCATGGTAACTTGTTTAGGTTTGATGCATCTCTCAACCAGAATAGCCAGCAAAGGGTAGGTTAGGGAATTCACTTGAGAGGAGTGGAAATCCAGATTTAGTCTCCTGATTTGCCTGGTTGAAATGAAGGGCTTCGTGGTAGTGTCTGTCTCAGTCCCACTGTCTCCTTTTGGAGCTATTCTACTCTATCCGAGTAATTAATCATTTATGGCATCAGAAAGAAGCAGCGATTTGGTGTCATATTCCACTGACTAAGCATTCTTTGGGAATATGGGTGAGCCTGATTGCTCCTATGCCTTTTTCAGGTAAAGTGGAGGTTTGAAGCAGAGTGGGTGCCCTGGTTGGATTTGTCTTTGGTTTTTAAGAAAGACTGTGCAAGACCTGCTGTGTAATGGTAAAATGGATTTAAATATAGGGTTTTTTTAATGTGTGTGTGAGGTGGAGAAACTCTTTTGCGTTGTGTAATTACCTGCAAAAGCTCCAAAATTTAAAAATGCTTTATGCCCAAGATATATTGCTTTTTTCTAAGTGAACAAGTGCAAATGGTCTCTGAGTTACAACCTTCCTGTGGCTTGCTGAGGGGTCAAGTCTAATGCTGCCAAAGGCCTTGAGAACTTCTTACTAGTGACCAAATGAGCCTAGGAACTTGGGAAGCATGTATCCCAAGAGTCTCACCAAACATTTGGACTAGTACGCCCTTCACGAGTTTCCATTTCTGTTCTGTGTATTGATCTGCTTTTCCCACAGAAACAGACAATTAATTTAGTCTACCCTTAGTGAGCATCTTACCTAATCACTCGCAGCTTCCCTTATAGTCAATACAGAGAAACAGGCAATTTTAGAGTAATTTATCTAATTTATGTTACATATCAATTCCAGGTTGAGAAGAATTATACCACAGAACTGCTTATTCTCTCCATAGACCATAAAAATTTTATTCTGAGTAAATTCTAGAAAATTCTTCCTGTCAGCATGGAGCTGAAATGAGCATAGCCTGTGCTTTCCTTGCAGCTTCTTGTTTTGAAGAGCAGCTGCAGTATATAAAAGATACCTTGGAGACCTTCCTGTCTCAGTCTTTAATCTAAGGAACCCCATTGTATTGCAACTCTAAACTAGATTATATGTACCTAGGAAATCTGGGAAACACTTCTAAACATATTAGAAGCTGCTTTTACTTCTTTCTCCTTCCTCACGCTCCATTGTCTTTAATCATCACAATGGACCGTTTTTGACTGGTAGGCTGGTCACTATGTAGGGACAGGTGGGAAGGAGTTTTTCCATTTCTTCTTAAATAGGTTGCCATGTCCACTTTATCTAACTTCAGATTTTTATAGTATTTTAAAATCCATATATTTCTCTTCACATTAAAAATCATACAGTCATAAATATGCCTTATTTACCATGCAGGAATTAGCTTATTTGTGGTAGGTCATTGCCCCGAGCAGAACAGGCATTTGTAATGTGTGTTAGGATGAAGTACAACTCTACACACTGTAGGTACTCTGAGGCACTTCGGAGGGAACCTCCACAAAAACACCTAGTGAGACATTTGTATAGCCTTAAAAGAAAAGTTAATTTGTACGACATATACTGGATTTATTATAGGCTTCCAAGAAAATGTTACCATCAAATCCAACCAAAGTTTTGCAGTTAATAGTCAAATACAAAGTTGTATAGGGTGTTCTTATTCTCTATTTCTCTTCCTGGAGGCATTTTCCACCTTCACCAAGCGAGATCTGAGCAAGTGCTATCTCTAGACAGTAGAGATATTTATATATATTTTACATAAAGAGCTGGCTTCATTACTGCTTGTTTTACCCTTGTGATATATTCTTTTAAAAAAAATTCTTACAGAAATGGAAAGCAGGTGGCAACATAACTTAGGCAGATGTTTTCTTCTTCTGCATCTCACACTTACTTCATTACATTCATTATTACTTCAGTTAGGTGAATCACCTCCCTAACTTCCATCAAATTTAATTTAACACTAATTTAATTTTATTTTGTTCTGTTTTGTTTTATTAGAAAACTGTGTAAAAGTTTGTCATGCCATTTCCAGGAATGTTTGCACCTCTTTTCATACCAGATTCATTGGCATGGTCAAAATCAGATGAGCTTCTTAGGGCAAGAATCTTGCCTCGTGACATCTTCTTTAAACATTACGTCCACCTCCAGTATGTCATAATGTGTGTGATGAAGAAGAAACAGAGGATGGTTGGTTTAATGTGAGACCACTGTTCTTATGTTTGATGGGTTCCTGTATGATAAAAGTGAGGTATTAATAGATGGATTTGCAAGCTTTGTGTCTGGTGGCCTATTAAGACACACATTGTTATGGAGCACAAGCTGAGAGAGATACTAAGCATTTCAGATCTATACTACCTGTTACTATACTTAAAATTTGTAACACTGAGAGCTTCCCTCAGAACTTTTCTCAGAAAGGAAAGTGAGACAAGATCCTGGCTTCATCTGTGGTGATGAAGTAATGAGGTAGAGATGCCCAAGAGAACCCTGCAGGGATTTCCCTGGGCCATGTGTTCACATATTTAAGGTAAAGAGGAGAGACATCTCCTTGTCTCATAGTTTATATATTAGCCATCACAAAATTGATTAAAATTTCCAATTAAAAATATAGGATTTTTCTTTACATTTAAGCTGCCGTATGTCAGAAAATTAAATGAGAAATTCTTTTGTGACAATGAATGCAATAATTTGTATACTTTTTTTTGAAAATCTGCCTTAGTTTTTTCAGTAAATGGAAGATGGCTATGCATTATCTATCAATAGAAATTAGAAAAATTATTTACCTTATGGTGGAGGGGGAATACTGTGGAAATTATCGATTAGTAGCATAACTTCATGTAGCAAGAGGTAAAGAATTATACAGGTGTTACGGAAAACAATTGTTAACATTTATAAAACAGAAAATAATTTTAAAAGACAAATATTCCTTCTTTTTATTATGACAGGAGTGCTGACTAGAGAAAACAGTGATTTTGAACAAAAAGATGTTTTACATAAAGTCCAAGGCATTATTACTTTGAGGAATTCACAGGGTTTTGGTTAGAGTAGAGTAAAATTCGTGTGTGGTGTTAGATAAGTGAGACAAACATGTGCAGCCAAGTTAGAAAATATCATGGGAAATGGTAAAGTGACCATCATTTCATATAAGTTAGCCAAACCGCAGTGTTGGGAAATAAACATTTTAGTCCATATTTGTCAGATTTGGTTTTATAAGTCATGCCTTTCAAGGGCTTGTATTAGCCAACAAATAACTTAGTAAATTAATTAGATCGCTAACTTTTGTTTGAAAATGTATTTCTATGAAACTATGAAACCAAATAGTGGTGCTATTGTGCATATATCAAACATTGCACCAACCACTTCTATGCTGCACATAATTTTATTTACTAAGTATAATAGGAAATAATAAGAAACTGTATACCTTTTTCTTAGTTTTGCTTTTTCTTGAAAGAGGTAAGGTACTGAAAAAGAGTTTTAAAAAAACTGCAAAGTAACCTTGAAATTTCAAACACAGTCACTGGATAAGGTTAGCATCTCTCTGTACAGTAAAAGGAGAATATATTGTCTGGAGGTTAGAAATGACAGTGTGGAGTCCTTCAATAAATGTTCCACAGCACATAGAACATGAGGCTCTGCCTGACATCTGAGAAGAAAAACTCTCCTCCCCCAGCCATAGCTTCATCTTTTTCTGTGTAGAAATCGTGGAAAATGGATGAAATTGAGAAAAGGCTCCATTTCCTTATGAAGATAAAACACCAAGCCATCAAAATTTCCGTTGTGTGCTACAAGCATGAAAGAGCAAATTGAGCATAACAAGTAAACACAAGGATCATGAATAAGATTTTTTGTTTGTTTGTTTGTTTGTTTGTTTTTAATGTTTTAGGGCCTTTAGCCAAATATTCTAATGTCATGCTGTGTGAAAAAGATGTTACTCTCTCTGCTTGCTGTGAGATGTTCCAAGTTTGGAAGAGGTTGCCACTAAGGAAAAAAAATGATGAAAGAATACATTAGCATGAATAACTCAACGTTCTCTAGTGAGGAAAGAAAAGCAAGTTATTTACATATAAAATAAAAAAATTACACTCCAGCAGTGAATGAGTATCTAATATCAGATTGAAAAGGGGCCAATTTTAGGCTTGTGCCTGGGAAGTTTGCATGTGAATTCCTTACTTGCAATGAAGGCAGTTGATCGCAGCATTCAGTGCACAGTGACCTAGCACTGCATGCATTGACATCTGTGAACAGAAACAAAATCCTGCAATTGTCTAGCAAATTGAATTTTGAATTTGATACCTGTTAAACATCTTACTAATAAATACTAAGGTAGTGGATATTCTGTGCCGTTTTAGAAGCGGTATAAATAAGACCTTGTAACAAAAGTAGGAACTGTGGTTTCAAAGAAACGTTCCCAGCTCCAGTTTTGGATTGCGCTAGTGACTGCATAGCTGAGACCAAAGTCAGAAAGGCCCAAAGAGCAGCATGACTGATAATGCCACTGTCTGCCCATCATCCACAGGCTCCACAGTTGGTCTGTGTCTGGATTTTTTTAAAAAATCCAAGGTTTCCTGAAGTTCTGTCTCCATCTTACCTGAGGAAACTACTTGTTTCACCTTGGGACTGAGATGACCCCTTTTATGTTTTACCTATCTTTTTTTCCTGGTCTTATTTCAGATTTCCCACCTATGATTTTCCCACATCTGCCAAAATAAAACTCGCCTCATGCATCTATACTGATTTTTCATTTCTTTGTTAAGAGAGAGCGTGTTTTAAACATGAGTAGCATGAGTCAGCAATTGAGAAGGTGTGGACCTGGAGGAAAACTGAAAGATAATGCATTTGAGAGGACACGGACTAGGTCTGTGAAACTCTGAAAGTTATAGACAGCTCTGCTCTTTTTTACATTCCAAGATGTCTAGGATTCAACAACTGAAAAGCAAACAAACTCCATAGATACACAGGGTTTGTCTTGCAAAGAGTTAGAGGAGAAAGAAGTATTTTACTTACAAACTAGGCTTCTAGAATGTCTCTTTCTTCTAATGTTTACTCCAGTTATGACACTTGGGAGGAAATGGAAGAGCACAAAACACATATGAAAGGGACAGTTAATTAACTAACATGGATTCAAATATATGGTCATGTGGATCTTAGGGAAGGTCTAGGTTACTAGACAGAGTATTTAAAAATAATTTTTTATGCATTAAACAAAATCATAATAGAAGTATTCCATGAGAAAAATAGAAAGCCACAGCCAGGAATTCTGAATTCCCCTTAAAATGCTGCTTCTGAAATCCTCATTTTCAAATGCTGCTCTTCTCCCACTCCTAAGGCGAGAAAGAGCAGAGGGGCAGGGTATGTTATAGTTGTCATAGGACTACGTTATACCACAGATTACCAAAAATATACAATGCCAGAGAAGCTAGAAAGAGGAGATGCAGTTCCTATGGATTTAGGTAAATAAATAATTTGTGCAATTATTGAATTATATATTTTAAATTTTAAAATAAAGCACTAATTTCTAATATTATAATAAGGAGCACAGTGATTTGTTTTATGAAAGGCAGTTTTCAAAGCTATTCAGCATATTTGGCAGCTTTTTACAAACTGTTCAAGCTTGCTTTCACAGTATAGTCTTGTCCTCATTTATTTTTTGTTGCTGCAACCATTAATCATAGGTTCTCTCATTCTTTTCCTAAAGGCTTTGCCAAAAGGAAAGCCTGTCAACTTTAGCATTTCAAGTTATAAAGCACAGAAAGGAAAAGTTATTTTAATACTATAAATTCTTTAGTGATTAGCACTGTTCCACTATTTTCTCTTTGTCTGTGTTTCAAATCTTCTGTCTTGTCACTGATGGAGAGAGAGGATTTTTTCTGCACCCAGTCTGAACACATCTTTGCAAGCTTATAAACACAAGATAGAGCTGATGATAGTATCTTCTTCTCAAGAGGAATGTGTTAACACATTCTTGCCAGTAAAGCTTTAATTTCCTATGCTGAGAGATGTTGCTCATATGTAGGGAGACTCTGCCTCAAAAGGAGGATGAATATGCTTAGCTAAAGCTTTAGCTAAAACTATCTATCTTGTTTCATGGCAAAGAGATTTTAGGAATCAATTTATGACTTTAAAATTGCTTATTTTGCTTATTTTAGAGATTTAATATAACTAGAGGCATTTGACATCACATTGTGGAAGTAAATTATGATGTATACTGGTACAATATTGATATGAGCAGACAGGGTTTGAGTTATTGAATATACAATTTTAATTATCATAAGAAATTTACATAATGACCTTATGTTTGATTTTTCAAGTGGACAGCTGTAAAGATGAACCCAATAGAACATCTTTCCCTGTTTTATTAGCCCTTACCAGCTGTATTTACATGCTGTATTGATTAGTATGAAGGTTTAATGAAGTTTATTCATTACAGAATTGAATTAAAAAGACTTCACTTGTTATTGTATTACCTCTTTCAGATTTTATATTTGAAATTGCTTAATTGGTCAAGCATTTCACTAGTTCATAAAACTGTATTGTATTTGAGAAAAAAACACATGGAGAGAATAACTCCATTACACGAGGCAGGATATGCTACATTACTTAATGAAAGTACCTAAAAAGCCACATATATCAGAAATTCAAATCTAAGCTGACTGAAATATACTTGTTGGGGTCATTTAATCTCAATTTAACTCCCTGTTTTCTTCAAAGAATGGAAATTTCACATTTGTTCTATCATAATGCAGTGTGGCTGGGTAGAAGTAAAAACCTCAGTCAGACAGCCAGCTCTTAGAAGCAGGAGACTTCCTAAGAGATTTTTCTACTTTTTGAAATATCACTTCATCTCTGTTTTATTGTTTGTAAAAAATAGGGTTTTCATTAATAGGTGTTCTCTTGCTAAATGCTTTAAAGTTTATAAGATTGTCAGGGGTCTTGAGTGGAAGCTGTAAAAGTATAAAATATTATTAGTACAGGCAAGTAAATTAATTTTACTGTATCAAGATTTCCATATCTACAATATTAAGTTGTTTTCCTTTGGAGAAAGTGCTCCAAGATCCTTTTTCCAGAGTGTTCACATTCCTCTGTTGTTTTCAGAAAACTCTTTTTGAAATGCTAGGTCTGCAAATCTTTATTTTCTGAGCATCTTTTAACTTTATTTATGCTTAAAGTTTTTTATTGCCTTGGGACCATAATCCAAGGGAAGCAAGCTGCCAGCACATGTGGAGCTTCCACAGCTTGGCAGTAAGGCAGTCTAGTATGTGCTAAATCAAGTCTTTTGTTTGTAATTGTAAAGACAGAGCCAATGAAGGCAGCTGTACTAACACTAAAGTGACGTTTATGGGCAATAAAAGACACACTTTTGACGTAACACCTCTTGGATCTTTGAACGAAGGAAATAAAGTGGATATAGAGCAGTAAGTATCTTACCTCACAGCAAACGAATGCATACAGCAGAGGCATTGGGGCAGGCTACAATGCATACTTGTGTACAGGGTGATGAAGAGACAAGTGTGTGACTGGAAAACATCTTGCCGTATCTACTGTATACACATATATACTGGAAAATATCTTCCCACTGCTTCAGGGAGTCAGGGAAATGTTTCTCTGTCCTGCTACCTCCTAGCGTTAGCAGTGCCCCAATACTACCAGAAGACATCATAGCAGACCCAAGTCTTCTCTCAGATTTTCTGATGCCATTAAGAAAATAGGTAAATATTTGTATCTCGTGTTTCTTTTTTCCTGCATCACAACTACATCAACCCTTTGTGGTTCTTACATCTCACCTTAGACAGCTAATTAGAAGTAGAGATGCTGTGAGACTGAACAAGCCCTCGACATGCTAAACGTAGCCCCACTGTCTTGGGATTGTCTGTATGTTTTATGTAATCCCAGAAGGGCAAAATCCTTATGTTTTAGTTAATTACATCAAGTCTATGCTGGAGTGAATTTTGGAGCTAAGTTCAGAGCAGAACTGCAGCCAACTGATACACCTGAAGACAACATGGATCTGTTTGAAAGTTTTGAGGGAAACTTGGTAAGAAGCTGTCAGATCCACTTCTTTGAGGGTATGGCTGGGAAGAAAACAACTGCACACAAGGTGTATGGTACAATGCTACCAAGGTTTTCTGTCTTATGCAATAAGCACATCAGATTAATTTTTGGACTGCATTATTGTAAAGAATGAAATAAGTTCAAGGTATAAGGTAGTTTAATCCCTCAAATTTCTGCTATGCATGGTGGTTAAAACTGTAACATGCTAGTTTAAAAATTTTTGTTGATAGATTCTTAAGGAAACCAGAATGCTCCCCTCACCCCAAATAAAATAAGAAATCAACAGCCCAAAGCCCAAAACCTTCTCAGAGAAATAAATGTTGTTTGGTATTTTCTGCATGGCCTTTATGTCAGCAAGGAGAAAGAGGACCCCTACATTTCTTGCAGATCAAGGTTACTCCTGGCACTCTTTCACTGTGAGCAGGGGAAAGGCAGTCTGAGGGATAAGGCAGGAATAAAGAGAAAATACAGGATTGGGTCTACAGCAAAGTATTGGTGAACTCCTAGCAACACCTGTTAGGCTTGCTCAATTTACCTGATTATTGCTAAACACCTCCTAGGAAACCCTTTCAAATTCTCCATCAAAATGGGGAAGAAAACACTGGTTCCACAAAAGTTTTATTATTTAAGACTTATTTACTGATTACAAAACCAAATTCACTAGTCTTCACTAAACTATGGACTAAAGGAAGTGGTTTAGCTCAGTTATAATAGCACAAGAAATAAGCCAAATGGACAGATGAACTCCTGGGACTTGTTGGGTCTTTAGTTCTCTTGGAGGAATTTAAGAAGCAGTATTCAGATTTTGAGATGCAAGTCGCTTTCCTTAACACGACAGCAGTGACAAATAAGTGATCTACTGACTTGTGGTGGGTTTTTTTCCCTAAAAGTTAGCATCCAATTCTTTTCAACTCATCCTACTGAAATTATTTTCTTGTAAGTACATAGCTTACCCTTTTTAGTAGACAAAAATCAGTAAAAGTTTGAGGTGTTAGCTTCTCACCTCAATTGGATAAAAAACACCAGGTGCACAAACAAGGTGACAGAGCCAATGCAACAGGTTTGTGAATTGAATAACCATTCTAATAGATTTATCTTTAATTGAAATGACAAGCATTTCTGCAATGATTTTAGTGGCCGACCATTTCCTGGATGAGGCAGGAGACAAGACAGCTTATGCCGTCATCTCCTAAATTTTTAGTGAAATCTATGTGTAAGATAAATAATGAAGTGAATGCCATTTAAAGTATCCAATTTTAGCATGCAGGAAAACAAAGTGCATTTGTTGAATAAAGCAAATCCCCCATTCCTATTTTCATCCATTTTACCTTTATCTTGATCATTCTTTCATTCCTCTGCTTGTTGCTCTTTCTACTGTAATTGAGTACTTTTATTCTTATATGTGAATTGCTTTTTAAAGCAATTAAACTAAAGCCCAAAGTACATAGTATGCATTTATTTGTCTCTTTTCCACTTGGCTTCTCTTTTCCTCTTACTTGGGGCAATTTTCAGACTTTACTGATTCAAACAATCAATCTCCCTTGACCACCACAAAGTAGAACACAAGAGTTAAAGTTTTAAGGCTCATCTGCCCAGAGAACTTAAGTCATAGTAAATCACAGTGTGAAGTTAGAGCATTCCCTGGTCTGTACTAACTAGATGGGTAAGAATGCTTGGTTTTCTCATAGGAGATTGAACGTATTGGTTCATTCTTCCCATTCTCAGCACTGGCAGCATCACATCCCCACGTGATGAGTAGAGTCCAGTCTGCCCTACACGGCTTGTCAGCAAGGGCAACTAGGTTGCACTCAGCGTGGCACTGTGTGCTGCTACAAAGCTGCCTGCTTGTTCAGAGTGTGCTGTCACGCAGCACAGTGATGCACCTACCAAACCTGTGTCATTCCCTAAATCGGTGAAAACCCCTTAGTGATTCTTTTGTCTTTTGTTTAAATACTTAAACCAATTTGTAATGGATTGAGCAGAACTGCATGTCATGTGGTAGGTTGAAATTAGAGATATAAGACCATCCCTATCAGGAGCATTCTAGTTGGATCAAGCAAATTGTAATCCATATCCTCCATACTCCAGTAATACCAGTTTTCATGTTAAGCATTCTCATAAATTCAGAGAAAGTGGCATAAGGATAAGGAATAGAAGTATCAGAAATTATTGGATAAACAGATTCTCATTGGAAAATACTGAAAGGTATATTCTTTGGACTGTTAAATGAACTTTGGAGAAAAATAACAGGTTTCCTACATGTTTACTATGGTTCCAAGACAACCTTTGAAGATTCTGTTTGAGGACAACCTGAGGCAAATGTCATACTTCAACTTCCAAACAGCTCTTACCCAGTGAAGTAAGTGAGTAAATTGGTATTGGAAATCTAATTCCCACCAATAACATCATTAAAGGGAAAGAAGGGGTTGTTTGGTTGTGGTTTTTTGGTTTTGGTTTTGGTTTTTTTTTTCTTGTGAGATTAAGAACTCTAAGAAAATAAGTAGAATTTCTGCTGTTTAAAAGATAATCAAAGCTTGGAAACAAGAGTAACGGTTAGAGGCAGTAGCCAAAAGCAAAGGAATGAACTCTCATATTCAGGAAATCCATTCCATACAAGCTTCCCTCCCTATAAATTGTAATTGGAAAAAAAAAAATATCAAGGAAAAGATTGAATTTTCTCCTTACCTGATAGGCTGCTTTGGTTTAGAAAAAACTGCTGCATTTTCATGCAAAATGAAAATGAAAACTCATTTGCATTTTCATTTATGCAGAAATTTTTAGCTAATTGAATAATTTCAATTTCTATACAGACAAGAAGTACAGTCACAACTTTTGCAGGTTTATTTCAGTTGGTCTTCCACAAACAAGTCCACTGGTCTTGCTCAAAAATATAACTGATAATTAGTTTGCACTGCTGAGAGGTGCAGATCGCATACTTAACCAAAATGTTTTAACTTGCCACTTCAGTGATCTTTCCTTTTTGTATTTAATGTCTTTACTGTAAAAGTTTGTATTAGCACATTTCCTAAATTTCTGAAAAGTTGATGTGAATTGTAAACAGCACAGTAAAATAAAATACCACAAGTGGACTACCTTGAAGCTGAAAGATCTTGCTGCAGTGAGAGACTGGGAAACATTTAAGTTGTACCTGATAGTACATAACGCCAGGCTCTCTCCATTACCTTTAGGCCCCGGTTCCTAATAATTATTCTTTTTTTTTGTGGAGAGACCTGTCTGAGTTCTCTCAGAAGTCCCAGATCCATCACTGTGAAGTGCTTTGAACAGAAATGAATTGCTAACCACCTTTACATTCTCATTTTCTGCTATATGACATGGAAACTTTTGTTCTCCACTCTTCATGTGTGGAGAAAGGAGTAAAAGAAGCACCTTCTTTCCTCAGCCTTTGGTTTTGCTTCAAATCTTTGAAGTGTAAACAAAAGCTACTTTGAAGTAAATGCTAAAATCTACCTCTTTAAAACAAGTAGATACCCTGAGCTTTGGTTTTCCTTATTAGTAATATAGAAGAGATTATCAGGTCTTACTGATGTAAGGTTTGCAGTGTTTCACACACCTAATGCCCTTTTTTATTTCATGACCACATTGAAGTTAAGCCAGACTGGTATCTTTCATGTCTGATAGTAGTTTCTTTAACTGACAGATATAATTTTTTTACAAGCCCACTCTTCCTTTTTTAGTATATCAGTCTTTCATGACACCATTAACTTCCATAAAACATCATCATAGAAAGGAAAAATATCTGAGAAGATGTGTGTGTGTCAGAATCCTTCTGTATTGTACTTCAAGTGGGTTTACCTGGTAGGTTTGGTTTTTTTTTCAGTCTGGTTTTCGTTTTCTCTTGTATTGAACTTTTGCGGCTATTCTTGGTTTTAAAAAATATTAAATGCATTTGGTTTGGTCAGTGATAGTTAGCATTAGATTTATAGGACTGCCATCTGGCAGTCTTCTCTCCCACATCAGCTGTGGAGATCTAGAAGAAGCATCATCAATGTAATAGTCTATTCATGGCTCACTGGACTTTGGAAGACAAATTTGAAGAAAATTACTTGCAGCTGAATATCTTTTATCTTCAAAGATACCTGAAAGCTTACTACTTTCGTTATCTGTCAAGAATGACTGAAAGAAGAGGAAAAATGGCAGAAAGGAGAGGAGCATGTAAAGTCAGAAACTAGGAACCAGGAAATTTCTGGTGAACTAGTTTTATTTCTGATTCCTTCTCTAAAGACATGCGTGACTTAAAAGGTATCACAAAACTTTTTTTCAATATGAAAAAATACTTTTTCAAGATTTTGGGATTTAAAACATTAGTTAACTTTTTGTAAAGTTCATTAGAGAATTGAAAGGCAAATACATAGCATAGCTTTCATTTAGTCTTTTCAATATATTGATACAGTTTCAGTGTAGCACAGGTACGTAAAGGCTCTACATGAGCAAAGATCACTCTGAAAAATTTGATGCATATTCATAGTTGAACTATATGTAGTCTCTAACTCATGAGAGAGAGTAAGTGACAGCAACAAAAGAGCAGCATCCAGAGAAGTGCTGAAATATCATCAACTTTCCTCTGATTCACAAATATTTTTTTTTCCTGCATTGTTTGTTTCTCTGCAGTTCTCCCAAGGGTACACTGAGAAGCTGATTACTTGTGGAAAGAGAGAGGAAGTGTATGGAAAACAAAATGGCCATTGCTTTTTAAAACCAAAAATATTCTTTAAAATATGGCCTTTCGGTACTGTTACTTAATCTATATTTTCTTAATCTGAAAAGCCAGCTTGGAAATCATCCAGGAACATCTATCCTGGAGTAGAATGTTCCCATGTTAGCTTAATGAAAAAGAAGCTTATTTAAAGATATCAATGCCATAACCCATAAAATGATTGGTGAGAATTATAAGTAATAAGTTTTGATTTAAAACATCAATGAAACCTGTTTTCTGAGGACATAGAATACATCTATTGAGAAGGGATTTTATGGGAAGTTTTAGACTTCTGATTTCTTGAGACATAATTCTGTTACCAGGTGTAGACTTCAGGTGCTTCTCAGTGGGTTCACGTATACCTTGAGATGAGTTCTAAATATATTTTAACTTCTGCAGGTGATTTGGGGTTCTGACAGAGAATAAGAGACCAGGTTTCAATTCTGTGTTCTACTTTAAAGGTCTTCCATGTCTGTTGGAAACTTTTTAGGGATGATAGTATCAGGTCTACCAAATTTATATGATTAAATATTAAGTATTTAGCTACTCTTAGTTTATTCTGCAACAGAGCAATATGGATGCATGCCACCTTAACTGTGCACATTTCGTATAGGAGAAACTGCTCTCTGAAATTGCTTAACTCCACGGAATAATGAGGAAATCTCAGTGGCAAGTTAGGTAAGATGAGTCTCACCAAAATGAACACTGAAGTAAAGGAAAGTAGCTTGAAACAGAAATTTAATCTTAAAATCTACTGTTTGGAGCAGTGTGGGATTCCGGGACAGAGATTTCTTGTACTTTTAAAATTATTTAACAATACTAAACCTGCAGAAAATATTAAAGCAGTTCCATGCCCAGGACACTTCAGACAACATTTTAATTTTAGGTTCGCCGCACTTAGGTTATTTATCCACCTACAAAGCTGTCAAAATGCTCAAATATTTCTGTAAAGAAGGAGACAGAGCTATGTCTGGGTGAAGAGCAATTTGGCTGAATTTTTTGAACCTGTTAGAAGAAGATGTAATTTTCTTCCCTACAAGTAGTAGTCATCCTTGCACTTGAGAGAGAGCTAAGCGTACAGGTGTTGCAATAAAGAAGCGTGTTACCGGTTTCCTTTCTTAAGATTTCTGAAGTACGAGCCAGCACTATTGATTATCAAGGTTTCCACGTAGCGTATCATCTGTCACTTCTTCTGAGTTCTCCTGCAGAAGCCAAGATAGGTTCTGGCTTGAATTGAATTTTCCATTCTTAGATAAAATATTTGGAAAAGTTGATTTGATTGCTTATTACCAGGATGGAAGAAGAAAAGGAGGAACACCTTTTTCTGATAGTTCAGTGTGTATGCATTTATTGGATCAGAAGATGGTCTAAGAGGACAATAATTACTTTCTATATTATCTGGTTCCAGTAAGAGTTTAAATTTTGTGGCTTTGGTCCCAGTTTTAGTTCTTTTACAGCTAAAGAAAAAAAAGTGTACATAAACCCATCTTTTTTACAAGTACCTTTTTCCACAAAGAAAAAAAATGGTACAGATCTCTAAAGAATTCATGACACTAAAATTATCTCTCAGCTCATGAGTTTAGGTTTCCAGTGTGGGAAGAAATGTTAGATCACTGCCTATTTGTAATCTTGCTCTTTCCCAAAATAAAACCTATGTGATTTAGGCATTTATCTTGAGGTTTGGTAGGAGCTGTGAGAGCTGACGTATGGGTTTGGACAGAGCTGTGTAGCAGCTTCCTTTTCTGCCATGTGAGCCAGAGAAGATGTTTCACCGTGTGCGCTGGAATGTTGCCAAAACCTTGCATCCCCTGGTAAAACCTCCCAGGAAATTCTGATACTCCTTTACCTTCCACAAGTTGCCTCCACTTTGTCCGGTGGACTGGGAGGCACTGACTGTGTGTGGATGAAGGTTTCTCAGAAAAATGATGTCAGCACTAGTGGTTTTCCATTTTGTTATACCCAGTAGTGACAATGATCTTCTGGGTGATAGCAGTAAAGGGACTGTTTTACGATGTACGAATTTGTTAGTAAAGACATTGTCTGCGCCTAGAGCCAAAGCTAAAAAAGAGATGACTGTGTCCAGCTGGAAGGTTTTGTGGCTTGGCTTTCTTTTTGAATGCCCTTCATGCTGCCAATTTGCACTCAAGTGCAAGGCTGTTTTAGAAGGTCATGGGAAAATTTTTACTTTCAAACCCCTCTTGAGCTGAAGCAAAATACTCCTTCACTACAAAATGTCTTCCTACTTCAACTGTAGAACTGTAGAACATTGGTAATTTTCTCAATAAATAGTCATACTGTTAATTTTGTTCTTTATGGAAATTGTATTCTTTATTAACCACTGTCCAGAATTCCCAGTAATGATAATGGGGCTGCCCATTTTTTAAGAATTCCATGTGGTGCTGCCTGCACTGAGATTTACTAATAGCAAGCTGTGTTAAGGAGGATGTTACTCCTCCTGCTGCCAGTATCTGTGAACTGACTGCTTTGCAAATGGTTGCAGTCTGCAGAGCTGATCTAGAAGCGATGAATAGAGATGGAGAAGTGTTTTTGTTTTGATGATGAGTGCAAAGAAGAGAGGAAATCCAGCACAGACAATACGGCATTGATTCAGAGATAGCATTCATTGCATTGCACTTAATTTCTAATTGTTATGACTCATTTTGTATATTAGACTGAGTTGATGAATGCATTTTAGAATCAGTTAATGAGTAATGAATATGGTATTTAGTAATGCTGCTCACTATATAGCTGGCAGAAATGTCACCATTCTGTTACAGTAATCAGAATTCATTCGTGACCTGGGTAATCTCATCTAGTGTCAAAATTCTTTGGGACAAACACTTTGTACACAGAGCTAAAGGCTTTCTCTTATAACTCCATAGGATCAATTTTTGAGAGAAGCAAAGCAGCTAGCTGCTAGGGTGACAGGTCTCCCGGCTGCTACTGTTCGCACTTACTATAAGCCTCCAAGATTAAGTGAGCTTTCCGGTTGCAAAGCACCAGTTTTGAGCCACTGCATGTTGAACCAAGAGTTCCTTTGCTCTAGATGTGCACAGAGAGATTTATGCCTGTAACAATTAGGCAGGTAACTAGGTGTTTTTAGGGAGAGCGTTTTTTCTCTGAATTCCAGCAGCACCTATTTTGTATTTAGGTGACTAGGTACTTCTTAGGAAGTTTATTTCAGAATAAAAATGCCTTTTTCTAGATAAGATTTTGAAAGTAATGTAAGGAATGTGTCAACTCATGTAAGTCTCACGTGAATGTTAGTACCATTATACATTTCTCCACTTGGAGTAGCTGCAAGTGATGGAAGAGATAAAATAGTGCCTTTCAGGACCACCTTCTGTTATGGATATGATAATTTCAAGTTATGAAAAAATTCAGATTTTTGAAATTAAGCTCTTTTTCCAAAAGTCGATCAGACTTAGTCAAAAGAATAATCCACAAACTTATTCATTGCTAAGAGGGAATTCTCCAGCTAGACAAAATGTAGGTTTTCAACCAAACCTTTTTTGTTTCGGTGTGTGGCAATGAATGCTGCTTGTTTCTAACAGGTGGCCAGCCTACCTTAATTTGTGACTGCTTGTTTTTGAACTGTGCCAATAGAGAATTTTATTTAGGCACCTCAAATTGCCATAATTTTCTCAGCTCTAGCTACATTGGAACACTTGCATTTCTTTGAACGTGAATTTACTTCTGTGATAATGACAGCTGTCTACAGTGGTAGAAGTAAAAAAGCTTCATGGAGGTCTTTAAATTACTTACTTTAGGGATAGATTAGCATGTTTTATTGGACATAATAACTTTAAAGCAGTAAGCTTCATTAAAAAAAATATATTTACTTAAAGGCAGTGCACAGTTGAACAGCTGTCCATGGAAATTCTTCTACTTTCTAAAGAAGACTAACCTATGTATAAGTGATTGGAAAAACAGTGATTTTATACATAATATTTTAATAAAGAATATACTTCAGACATAGCTGTTCTGTTCTAGTTTAAACTAACAAAAGATCTATAGTTCAGGTTCTCATTGTTTTCTTTCCACTTTCTCTTGATAATTTAACAGTCCCTAAATGTGAGCACAAAGGTGCTTTAATCTGAATGTAACGTTACAATACACCGTTAAGGTGACCTGGCAAAAGTGACAGTCTGATTCTACATGTTCTAAAAAAGTATAGCTATATAGATAAGGAGCTGTAATAATTATAAAGAGCCTACAACAGAAGTCATTATGCCATCTTTTATCACAGTAACAAGAACAGAAACTCAGTAGTGCACAGTGTTTAATTAATTTGTTATGTACAAGTTAAAAATAAGGATATTAATACAATGATGATCATAAAAATCATATTAACGTTCAGGCTCCTGCAGAGACTCCATTAACCTTGCCTCAGAGCTTTAAAAGCATATGCCAAGTTTTCAACACTCCTAGACAAGGAAACAGATTACTTTTACTCTTGAACTAAGTACACCACTGCTTATGTGGGAAAAAAACCAACAAAACAAAACGAAAAAAACCAAACCGCAGCTACAGAGTTTCATTTGGTGGTAAAGATTAGGTATGCTGTAGTAGATGGACATCTAGAATACCATGGATATTTTAAGCAGCAATTTCAGTAAGTGGATCTTAACTGCATGTTGCTATGGTTCTGAAGATGCTCTCAGGGAACAGATGGAAAAAGCCACAGCATTGTGAAAGGATTTGAGTTACATGTGGAAATAGAAAACTTCAACTTAAGAGTTTGTTCTTTAATACAGGGTAAGAGTGAAGTTGGGTAAATAAATATTAATAAGACCAGTCTTAACTAAGGACCCAAGCTATCAAGAAAAGAAATTTCTCTTCTTTAGCCTGAAGAATAACAACTGGGATGAACCGTAAGCTGCCTTGGCAACCATATCTAACATATGCTTTGGAATTAAAGCTAAACCTGTGCTAAATTTTGGGTATTACTTGATGTTATCTTTTTAATGTTTGTTTACCTTATAAGCTTTGTAACATCACAATTTCACAGAAAACGCTGTCCCATCAAATATTTCCTGAATGATCTATTTCCTCTTTAAAGATAATGTAGCCATATGTGCCTTGGGGAATTTCAAACAACCTGCCATTTTCAGAACTGATTTAATTATTCAAAATGGTTAAACCTATGAAAGCCTTTTGCTTGCTTTTTCATAAAAAAACCTTTAAAAAAAACCAAAAAAACCCCATTCTTTTTGCTACTTCTAGGGTAAACCAAATGAAATATTACTACATTTTACCAACTTTTTTCTCAGTAGCCATGAGCGTTTCTCTTATATTGCTTGTAATTTCAAGCTATTATTAGTTTAATCAAGAGTTAGATGGCAAATGTGAGCTTCTCTTATGCAGGATGTTTTTATAACAGGAATCTAAAATGTAGCATTCTGAACACTTTTTGTAAATTGCTTAGCTTTGTGTGTTTATAGATCTTCTCGCATTGAATAGCTTCTTAATTACAGAAAAAAGCAGGCACATGTTATGTGTGCATATTTTTTCCTGAAATATTTTCAAAAAGGCATAGTTTGATAAAAGGTACATTTAAAAATAACTTGTAACTATATTAACTTAGGAGGGAGAACAAACACTGATGTGCTGTGTTTGGTTGAAAGGAGTTCCCTACCGCAGATTTTTCTCTGTTAAAAAAATTTTCGAGAGAAGACTAAACACTGTGCTGCTCACCCTACCATTATGTCTGTCTTGTTTCAGCTGCTAAAACATCTCTCCACAAAAGCTAGAAATGCAAAAATCATTCTTTAACACATACCACACTTGCTTAAATATCAGCCACACGACATGACCTTTCTTTTAGTCTTCTGAATAGTTTTTGTCACCCATCCTCAATGAGACTTCCACTTTTCAGAATAAGCTTTAAATATTACAACTTGTCATGACAAATGACAAATAATTTGCCGTTGTACTGACAGTTACAGGAAACATGAGACTCTAGATGGCTGGATGATGGGGTGAGAGCAAAGGATTAAATAGTTTTCCATCTCCTACAGGCAATCAGTTGCCTCTAGTGAAGGGCACACCTGCTTTACTCTAAGGGACAGATTCCCCACTTTATTTGAGGTTCTCAATGCTTGCCCATCTTTCTAACCGCATGAACTCTTTGAGTGATGTTGATTAAAACACTTATCTCAATAAAAGCAGAAGAGTGAAGGGCATGAGTACCAGGCTAAAAAGCTTACACTGCTTGCAAGTGTTCTCCAACTCTCACCTTTCACATATTGGGTACTTAAATGTGTTCAGAGCTGGAAATAATTAATTAGCTTCTTAGGTTACACTGTGTATCCCTAGCTCTAAGCTTTTTGTTTCTCACTTCATCGCCAACACCCAATAACAAGCAGATAGAGCCAAACAGATGTTCTGGTTTATGTTGGTTTCTCAGGGTCATCCAGTAATCCCACAGCTATTTTCTGCATGCAGGTGCGGGTCCTTTTTACCTTCCTCTGCCTCATATTCCAGCCCTCATACAGCCCTGCCTGGCCGGAGTGCAACTCTCAAACTCCAAGATTTGCACACAAGACATACCTATGTCTCACCCTTCCTACATATGATCATCGCACCCAAAACAAGTTTTACTATTAAAAATAAATTTTCTTCCTCTCTCCCCATACCAGTTGGATTAATCATGGTCCTATTAGAAATCCATAAGCATTTCTGTTGAGACCAACCTTATGGTTAACCAAAGTTATGTAAATCACATATTACTCTGAATCCTCTCTCTCAATTTTGGTTTAGATCATTTCATGGAGCTGAATAGACTGGACGTCACACAGTCATAGTTTATTTATCAGCACTACTGAAATACATCTGGCTGCTAGACCATGTTAGCTGCAGTCCAGCTTGTCACCCTGTCTGTGAGAGTGGGGTTCATGAGCAAAGACTACCCAAAAATTCTGCTAGTGGCTTTGCTTATATTGTCATTTGTAATCACAGATGGATTTACTTTCTTGCTTATCTGAGCAAGCTAGTGTATTTATAGTTCTGTTTTCTTCCCAGCGCCCTCTTCCATGCAGTTTTCGGTGGTGAAAGCTGCAAATACAGTTACGGTTCTTCAGGAATGCTTGCTGTGGGGCATTTCTTTTTCAGAGGATTCTTCCTCAGATTGCTCAAAATCACGATGTAAATGGAGAGGACTTTAGAAACTATTAGTCTGCTTTTTCCAACCAGCTTGTGGTTCACATTGTAAATTGAGAGTCCGCTGAGTCTGCTCAGGTAATGAGGCTGAGCAGAGCATTCCACTCTGTTTAACATCTTTCCCATGCAGTCCATGTTTCTTGTTCTTCTCATTTTCAATACACAAGTTTAGGGAGTGTGAACATTTGCTGGAAGAGATCTGTGTATGCCCCCTCACCAGTTCTGGAACTGTGGCTCCCATCAGATTAAGATTACTTGACCATAATTTGCTCCAAGAACATTCAGATTGAGAACACTCAATTTACTGAGTCAAAAAAATGAGCGGTCAGGAAAGAACTTCAGTTTTTTTCTATTTATATACTTGAATAAAGTGATATGATGTGAGATATATATGCCAGATTTCAGCAAAAGTAGATTAAACTCATCCATTATGTTGTTTTACCTAAACAGTCCCTCCTTTTGACTTGACAAGTTTCATGATTTTATTGCAGAAGATTCTGAATAATCAAGCTCTGGGAAGGGTAGCCTAGAAATGGAGAAAATAGGAAAAAAAAGACACATTTCACCTTCTCATAAAGATGCTTAAAGTTACAGATAGTACTCTAGGTATTTGTGTGAGTAAAGAGGGGGGTTTTTTAAACAGAAAATGCTATGGCCATTTTGGTGCTTCCAGGGATACTAAGCTGGAACCATAAAGCTCTGAAGACACATTTGAATGTGTATTAGCATTATGGTTTATGTTGTACATATGGACCAAACGCCTGTGAAATGCGGCACAACAGAGACTTTGCAGAACACGGCTTCTCTTTGGAGGCCTTCCAGAGGATGAGAGGACACACGAGCAAGCCCAGGCGGAAGCTGGCAGAGGAGACTGTTTGGGAAGGTCTGGTTTGGTAGTGGGTGCTGGGAAAGCCCTGTGCGAGGTCCACTAAGGCACCTGAGCTGTGGAGTCAAGGAAACCAGGGCAGGTGAGGCCCCTGTCACATTTCAGTGTCCCCTCCTGGACGTCAGCCTAGTGAAATTGCCGGTGGTGCTTAAATCCCTCTCTTCACCAGCACATCCTAATCAACAGCCACTTCCATCCATTGGGAGGGAGGGAGCATCTTCAGATTATTCTTTATTGATAATAATAAACCGATGCATTTTAATGTTGCAAGTTGTCATTTGTGACAATTATTCTTTTCTGGGTTTTGCTTAGGTCACTAATTTACACCATCAGGCTGATGATTGTCAAAATTTATAAACTGATTGTGGTGCTTCATTATCCAATATTTTATGAAATATAAAAATTCTGTAAACATTATGTACACAGAGCAGGTTCTCTGTGAAGAAACACATTTGCATTTATGAGTGTTAAAACTTAGCAATGTTAAAACTTAGCAGTGTTTCATGTTCCTAAAAATAAGAGTGTGTGAACTAGCTGCAGTCTTTTCAGTGCTGTAATTGCACATTTTTTTCTATTTATATATAAAAAAAGACCAAGAATTTTTTTTCAATAGCACTATTTTTAAAAATACATCTGGCTTTCTTAAGTTAATTTATTATTTCTGTGATTGCTTATAGTTAACAGGATTTGGAAGTTGAAAACAATATTTCTTTTTCCACCACTGAATTTTCTAATGGACATAAAAATTAGCTTTTTTAATTTCTTTCCTTGTTTATGCATCACCGTATTTGATGACTGCAGAGCACTGGCAATGGCCTTGTTAGTTTCCTCCTGTAGCAGAGCTGGCTGGCTAAAAACAAAACAGGGAGCCAGATGAAGTTGTGGGAGGTTTTCCATTAGTTTCTGAGGAAACAAAATAGATATACTCTAATCCCTCCTAAGCATTATAACTTTCTTGTATTTTTTTCAGTAAACATTACATTTATTATGGAGAAAAGGAACAGAGGTAATGCTCAGTACCAAAGATGAGTAACTTGTAGGGGTATCCTGTGAAATTATTTTTATAAGTGCCTTTAAAAAACATTTTAAATGTGTGAACTGTTCTTAAAAGTATCTTTGCAAAAAGAGAAAAACAATTCCGAGAAACGGTTTAGTAGCTTTTAGAGAAAGGAATGAAAATTAAAGGCAAGACAATACAAAATATGTCTCTGCCAACTGAAATAATTTCTTTTCTTTGAAATACCCTATTTAACACTTCTGGTCAGTGATAGTACCTCTTGATCACAGCTTAATCAACTAAATCAGCTGTCAAATGCGAAATATGGCTCTGAAGTGGCATCTTTAACAGTTTTATTCAGCTCTTTGTCATGGATAGGATATTTACTTACTTTTAGGAAAGAGACCCTTTTTTCCCTTTGTTCTTATCCATGAAAAGAGCTAGATTTTACTGCTCTTGTGCATTAATAATGGCATCATTTGCTAAATTCTGTGGAAAAGAAATGAACCTGTAGAGATTATTATATCTCTAGTAGTGATACTGGGCAAATAAAAAAAAAAAACCCCACACAATTAGTTCTGCATGCATTGAAATTTCAGATGTATATTTATTCGTTGTCTGACTTGAGAAATTAATTCTGAAAATATTTCTTCCATATTCCTGTGTGCAGACATAATATCCCATGCTACCAAAAAATACTGGGGAAATCTGATTGCTTGAATTTTCTCTCTCAATGTCTTAGGAAACTTGAACCATCTGTCATAGCCAGGTTAATAGGAAATTCAGCAGCCGATTCAAGCATAGGTACAGAGTCATGTACATTGAATGAATTTCTTACAAGCAGGAAAACATGAGTAGTTAAAAAAGAAATAATTCAAAGCCTGATAATCTTCTGTGAGAAACAGTGTAAGCGAGATGCTCAGGGCCGTAGGACAAAAGTAATAAGAAGTCAAATCAGAGAAACAGATGACTGAACCCAACTGAAATCAAATGACATTTCTCATCTAGACAAGTCTTACATGCTTGTGTTGGTAGGGCAAAGATGACATTCTGGGGATTTAGGGCTATCCTGGGCTTCTCATAGACATATAGTCAGGGACAGCTTGTGACCACTAATCTCATTCCTTGTCCCCTGTGCACTCAGGAGCCTCATTTGTTTCCAAGGTCCCTACCTTGTAGAGCATTGTACAAATCTATTAGTGCCTCCTACAACCACAACCACAGGTGACACTTCCATCTATTGTCTTTCTTGTTGGGACCCTCTGGTATCTACAGAGATGTGCTGACTAAGGCAATAGAATTTATGATGGTTTTGGAGTCATCTCTTCTTTTTAGTAGCCTGTACAGCTAGAGTTCATGGCAAAATCTGCTTCTTAGTTGGGGCACTCATCTTTCAAAATTTCTAGCTTTGTATCAAATTTAACTGAAACCAGCCAACATTTTCAGAAGGTATTAAGAATGGTGTAGATTTCTAAACCTTTCTTTTATGGAAAAACAGTCAAAACCCAGTGTAGTTAAATTTTACACATTTAAACTTGGAGAAAGACCCTAGATATGTTAATATGTCTAATGACAAAATTGAAAGTAATTTTTGTGTGGCCTTATAACAAAGCTGTAGAGCATTTACTTTTGCTAATACTGTGATTTGTAGGTAAAGTCTCATTTCCACCATGCTCCATTCTTCTTCACATTAGCTCTTTGGTAGAACAACATGTTTCGTGTTGAACTTTTTTACCTTTTGGTGACAACTCATGACAAGCAAAAATCTAAACCATTTCTAGCTACTCACAAAATGGAAGTGATCTTTCCTTTTCCCCCATTATGCTGTTGTATTGGGGCAGCCATGTGGTTGTCCGTTAATAGAAAACTTTTTAAAAATTGGTTTCAGAATTAGTCTCAGAAATCCCTTCAGTAAAGGTTGGTGGATGGTAGTTCTCATTCCTTTCTCATTAAATTCTGTGGACAACCAACACCCAGTCTATGCTACCTTTCTCTCGTGCCTGCCAAGCTTGAAGCATGCAAACATTTGGAAAATATTCCATTCACTTTGCTCTGACGTTTTATCAGATAGCTGAAGGTCTGCTTAAATACGTTCTTGTATCCTTTCTTTAGAAAAGACATGATTTGGTTTATCAGTTTTACTTCTGTAATTACTTAAAAGGGACCGGTATTTCAAATGTATATTCTCATTTCATATACAGTGTAGATTGCAGTTATACCCATAAGATACCATTGAGGTACAAATTTTGGGAGGTATCTTATGTTTCTCTAGCCACATCAGACTGTTTCTCAACCACTGCACTGTGATCCCTATGGATCTCAGAACTCATTTATAGTTGGGGCATAAGACATTAAGGAGTGTAGCATGCTCTGAAAAACACAAAATCTCTCCCTCACTTGATGTAGTTTTCAAATGCAGCCATCTTCTAAAACCACTCAAAAAATAAAAAAAAAAAAAGGAAGAAAAAAAAAATTAGATGGTTTATCATTGTCATAAATGATACTTCTTTTATCACAAGTACCAGAGGGGCTGAAGTAAAAAATCCCCTCTCCGTTACTGTACAGGGAAAATTTATCATCCTTACATGAGTAAATGCGCACAGACTGAACAAAGAATTAAAGCCCTTACCCTGGAATGAAAATTATTTTCATGTACAGTATTAAGGAATAGTTTAAAAACTGAGAAGAATTAAATACATGGGTGTTTCATTCTTTTAATACCTCCCTTGGTATATATTAGTCATGTATTATTTGAATGTCATCTTACCTTGAGAAATTGCAAAGAAGTAATTAATATCTCTATTAAAGAAATTAATAGCTGTTGCAGGAGAATTCTCCTGAAGCAGTCCCTAATTTTACCTGGGTGTTTCAGCTGGGGAATGAAGAGACTGCTATTTATAACTGTATCTCCTAAACTGTTTCTTAAGGCAGTCCAAACCTGTTTTTAACCTAGTTATAAAATCACTTCTCAATTGGAAATACATAAGGACAAAATACATAGACTTGATGGATCAGAGTATTTTCTAACATGATTTCAGCCCTTCAGGCCTGGTTCTGAGGTCAAAGAGAATTATTTTGGTTGAAATGACAGATTCAATATGCATATTTTTGGGTTGTCCCATGCTGGTTAATTCAATAGCTAAGCTGTTAATGAAGAACAGCTTTGAATAGAAA
Source organism: Egretta garzetta (assembly GCF_000687185.1). Classification (NCBI taxonomy): domain Eukaryota; kingdom Metazoa; phylum Chordata; class Aves; order Pelecaniformes; family Ardeidae; genus Egretta; species Egretta garzetta. The sequence continues at coordinate 491,995 of NW_009259686.1, read as the reverse complement.
TAAAGTAATAGGAGATTAAATTATGTATAACCCTTGCATTTTTCCTGGTCCAATTTAGAAGCAAGAATTAAATTCAGGCTTAATTAAAGAATCAAGTCAGCTTCAAAACCAAAGAGTTATTGTGGATTTAGCCATACAAATCTAATAAGCACCACTTCAACCCATTAATTTAAGAGAAAATTCCTTTTTCTGTTTTTCATTGTTGTTGGGTTGTTGGTTTTGATTACTGAAAATGCAGGGAGGAGAGAAATAGTCAAATGTACTATTAAACTTATCTCACCTCCATGGTTACTGCGATGTATACTTTTGAAACTTACATATAAGATTTTTTAATACATACATCTCAATCCTTAACAAAGCTTGTTAGGCATTACTACCTCCATTCTACAGATGAATAATATTATTATAAACTGTTATCAGAACTATGTATGCAATCAAAGACTTCAGTTTACTGGTTTTATCTCCTGCTCTCTAAACTGAGTATTGTTTGTGTTGTACAACATAGAATGTTGTATACCTAATGGTATAGCTTTAAACTGATGTATTTTGATGTTTTATTTATGCTTTCCCTTAATTACATACAATGAAATGCCACTTTATAGATAAACAGTAGCACATAATAGAGTGTAAATTATGGAGTACTAAATGGGGCTTGCTGTTGATTGATACAATTAGAATTACTACATATATTCATATCAAAGGAAAATAAGGCTTTAAAATCAATATTTTTGACTGAGTATGGAAAAATTAATTTAAAAATACATGCTTTGTGATTTAATGCAGAGGAATTTAATCTACAACAATATGCAATTCAAAGTAAGGAACTAAATTTTGAGGTTTTTTGGAACCCTGTCTGCTATTTCTGTTTTTCTAGAAACTGAAGACACTCTGCTGCTTTTTGGATGTAAAACAAAGTTATTTATTGAAATATGTATTTCAAACCTTTACCTGAGTTTTTTAAAATAACCTGTGTGCCTGAAAAAAGCTGACTATCCTTTGAAATGAAGTATTTCTTGCAAAGACTAAGATTAGAAAGATGGATGTAAAAGGAAAACATAATTGAAATGCCGTAACTTTTCCAAGACTGTTACAGTTCTAAAAGTCTAATCAACTAAATGAAAATAGCACAAATCCTATGTGTTTGGCTAATGCTTATCCTAAATATTTCTTGTGCATATAAAATCAGATATCAGGGTTATTGTTGTCAACTTACTTTCTTGCAATTTCAAGGACTGGTGAATGCATGAGAAGTACAAAATGATGTAGCTAATTAATTTTTACCACTAAATTATGTTCCTCTCATTTCCTGTCTTAGAACGCTTGAATCACTCAATCAACTGTTATTGTACTTATGTTGATTTTTTACTTTACAATTTATTTTAGACATGTAAGAACAACCTGACCTGCATATTCCCATTTCTTATTTTACATAACATTTGTATTTTTGTGTCTATTTCCAATGTTTTTTTCCAATAGAGCTACACTTGTAATAAGCAGAAAATTTCAGTATAAACTGAAAAAGTGGTCTGTATTCTACTTGCTAATATATTACAAATCATAGGATTCACCCAAATTCAGAGTTCACACTGATTCTTCTGTATAGTCATTCTTGGCAAAAATGGGTAAGACCACTTAAAATTGCAAAAAATTTGCATCTGATCAAAACATGTTTCTGTAGGAGACTATAAAAGATACCAGTGTACTCAAATTATGATTTCTGTTTCATATCAAGTACAGAATATATTGTGGACTGAGATGAGCACATAACTGAACATGACATTGACATTTTTACTCCTAAAAGAGTGATCATTGGCATAACATAATTGTCTTTTTGTTCATCACTTCTATAATTGCTCTCTCAGTCCTTAAGATTTGCCATGCATTTTATGTTAATCCCAGAAGCTTAAAAAGTAAAATCAATATATGGAAATGGATTTTCTGTGAGAGGAGTTTGCCATATTAAAAATATTTAGGCTACAGCAACGTAGTATGATGTGATTGTGGTGTAAGAACGAAGTCTCTTTAATCAGTGACTTGTAGTTCAGAAACGTGTTTGACCACTCAAGCCAAATCCTGACCTTAAGAGTTTTGCAAGCAATGTAATTGACTTGTTCAATTAGAACAAAATCTTTCCATGCCCATAGCAAGGAGTGAACCAGAAAAGAGATTACAGGTACTGCAAATGAGTTATCTTAATACAGTGACAACAACATACTTGATTCCCTGGATTAGAATAAACACTGTTAAATAGGATCTCTGGATGCGTGGTTGATTGGTAGATCATGGAAAAAATGACTGTAAGACACAACTGCAGAAAGATCTTAAAATAAATTCTTAATGTGCAGTGTAATGTTAAAAATAAGAATATAAATTAAAATACCCAGGTATTAACAGAATGTAATTTTAAAAAGTAACTTAAAAGTTGCCTGAAAGTTTAAGACTGCTGGTCCACTCTTTGTATAAATAGTTACCATATTTGTCAGAGGAACATTCTGTAACAGGCATTATCATATGGAATGAATTGCATATCATGCAATCTGTTATCTTTCCTGAATATTTATAGCATTGAATCTGAGTTGTGGTTTTCAGGTGAAGTGATTCATTCTCAAAAAACTGAAATACAAATTCAATGAGTTTTGCATGAAAACTTAAGAATTTAAAATTTCATTTTCAAATTAAAAAATTATCCAAATGCTTTTCAGATATTTAAAATACCTAATGAAAGTAAAAAGCTGATTTATCAGTTTGTCCACAAAACTAAAAAATCAATTATTTAGTTAATACTAAACATTAGAATAATGGGCATATTCCTCAGTGCTGACGTAAGAGTTCATGTCACTTGCTGTCATGTTACCGTATGCACTTTAGTCTATAGATTCAAAAAAATCATGTCATTTTTTCAGAGGACAGGAAAAAACAAAAATCTGTAATATGTAAGAAAACTATAATAAAAGGGATAGAAATAGGTAAATTTAATAGACTTAAAAGTCCCTCATTCTCAGAGACAATATCAGGTAATTTGAGTAAATGACACTGGTGTTGATCCTTAGAATCACAGACCAGTGTATCCTACTGCCATAATAGGGAACCAACAAAGACTGCAATTTCTATGTATCATCTAAAGATTCTTATCTTTCCGGCCTTTTTTAATTTCTCAGGAAACTAATAGGAAGGTACAAAAAAGTAACATGAGATACTCCATTTACTTCAGAGTTTCCAGAACAAGAGCTTAGTAAGGAAAATGAAAATCGTGAAGTATAAAAATCTTGTCAAGATTCTAAATTTGTTTCTTATCATAAAATATTCTTAAGAAATGTCTGGTCACTGGAATATTTTTCTCATCTCCACGTTCTTCTATGTAAGCTATTTTGGGATACTAGCTTCAAAGTGTGGGATGTAATTTTTTTTTTTTTTTCATTGTAACTTGACATCTCAGCTGGTACATAATTTCTTGCTTCACACTAACTCTTTCCTCCTCCACCATCTCCTGAATTTTTATTTTCTTCCTTCTTTTCTTCTTGGCACTTTGTCTCATATTCTGATAGCCTCTGTCAGTCTTAATCACAAACTTAGCTTTCTTCTCATCCATTTTTCATTTCCCTCTCCCTCATCAGAGATGAGGGAAACTTGTGTATATGTTCTCTTAGCAATTCATTTTCTGCTTTTACATATGTACAGACTAAGCGTCAGCCATTTCCAGATATCACGGGTCTTTCTTTTTTCAATTTACATGGCCCCAAATGCCTTAAATTCAGGGGAGTTCAGTTACTTTCATGTATTTTAGGTGCATCAGTCCAATTCTTACCATGAAGAAGTCTATGCGTGACTGTTCTGTAGGAATAAACAGACTCAAAGTGTTTGGTGAGGTAGAGAGGTGAGTCTGCATCTCTCAAGGCATGACTTGTACTTTGAATATTAGATTTTTTTTTCCTCCCAGGAGGGTTTGTATTAAAGTTTGCTTTCAGGAAGCATTTTGTCATTTTATATGAGTAAATGCTTTGCCTATCTGCTATACTACCCTGCGGTAGGCCACAAAATTACAGAATTTTCCTTATATACATGCATATTGTGGGTGAAACCCAGACAGCTGCTATACACAGCTGTTTCCAGAATGTGGCCATGGGGAAATCCCTTTCTTAATATGTTATTATAAAGAGGTCTAATATAAGAGGCTGACTATGCTAATGATCTGAATTGTTAGTATTTTCTAGGTGCTAACAAACAGTTTTCAAAACTTTGTTACAGTTTTGTTTTGAGCTTTTAGATGCTCTTCCAAACAGATCAACACTGATATTTTTTTCTTTTCAATTAAACTCTGATTATAAAGATGCATGATAATGTAGGAGAAATCTTCACACATGAAAAAAGATCTGTGTTCCAAGGAATAGGCATGTTACCAATCTGAATTGCCTACCAGTAATCTCCATTTAGACTAATGCATTTAATGTTTAATGAGAAGAATTGCATAATGAATTGGTGAAATTAAAATCAAATCTTCTTGTGGTTTTTTTTTAAGAAAAAAACCTTCAAAAACTCTCTTAAGCCTCTTGTAGACAAACAATAATATGGACATATAAAAAATCATGCAAATATTTTTGAAAAAGAGATCATTATTTCAGCTTACTGAATTTAACTTGGATAACAGCAAGCTATTACATGCTTACTGCACTTCAAAATGATTCCAGACTTGTCATACATCTAGATGACATAGCTAGCAACACTATCAGAAATAAAAGAACTGGTAGCACTAGGCAGCACAGTCTGCAGGTATATGGTGGTGTTAAGCAGTTGTTGAAGAGGAAATAGGATCACTTGATATGGTAAAAGAAAAAAAATTGACATTGACATAATCTCCTTTGCACCTGAAGTCAGGGAAAAAAAAGGAACTCTAAAAGACCTGTACAATATCAAAAATCCTTTGCAAGCAATGGGAAGCTGAACACCAAAATATGCTTTTGGCATCTCTTCCTTTCTTTTATCTTTCTGCTCCTGGTGAATTGCTAACAAGTAGAAGAAATGTGAAATTTTAGGTCTTTTCTATGGATTCTTAGGGAACCAGTCAAGTGAATAACCTTGTGTTGGATTAATTGCTAATGTTATGACCTAGGCCATCCTAATATATTTGACAATTCTTATGATTTTGTCTTCATTAGTCTTGAGTGCAGGAGCGAGCAAATTTCTGAATGACATTAATGAAAAAGCTACCATCCATATGAAAATGTGTATCACTGTCCTAAGCATTCTGACATGAGACGTCAGTACTGAAAGGAAGGAAGATGGCTAGTTGGTTATTGTTGAGAGTTAAAAAAACCTCACGCAGTATTTTAGAAGACTGTGGTTTTTTTACTTTTTTTTTTTTTTCATGAAAATGTACATGCTCTTGTCCACATATGTAGTACACCTGTAAGAATTTTTCAACTATTCAGTAGTAAGTTCCATTTCTAAGGGACCACTGCATCCCTATATGTCTTGCAATCTTAGAATTTCTTATCTTTAAAGTTACATTAAAAAAAAAAATAAGATAAAGCTCTAGCAGAGCCTGTCATAGATGGCAAAACGTCTTGAATGTCACATCCAAATAGTCATTACAATGCAACTGTTAGTGTAGTCAGACACTGGAGTTATAAACCAATCCAGCTGTGACTTTCAGCACAAAAGTAGCCATAATACTGTTCTCTTTTTCTCACTAAGAGAAGAAAAAGGGGAAGTAAATGTCTGATGTTGTCCTCTGTTCTGTGCAGACAGAGGCTTTTCACATGCTCCTCCCAGCATGAAATACTATTTAACTCTGAAGGAGGGAACAAAACTGGTGTACAGAAAGACCAATTGTAGTAGCCTGTGATCTAATGAAAGTATTGCTGTATTTAACTGCAAAATGGAGGAAGACCTCCTAAAACAGGATGAAAAGTAATTCTGTTCCATAATTCCTTAGGTAAAGTAGGCTACGTCTAGATATAGCAAGCAGCATGGCATAGTAGGAGCAGGTCTGTGGAGTGAGATAGCTGGCTTTCAAGACCCTTGTTGCACGCATTTGTTTGGGAGAGGGTACTTCAGACTAAGTCTAGCCTGGTCCTGTGAGCTGATGGAAATGCCCCTTTGTGGGTGGAACATGGTCGGTGACTTCACATGGCACATCTCCTAGTTCAGTTTTGCCCAAAAGCAACATAGCAGCACACTGAGACCTCCCTGCCATGTTGAATCCAAGTCTGGTGAGTGAGGATGACCAGATTTGCTTCAGAAGCACATTTCCGATCCAAGTCAAAACTTTAATGTAGACACACATTTGTATACCACTTAAATATATGGGGTGGCAAATCCAGCAAAAAGATGTAACTTTTCAGAGTGTGCATAGTTAAACTACGTAACTCATAGTCACAGGAGGTAAGGGACGCCAAAATATTATAGGGTTCAAAAATGCTGCATAGAAATTCATGGAAGAAAAATGTATCCAAAGATGATTAAATATAAAGATACTACCTCTAGCTGAAAGTGTTCCAGAGGCACAAATGACTGTGAGAGTTGAGCATGGAAATACTGCTTCAAATTTGTCCTGTTCTTGCACTGTTTTCTAGTTACCTGCTATTGATCACTCTCAGAAATTAATGGGCAAGGTGTTACCTGCTACAAAAAGCCTTCTGTCTTCTAACCCTGCCATAATAATCTTACATAGCACACAAGATCTAAGTGAAAGTCTAGAAACATCCAGAAAGATTACTTGCTCAGTCATTATTTCCAATTAGTCCTTTGGAGATAAATGTCTATGTCCACTGATGAGCTACAGAGCCTAAGCTTCTGCATTGGAAACTCAGGTGCCTGAAGACAGGGATAGATGTAGTTCAGGTCCTGGTCTCTGAGAGGCAATAAATACAGCTTTTTTCTATGTAGAACTTAATGCTGCTGTATCTCAACAGCGACGGCAGTAATCAAAATCTACATTTAATTCTTGAGTATTTCTGTGATACTAGAACACACTTCTGTCTTCTATTTCTTAAGCTTTAATAACAATGGGTAGGATTTGGATTTACAAATGTCTAGGTCTGATACAATACCTGACAATAAATTTATAAATAAAAGCTGATGTTAAAGACTGCTTTCCTCCCATATGATTCAGTATTTTGCTTATTTATTTGGAAATCCTGCAATTCAGGCTATTCCCTATGGATATTAACTTACAAATATTATGCTTATACTTGCAAAAAAACCCCAAAACACCAAAAAAAAAAAAGCAAAATTGTTCTTCTCAGGAAATCTGTAAAAATCCTCACAGCTGTAGAGCACATTATGGATATGCCAGGCTGTGTGACTGAGGAGAAGATTCTATAAGAATGAGGCATATTCAGTCCAATTTAGGGTAAATTGGGGGATTTTAAGAAAAAAGTCTGTAATAATATGGAATAATTAATATTTAGAATCATAGAATCATTTAGGTTAGAAAAGACCTTTAAGATCATCAAGTCCAACTGTTAACCTAACCCTGCCATCCCACCACTAAACCATGTCCCTAAGCACCTCGTCTGCCTGTATTTTAAATACCTCCAGGGATGGGGACTCATCCACTTCCTTGGGCAGCCCGTTCCAATGCTTGACAACCCTTTTGGTGAAGAAATTTTTCCTAATATCTAACCTAAACCTGCCCTGGTGCAACTTCAGACCATTACCCCTCGTCCTATCACCCATTACCAGGGAGAAGAGACCAACCCCCACCTCGCTACAGCCTTCTTTCAGGCAGTTGTAGAGGGTAGTTGTAATGTAATTTAATGTAGATGGGAAGTTTTACTGAAAATTACTCTTTGGATGTTCCAAGAAGCTCCTTTAAATCAGTTATCTATAAATAGAACAATTAGTAACAGAACAGATTTAACGGTAATAATCTGTACTTTACTGTACTGAGAGTTAAATATTTTTAAACCATCAAGCTCGTTTTAAGGAGATACTACGTGGAAATGATAGATTTGTAAAATATGAAACAAAGTGGACAAAGGAATTAAGAGAAAGAGAACAAACTAAATATAATGTGTATTTGTGTGCTGCAATAATGTTTGAGAACACGTGAGCAGAAAATTATTCTAAGGGTTAATTACTTTCCATGGAAGCAGATGGGACATGCTAACTTTTGCTACTATTTAAGCTTTTTCTTGCAACACCAGGAGTTGTATCTGTAATCGTGAGACAGTGTTTTCTACGGTGTGGATGGTGCTGGTAGAAGTGATAGAGACCACTTATTTAATATTTATTGGCTTCCTGTAGAGAATCTTCTGCCTGGCTTCTGCACCTGGCATATTCCATGATAACTGCTTTAGACACTTAAAAATAAGTTGAATATAACTATATAAAATATTTTGACTGATTTCTCTGGAGTCCTTTTGAGCAGTTTCTCATTTATTACAATGTATTAAAGAAGACAGATTAGATTCTTCCATGTTTCAATACAAATGGAGTTCTTTTAAATGAAAAGGCTTACAAGCAAAATACCGTATTTCTACATAAGATAAATTTTCAGAAATATTTCTGACCATAAATTTGCATGTAAAAAGCTGCCAAAGTGTGTGGCTGTATTTTGAATGCAGTTACTTCCAATTCTGAAAGGATCAGATACATAGGATGATCTCTAGATGATCTCCCGAGGTCCCTTCCAACCCTTGCCATTCTGTGATTCTGTGACAAATCTAAAACCCTTACGTGATTATGTTAAAATTTAGAACAAAATGCTATTCATGTTTTGTAACTAAAATTGCATATGCTGAAAGTCATAAATCACAGAGCTCACTTTTCCAACCATGGAATAACATTCTAAACTCATATGATGTTGGTATAAGAACTGGTATAATATTATTGCTGTTATACCATGTTTTTTTTATGGTGCCACATGTAAATAACATCTTAGACAACTAATAGTAGTGTTAAAATAAAATGTTCCTTTCTTCGTGTTAATCCAGGGTAGGTGACATTTTTGATAAACCCATAAACATTGTTGTTCAAGTAAGTGATAAAGAACACCTTTGTAATCTTGTAGTTCTTATCAACTCTGAAGACGGGTACTAGGTAGCAGGGCGAGGTTGAATGAGAATTGATCATTTTTCTGGTTATACAGTTTAGATAATTACGTCCCTCCAGGTCAGTATGCTTTTTCAGTCAGAATGAACAAGAACTGATATGATATTGTTATAAGAAAGATGTCCAAAATCAAGAATTTCCTGTATTAAACCATATTTAGGAAGTTTTGGAAACTGTTTTTAAGCATTGTTAACTCCCGACAGCACCCACTTTATTTCCTTATTTTAATTTTAAATAAAATATACTCGAGTTACTACTTAGATTCTGTGGAAAACATTTGTTATCGTAGCTTAAAATAGAAAATAAAAAAACCCAGCAGTACACTTGAAGAATGTTAGTGAATTCAGCACCAGAAGTGCAGATTATATATTATTAAGAGGGTGAAAAGATTTCTTCCTGCATAACTGGCTATAGTAGAACCACCTGTATGCAACCAAGTAACAGTATGTATATACACAGAGCTTACGCTCTGATATAGCAGTTGTGGAGCTTTCCTTTGTTTTGAAATAGGTTATGACAGAATCAGTGCCCTTTAAAGGTGACATACAGACAGATGAGATGATAGATTGGCAAAGCTCCACAGAACTCTCTAACTGCATATTTTATGGGTATGTTTTTCTCTATTGGAACTTGCATCTGAAAATGTATTGCTAAATTGTAATATAGTCATTTGAAACATGCTTCTTCACAACAGGAGAAACATTTCTTTAGGTATATTGATTCAAAATGCTTTTTAACTGTAGAGGCACTTAGGTTTATTCTCATTGCTGTGAAGGTGTCTCTGGTAACTGACTCAGAACCGTCTTTACCTAGACTGGACCATATCTACCTTCCTGAGTCAGCTTTCACCAATTATAGATTAGCAATCTTCCACACAGTTTTCTTCCAAAGTACAGTGAAGATTGTAATTTCCCTGGAATTGCCATCTAAACAGGATTTAAAAACAAAAGAAAAAAAAAAAAAAAGAAAAAGAACGGGGTTTCCTTGTTGTTAAGTAAAAATTTAATAGGAATACAGAATTTATGTCATGAAATAAGAGGTAAAAATCTTCTGTTGGCTACCTTGAAGCATTTTAATATGCCAGAGTATTTCAGAACAGCATGGCAAATATTGCATTAAAAGAGTTCTGAAATTGATATTAAATTTCTTTTTTTTGAGGATGGGTGCAGGCAAATACTTTTTTATTACTAGAAGAATGGAGATTTAACAGTAGCATTATTTGAGTAGACATGGTAAAAGCCACTTACCTTCTAATGCACCTATGAAATGCTATGAAATTAAGTACAAGTCTAAGTATTCTGTTGGTGACAGTAGTCTTTGCACTGATTTCTATATGCGGTGGATTGGGTCGTGGAGAGTCATTCACTTAATATACATTTACACATATTTTTTGACTCGATACTCTACTCTTAATGAGGTGCTTTAATCATGACAGAAATATTAGCTGTGCACACCAAAGATATCTTTACACAATTTCCTAATATCAATTAATATTTCCCTATAAAGGGAAGATCTGGAATCTTGTGAATAAAAGCTTTCAAAAGCAAAATTAAATATATTCATCACCCAAATTTATGTAGCACAGAGAAACTGACATCTGTATCCACTTACATGCATAATAAACAGCTTACAAATAAATACATATTAAAATATCCCCATGTTTCAAGTCCTTGTTGGATGCTCTTCATTTTACACTGTACTGATTGCAGTGGTATTCAGGGTGAGATGCAGAAATGGCAGGATGAGCTTTCTTCCCACTAAGCTGTATGATAGAATGAGAGTGCTCAGAAAAAAATATTTTATAATTAATGCTGCCTTCACAAAAAGGGCATCACGTCACTGTTCAGAGATGACAGACCCTATTTCACTGGCTAGACTACACATCTATTATTATGTACAGTTCTAAGCACCTCAGTACCAGAAATATCTGAATCAACTGGAAGGAAATAGGAAAAAAGGGGAGAAATATGCAAGTACTCCATGGATTAAGGAGGATAGGCTGTAGATACAAAGATTGTTACATGTAATAGAAGGCGGCTGGGCAGATTTTCTCTAACTGTAACTCTATTATATCTATATTCTTTGAATTCAGTGGTTGGAACAGGATTAAAGGAATCATTATATAAAAAAATACCTGTTTTCTAGACATCCTCCTAACTGCTTCTCTTCAGTCAATATGTAGTTCCAGTGGCCGTTTCCTGCTGTTCATTGCCATTTTCTCCTGTCCCCTCAATAATTCCATATCTAATATGGTCAGTGGTCTGCTAATATAAAACAGTCCAGCGTCTGGCTTATGTAGAATGCATTTATTTTGCAGTGCTGACAGTGGGGGTTCATGTATGTGTTTATACATATACAAAAATACACACATATGAGACAATGTTTTTTTCCTGAAAACAAAATGCTAGGAAGTCATATGGAACAAACAAAACACAAGAAAATTCTAAAAAAAAAACTGTAATGAAAGAATGTGTGAGAAAAGCAACATCACAAAAATTTAAATTATGAAAATAAATCTGCCTGAATTTCTGTATACTTGCACAAACCCAAACCCACACCCACACAAATACTTGTGGGAATCAATTTGATAGAGTGTTCAATCAATTTTCTTGTTTGTTTGGGTTTTTTTTTTTTAAATATGGTCCCTGATACATATAGTGAAATATAGACACATAAGAGACAACTGTGTGTAAATCAGACTTCCCCAGTTTGTGTATTTGAATTTGCAATCAAAACAGCACTTTTCTAGCATAGATTTTTATCCTACTAATTGTAATTATATCATAGCTAAACTTTAAGTCCCTCTGCAGTGGAAGGATATTTTAAATTAGTCCCCCAATTTTTGTACTACACTTATTATCACCCAAGTATCATAAGGATCATGTCTTTTTGTTTCTTTTCTTTCCCCATGTTTGCAGATTTTGCTTGCATTTTTACTTGTGCTTGACCATGAATGACTATTGGCTCTGACTATAAACCTTTCTCTCAGTTGCTGTTTTATCATTTTAAGGATTTTTCTGTGGAGCTTCACTTGGCTATTTGTTTTTTCTGCTGATCGCCAGCATGTGATATTATCCTTTAGTCCATTGCTTCACTAAAATCCTTTGCCTGCTGGTATCTTTTTCATCTGCTACTCAGAGATTGGCATTCTTGTTTAAAAACTGGGCAAATAAACAATCTTTCAATGGAGTGTTCTATCTAAACTGTTACATCTTTCTAATGGCAACCTGCTGTGACTATCCTCTTTCATTTCCTTTCATTTACTGTTTATTTAATCCAAGCATACAGAGAATAATAGACACATTCTACTTTGTTGCTTTTTCAATAATTTTTCCTTTCTCTTCCGAATGATTATTGATTATATAATAGTCACTTTTATGACGTTCATGACTCAGTTCATTTGCCAGCTTCCATGCCTGAACAGTTTACAGAAATGCAATATTTATTGACTTCTATTATCCAGTATTTTCATTTCATATAAATGGCCTGTAGGAGAAAAGTCTCATCAGGGGGTGTCATCAAGGTGATAGGATGCCTGCCCTTTATCAAATTAGTATGGGAGAAGAGACCATTCTAACTCCTGTATTCTATCCTTAATGGGTGCCTCCCTCAACATTTTCAAAGGTTGATACCGTCAAGGAAAGTAAAGAAACAGAAGGTAAACTTAAAAACTCAGAACTTGTTCCTTTCATTTCTCTGCGGGGGACATCAGGAAGAATTTTATTTATTCAAAATAAGAAAAGAGTACTCTGAAGGCATCTTGGTGGTCATTCTGTATCCTGACTAGTCAGTCACAGTTAAATGGATATTTAAGCTTGAAGAAATGTACTGGCAACAAACCCTGTCAGCAGTTCCAGACGGAGGCTTCCAGGCAGAATGTTATCCAGCCGCAAGACAGCTACAGTCTTTTGGGAACAACATTTACAAGCTGTTCATACTGGTAAGATCAGAAAACCAAGTCTGATTTGTGGTAAAAGCTCTAGGGCATGCTTATACTATCTGCTTTACTGTCGCTGAAGTATTAATCCGGGCGTTCAGGTTCAAAGAAGTGCCCTAATGCCTTGAGTTAAGAAATTAATCTGAAATAACTAGAATAAGATAGTTTCTGGATTTTTTTTTTCCATCCATGACTATTTGATGTACTGGAATGATTACATAAAGTTTAATTAGTGAAGTGAAATTCAGTGTAAATGAAAAACACAGGAATGTTTGAGAGTTGCAACTGTGCCTGTTCTACTGGTTTGCAACAGTTGGATCAAAAGTTGTGTTTTTCTGAAGAACACGGGTGCAGCTCTGCTTCATGTTATTGTCCCTTCATAGTATTTTCCATCCCTTCAAGCAGTGTCGGCTCCATTTAAGGATTTCTGAAATGTCTTTCATCGGTTGTGAGTGATCTGTGAAGTGTTTGCGTGTTCTGCAGAGGACTGTTTCTTTATTCATGGTCAGCCTCAAGTGATCCAGCCGATTGCCAACACCATAATGAATGTTCAAAATCACATTCTGATGGAAGAGCACCAGGGCTCAAGAGGCTGATGATAGGAGCTGATCAGAGCTCAGGGCATCCTGCTGCCACGGCACAGGCAAAACTCAGAAACCCCTGAATTAGATCCTAAATGTTCCTCCCACCCTCCCCACCATTCTACATGGGAAGAAGATTCTTTTATTAAGACTGTTTCAGTGACATCTAAGAGTGTTTCCCTGAGTTTTGAGAGATGGGGAATTCCCAGTTCGCTAGTGAAACCTCGAGCTTTGGGGAGCTGGGTAGGGGCAGAGCTACTGCAGCACAGTGCCCAAGGCTGCACACACATATCCCAGTGAAGAACTGCCCTGTTCTGCTTACAGTTTCTTCTATATGCAATACTATCCTGTGTGCAGGCATTGGGAAGAAGTTGAGTTTAAGTTTTCCAAAGCTTAAATCTTTTGAAATGGCTGTGAATTCTGTTATTTCTGTCTTTGTTAACTCATTATTTCTGTCTTTAAAATTTTGTATTTTCATTTGTCCACAAAACCACATAAATGTTAGATTCAAGGCCCGTATATATTCCTTCTCATTTTTTTCCTCTTTAGCAGTAAGCAAGATTATTTTTTTTAAGATCTTATAAATTAGATTTTAATTCTTAAGCTAGCATCTCATATGATTTCTGATTTTTATAATTCATTAACTCACTTTATATATGTTCTAGTCATTTAATCAAGCAAACATTAATGTAATCCCAATTCCATTTGTATTGAAAATCTTACTTTGTTCCTACTTACAGAAAAGATTTCTTTCTGAGTAAGATATATAAGTGTGTTTTTAGGTATTTTCTGAAACAGCCCTTATTTTGCAACAAGTGTCCATATACTTAGGCTGAACTTTCTTCTTGATTAAGTCCCTTGCCTTTATCTACAGAAGGGTGAAGAGCACGTTGATTATTTAGCAAATAAAGCAACTATTCTGGTACCATAGTGGCAGATAAGGAGTCCATGTCAGGTCCTTCATAGCTCCAGGCACAAAACAAACATCAAGATAATTTCATTCTTGTTGAGAGACCTGCAAGCACTGACATGATAACCCTCTCCTCCAAAGGTCTCTCTAAAAGTCACCTGGTGACCAGTCATCAGAAGGGAAATGTAAAACTAAAGGATATCAGCCTGGCAGGCATTGGATGTGTTTTCCCCTGACCAACTCCATAAAACTTGGATTGAATCGTGTGCGGGCAGGCAATGCTCCTACAAAGGCTACTTCACTACGTGACTAAGGCTGCTCCATCTCCAGGTGCCTCAGGCAACATCTCTTATTTCAACCAATTCTTCCCCTATTTCTATATGCTATTTTATTGTATGTTGCTTACCGTAACTTGAAGTTTGAAAGACTTGAAGCACAGAATTCATTATACACAGTTTATTTTCAAATCTAATCACATAGTACAGAAAATATTTTAAGAGTTGAGAACATGTGCTTTTCTCGTTTGAATGTTTTTGAATAATGTTCAGCTAAGGACTGGCACAGTAAAGTTGCCCCTTCTTTCCACCTATTTAACAGATTATTGCCAAAGAATAAAAAAAAGAAATTAAGGCATTCCTCTGAAGTAATGTCCTTATCTGTGGGACAATATTTTTTCTTTGATTTTGCTTCTGCAACAAAGAATCCCATGGTTTACAGTCTTCTTTCGATCCTTTGACGAAGCATGGATAAAGTACTGGAGAATAAGAGGAAAGGATATTAAAAAAAGGAATTTCAGATATATTTTTCCTGTGGACAGAAGGTGTTAGAGTTGCAATACTATATCTGTCCCTGTTCTTAGAGAGAATAAAATGCTGTGTTAAAGCAGAGCTGTCAAATGTTTCTTTCTTTTGCTAAGTAAGTATGTGCAAACCAGTGAATCATTTGCCTCTAGATATAGTTTGTGTTAGTACACAGAAATTAAGATGCTTACTTGTACATTTTAGAAGTTTTAAAGACCCTTCCCTATGATCTTTTAGGCAATTATTAGATTTTCTCTCTTTCTATGAATTTGAATGTTCTATGTACTAATTCGCTCTCTGCAACACATGACAAATCTGAAAAACATACCTAAAATAGTTCCTGATCAAAGTTCAGCTTTCATGCAATAACAATTAATTAGAAATCTTGATCAAAGTTCAGCTTTCATGCAATAACAATTAGAAATCTTTTTGTTCTTCACATGATTTAGAGAGATGAGAAGGTTTTTTCTTTTTCAGCTTGTCTGGCACTTGTATGTATGGGACACTGTATAAGAAGATTATAGAGATTTTTATTTTCAAAAATACTTTTTAAAATACATTTTGGTATGGTGCAGTGTAGCTAGCATACCTTGGCAAAAATACTTCTGTCACATTTCTCAAAAAAGATGGATGCATTTTAGCTGTGGTATCTGACCTAGCCTAAAAATTGAGAGGACTTCTTTTGTCCCTAAGAAACAAAGCCATTTCTCAATTTAGTAATAGAGCTGTTCCAATGTACATTTACTATAGATTTGTCTTATAGTATCTGTAATTCAGAGGCTCAAAACAGTGACCTGCTAGTGTATGATGTATTTATTTCAGTTGGAATGGCTGTGATGTACGTTATATTTGTGCTTACTTTAAAGGAAATACTGTTAAATTAGAATATAGATTTTAAATAAATGTCTATCTCTTTTTAAATGGAGTCTGACAATGTAATTCAGTATTTTGCATAATTATAGAAAACTGTCGTGTTGCAATGTTTAACTTCAAATTGCGTAGTTCAGGTGTCTTATTTTAGGTGATTAAAAATTTGTAGTAGTTAAGAGGATTTATATCCAACCTGTAAATGCATTCTTGACAATTCTTTCTGAATTCTGAGGAATTATGAAGAGGTGGATGAATTGTGTGAAGTCTCTGATTCTACAGTAATATTTTAAAAACAGTAAATAATAAAAACATCAAATATCCTTTATTACAGGTCATTCTTCTTTAGGTAAGAGTTTTTTCATTTACCATTTTGACTCCCTTAAAATCTTGTGAATCTAATTTAAATTCACTGCAAATAGTTGAAGCTCTTACTCTGGAGATGTAGAATATGTTTCCAAAATTTTTGCTGCTTTTCATTGTAAGTTAATGATACGAGTTCCTGAAAGCTGTCTTCATGTAATTAATCTAGTTTGGGTAGCCAATGATTATTAAAGGCTGCTGAACATTTCTGTTTTATGTTAGCCACCTCGGAGAAGGTGATGACATATGAATTTGATAGCCAGCAAGTTGGGAAAACCATCTGTTTATAATTTTTAATGTAATTTTGCAATGACTGCCAGGTGAGTTTCTAGGAAGTATATTAAAAAAAACCCCAAGTAAATAAAATTACCACTACAGAGGTGAGCTATAAAATCATTACTATTGAATCCTACGTTATATGAAAGAAATCTGAAGGTCAGTTTGTTCCACAATATTCTCTAAGGATATTGTTTCCTAAGAATGTGTTGGAAACATTTAATATTCATTAAAATTATACGTGCCTGGTGACAAAGTTCTGGTGAGCGCTAACGTGGCAAATGTTGCAAACTTATGGAAATGTCTCAAATCTGCTCTCAGACATAAAGAATTGGGGAAAAAAAAATCCCCAACAAACACCACCCACCCTGCCCCCCCAAAATCCCAACCAGCTGATAATTCCTTGCTGCTTGAAGCATCTTAGGAATTCAGGCATTCTGTATGGAGAGAAGGAAGGAAATTCAGGAACAGCTACATCTCTGAAAGTATTAAGTCCTGTTAGATGATAGCTACTAGGTAACACGTGTAACTGCCTGCGGGGATGACTACCAAGTGTGTAGGCAATTCAGAGTAAGGTTGAACCCAGCCAGTTCATTCCCCAAGCGGTGCCCTCTGTTAGTGTGCTTGGGAAGCAAAGCCAGGGAGGTGATGGGAACAGGGGCGAGCTCCAAGCCTGCCCATCGGGTGCACCACTGGGTGCAGGGAGGTGCTTCTGTGGGTTTAGGAAGAGAGAGCAGACCTGTATGCTAAAGCAGAATGCGTGCCCACCTAGCTCCAGGAACTAGCTCACACCTCATTTCTAGGGTTTAATAAATGCTAAATGTGCCTGTTACCTCCAGGCCTGAGGAATAAAGGGAGAGACTATATTTTAAAGGCCCCTGGAGTGAGATTCTGTCTAAGTTAAGAGAATTAAGGTAATTAGGCAGTAGCTTTAGGAGGACTGCTTCATTAAGGGAAGGTTATGTCGACTTTTGCTTTCCAAGTATTGTTCAGGGCTCATTTATCTCTGAGCTGTAGAGGAAAAGGTGGGATGTCCAGGCAGTCATGCTCCCCTCTCCCCTGTCCCCACATACATTCCCGCTCTTCACTATCGCCTGGAGTCAGGGTACAGGAGTTCTGTATTCACTTCATTTAACTGATGGGGGCACTTCAGGAGAATATCCTAATGAAGGTGGCTGTAGGTTAGTCCTGATGAGGAGGTGGTTTACCTTTTCTGTTGAAGCTGTCCCGCAGATTAGTGAGGAATTTAAGGTTAACCTGGTCAAAGATTGCATTAGTAAATAATGTTTTCTGGAGGCTAAATGCCTTACCTCACATTATTACAGTCCATATTCTGGTTGGCACTCCCAGCTCTTTTAAGTATTTGCATGTAAAAGACACTGGATAAAATCATTGACTCTTTTCTGAAGAGAAATGAGGGGGAAGGGCAAGCATATGAGAAATCCAAAAAGCCTGAAGAACATTTCCAACCTCTGCCAATTAAGAAGGAAACAATTCCACTAATGGTGCCTTATATACAGTGTAAGACATTTTCTGTGTTTTTGAAAGTACAAAGTAATTGACGGCTATAATTATATTTAGCCATATGATTCAAATGAATAAAACCCCATGACTGCAGTACAAGGTGTCTTGCAAAGAGTGTAGCTGTTAAAAACAAATTGGCCTGCCAGTGAGAGTTATTGAATTTAGGACCTTTCTTACAAAGATGGAATAGCTAATGAGAAAATGAGTGTTCTGGATCCAAGGTGATGTGCCCACACCGTTTGAACACTGCAGTTCTGGCTGGAAATGTTTTGTCCTGAAAAAGGTGCATGTTTTTGCCTTTTGTTCAGGACTTCCCTGATGGAAGTACAGATAAAATAAACCTGTATGTATGTATGAGGGCAGTCTTCCCCCTGATCTTGTGTCCTTGAATTTACACATACATGTTGAGATTTAAAAATGTACTTTAATATATTATTAAGCCATTTATAAGTGGGAAAATAAGATGCATCCATTCATGTTAGTTACAGTCTAACTGTCAGCAGTGACAATAAAAAGGTTTGTGGACTGTGGGAGAAGCATCACATTCTTCTCAATAATACAGCAACAGCCCAACATCAAGCCTTGCTGTGTAGAGGCTTGTTTGCATTGCAATTTAGTTAGAAGATCACTGAGTTCTATCCCATGTATAATACCTCATGCACTATGTATTACACTGCAAACAATACATGCAGTCAGAAGTTCAGTGGATTTTTTTGATAAATAACATTTATCTATATTATTACAAGTAGTATTTATTTGATATTTGGGTTGGATTATTTATTTTGTAGTAGAGAACTCATACCTTGGGGGAAAAAAACCTGACTAGTCTTCCAAGTCCACCTTCTCCCTTTGTCAGCGCTCTTTCAGTTTGTTTCCACTGGTGTCTGAAGGGGAAGAAGACAGAAGATATTTCTTCTATTACGAGCCTTGATGGCAATGAACTCTTGTTTCACATCACTGCGCTATGCGTTTAGAGTTTACTTAGCAAATTATCTTATTAGTAGTTTTTGTTATTTTACTTATTTAAGAAGAACTCCTTATATTTTTTTCTATTTATAATCCTTGTTTTGATCACTTGTCAAAATCAATACTAACTGAATGAAAAGCTGTGTAGCTCCTTTGGGTTTCTTGCTGTGATTTTGGCTGGAATTTACCTTTGGTTCTTTTTCTTTTTTGAAACTTCTTTTTTTATCTTGCTATGAGAATGTCAGACAGCCACCAAGTATTTGCTAATCCCTTCATTTTGGCTTAAGAACCAAACCACTTTTGGCTGTGACTCTCTGAGGTTAAATACTATGTTTAATGAGCAGAAACAGTCACTCTTCATTTCAAATATGCAGGGAAGCCAAAGAAGAATCCTTCTGTGCTTGCTTGTGGCACTGATGATGGGAAATATACTTAAGTGTAAGTATTGGGATTTTACAGGTACCATGTTATAGAGATTGGGTACCTCTCCATACAACTGTGATTGATCTTAAAGCTTTTAGATAGACTGGATGAAAGTAAAAACTTCCTCTAAGAAATTATAATTACTCCTCCTAACCATACAGATGTAAAGGCCTGTATTCAGTGGTCAAAATTCAAGTGAAATACCCCCCAGATGAGATGCCAGCAAGAATTCATAATTGGAAAGATTCATCTGATATTTTTTTGTAGAAAATACAGGAAAGAAGAGTATAAATCCCACAAAGATTTCTTCTGTTCTATAAAGCAACCAACACATCATAAATCTGCAGAAAAAGAATACATCCTTTAAGTTCAAGTGAAATAAAGCAACACAATAATATTAAATAAAGGGAAAAAAATCTTAATATTTATCTGCCAGACTGGTATCTGGTAATTAGTCATTCCAACATTTCCTAATGGGTTAAGTTTTACTGACACTAACAAGATGATCACTTACAAACTAATTTATTTTACAAAGGTAATTTGGCAGTGTAGTCTATCATTGCTGAAGATGAGAATTAAGTCTGTCTCTAATAGATTAGAATGCAATAGGATTTTTCACAGTTTGGTAGCCTATTTCTGTTTTACCTTAGCCAGTTTGTAAGGATGTAAAGAAAATGTGACAAATGCCAATTTCCAATAGCCCTTCTTCAACAGTCACATTTACTATTAATACACATATATGCATATTAATGTGTTCAAAATAAGTACATTAAACTGTATTTGTGTGTTAGAGATAAAAAAATATTTGTCACAACTGTAGTTTTCTGTACTATTTCAGTGTTTAAAAAATTGCTGTGCTTTGAAAAGTGTATGTATCTTGTTCCACAACTGTTTGTGTATCTAAAGGGTACTGTAACAAGTAAAATGTGAAATTATTTTAAATAATATCCTGCAATGTCAGCCCTGGCTATCAGAGTCAAATTTGATTCTTCCCATGAATGGTAGTTACTAAAGAACTTCTAAGTTAAATTTAGTCAGTGAATTATGTCTGGACAACCACATTAACTTCAAATTATGCTGTTGGTGACACTTGAAAAGTACTTTGACTTCAGAGCGTTTTGTCATGTAAGCGACTATAATTTAGGCAGCAATTCTGTTGATAGCACATTAGACAATAACATTTAGAAATCTCTTTTTAGTCTTTTAGTGCAAAGAAATGAGAACTATGATATCTTATTTTGGTTGGTAAAAGTAAGAAGAAATGGGCAAGAGATCTGATATTCAAAAATAGTACTTTTGCATAATTCATTTACAGTATTAAATTAGGTTTAATTTCCCAAGTTTTATGAAAGGTACTTAGTAACAGACACTGTCTGCAAGAAGACAAACTCTAGTTTAATTTTTTTTTTTTATCCTTTGTTTATTTGAAATACTGTAGGATGTTACAAATGAAATTTGGCTGTTAATCTCTGTGGTTATACTACAGGTTATTTATGACAAAATTTCAATGCTTTATTCTATACATATATGTATGCATAAATAAATACGTGTGTATATATGCACATATTTATATTTATTATTTAACTCTATAACTATTTTTAAGCTTATGCAACGACTTGTAGTTGAATTTAGGGATTTCCTTTTCCAAGGCATTTTAGCTGAAACAGATTGCTGTGTCCTTTATTATGATGGTGAAAGTAGTATTAAATTCAAGGAAATTGTATCTACAAATAAATCCCAGAACATTTCACCTTTGTAAGAGACTTGCTTTAGTGAAACTCATTTTCTTTCTCCCTCTCTCGTTTTCTGGTGTGACAGTCTCTGTTTTCAAAGAAACGTTCCTTTCCTGAACACTTTTTAAGATGAGCTTCAAACTGATTGCTATTTTGACTCTTTGACAAGGCCAATTTTCAACAACTGTCATTTTGTCCGATCCAAAATCTAGCTTCTGTGAAAACTTTGGGATTTTATGTTACCTTAAAGAATTACCATTTTTATGGTCTTTACATCACCTATCTTGTCTTGTAGTTTCAACAGCAATCACGTAGACATTACTAAACTATCCTTACAGACACACTAAACATCTGATTACTGCTGGTAAAATGAATTACTTGCCCTCACAGGTAGTCTGAGTGTGGCACTTTCTCTTCAGCCCACACCTCTCATTAGGAAAAGAAAATGAAAAAAAGAGCCATAACTGAATTTATTCATAGAATCATAGAATCGTTTAGGTTGGAAAAGACCCTTAAGATCATCAAGTCCAACCTTTAACCTAACACTGTCATTCCACCACTAAACCATGTCCCTAAGCACCTCGTCTACCCATCTTTTAAATACCTCTGAGGATGGTGACTTGACCACTTCCCTGGGCAGCCTGTTCCAGTGCCTGCTAACCCTTTCAGTGAAGAAGTTTTTCCCAATATCCAATCAAAACCTCCCCTGGTACAACTTGAAGCCATTTACTCTCATCCTATCACTTGTTACCCGGGAGAAGAGACCAACACCCACCTCACCACAACCTCCTTTCAGGCAGTTGTAGAGGGCAATAAGGTCTCCCCTCAGCTTCCTTTTCTCCAGGCTAAACAGAAAGAATGAATTCCCGACATGGGATTGAGGGTGGCCCTTGGCACTGTGTGCAGACGTTGTGTCTGTACAGCGTGGCAGTGCATCTGCCATCTTATGACAATTTGGACAAAGAATGTACGTTTCTCCTGTGCAGCACATGAATGCTCAGTGTGAAGGATCCTGCACACACGGTGCTGCAGGACTCCTTTCAAGTTAGGGTCCCAAAACTTGAGTCCAGTAGGTTTTTGCCTGAATTCATGCTGAGCTTCCACTGAGGAGAAGCAGTCCAGTAAAATAGAAGTACCTAAGGTTAAGACAGGTTAAGAATGACTATTGCAAAAAGAAGCATTTAATTTCTATAACAAAATTATTTTGATCTGAAAAAGACCACACATTATTCATTGAATTAGCATGATATATACCTTAATGCTGGAAGCTTTATGGTAACAATATGAAAAATGTATTTAAAAGAAAGAAACTTTGATAGCCTCTGTTTTCTTTAAGTTGTAGTAGCGAAAATACCTTGTCTGTTACGTAGTTTGCTGTTTCTATTGACTTCAGATTATCCATATTCATTTTAGAATAGGATAGTTCAAGTTGGAAGGGACCTACAATGATCATCTAGTCCAACTTAAAGCATTCATCAGACTTAAAGTATTTTTCGATTGTTTGTTTCTAGTTCATTTATTAATTTGGATTCATTTTATTGTTATTTTGATTTTTTTTCTGAAGAGGTGTTGAAAATGAAATTTTATGGTAAGAATCCCAGAATGTTTTTCTAATAAGCACTACAAAATTTTCAAAACTGAAAATCATCATTGGTATAGTCTGTACAAAATGGAAGATGGTTCAACATTTTCCTTAAGGACCCAGTTACTTTTTTTACCAATATAATGCCATTTATTGCAACGTAAGATCAGACTGATAATTCCTATGAATTTCAGAAAAAATAGTGGTATATAACCCATCTGAATTATTTAAGGATCACATAAATAGCCACACAGTGTGTAATTTTCAATTGCTTTTCTTTCCTCTTCCCATCTGACTCAGTTATTCTTGGGCCAAGTGCTGATTAACATGATTTCCAAAAGTACAATGTACAAAATTATAGCACTTTGCTAAAACAGTGATCAATGTGCTGAAGGATACAAGCTGGCACAGAGCAGTAATAGTGGGGATGAGAAAACATTTTGAAAATGGAACACAATTTGGATTTGCTGTCATTGACTTCAGACAGTTACCTAAACAACGTAAAGCTCCACTGTAGGGGTTGAGGCATCTGTCAAACCCAGAAATTTAAAACAGACATTCAAAAGAACTGAAAATAATGGAGAGGAGAAAAGAGAAGGAGAAGGCAAGCCTTCTTCTGTAATGCTTTGTTCCATATAGGCAGGGCAAACTGCTTTAGTTGTGGAAATACAAAAAACTGAAAACAATATAAAAAGAGTAACTAGTTTTCAAAGAGCCTGGATATATCTTGCTCCAGTTGGTACATCAGTAACATAATGTTGGCAAATTCATCATGACTTAAGCAATCAGCGTTATCCTGCTATTTACAGTAATAAGTCCTCACAGTAGTCAGACTTTAAAGTGCAGATTTGGTAGTACATTTGCAAAAGTCTAGTACATACATCCTTATTTTGCCATGTTTAACTTTAAGAATAAGAATTCTTTGTCTACAATATATTTGCGGCAGAAACATGCTGATTGTGCTTGGTTTTT
Organism: Egretta garzetta; assembly: GCF_000687185.1. Lineage (NCBI taxonomy): Eukaryota > Metazoa > Chordata > Aves > Pelecaniformes > Ardeidae > Egretta > Egretta garzetta. The sequence goes on along the minus strand of NW_009259686.1, from coordinate 468,007 downwards.
CACATTTGAAATCATTCAAAGTTCATAGTCAACAAATTTAATTTGTGGAACCTGAGAGCCCAACTCTCTACCCTCCTGCTAGCCTTCCCTAGGGTTGCCTCCTGCAGGAAGTGTGGCATATACTTCTTGATCTCTACCATCCCTGGTGAACAGCTCGCCTTTCTCCTAAGTGTAAATTCCAGTCAGGAGGACTTTCCATTTCAAATCATAAAAGCTGTAGCTTTGTTTTCATCTTTTCTTCATTGAAACACAGCCAGCCAAAAATTAATTCCTTGTGCTACCAATGCTATTTCTCTGTGGTGTCTACTACAGTGGTTGCCATGTGTTTTTTTTCCCTGGTTTCAGAGAAAACACTTCTGAAAAAAGAAATAAATTGAGAAGTTCACATACGGCATCCATGTGCCACAGGTTTTCACAAAGCACAAGAAATATTGTGTAGCTTGTAATTTTCATTTACTCACTCGGGAGCATAAAAGATAACAAAAAGTGGCTGTATTGTTTCTATGTTTACAAATTATGCTTCAGCTATCCTAAATCAGAGAATAACCAGCCAGGGGTTCAAGGAATATCAAGACCATCTTTCCTTGCCTTGCAGAAGTAGTCCTTATTATTTAATCTTTCATTAAAAATCTGAGCATATCAAATGCATATTTTGCATCTTATGGTATGTGTGAAAAATCAACAGATTCTTGCGTGATTATATTGCCTATAGATAACTACCAGTAGATTCTAAACTCTAAACATCTGAAGTCATCAAAAAAGAGAAAAAAATAAGTAATCTGAAATGCCATTAGGAGTTTGCCTCAGAAGTGTTGCTTATGCTACATTTATAAAACAAGATAGGATATGACTTCTTGAAAACAGGTTTCTCCTAAATTTAAATACTGTGATTATCCATACAAGAATACCATAACATAATTAAATACTTGGGAAAGTATCTACATTTTTTTTCATCCATAAACATATTTACAAAAGAGAACGGTGAGTCAAAGGAATAAATATGCTGAATAATGAACTAGCTCATTTTTATATGATATGAGCTTGCATACTCCATTGAATAATGGGGTCTATTTTTTGGAAATTGAATAGTTGAGTTGTAGAATGGAAAAAAAAATGTGATTTATAGACAGGGGAAAACCAGAAGTCTTGAAAAAAAAAGCTTTTGAAGTTCAAAAGTTTATTGGACTAGATGGCATGGAATAAACAGAACAGAGCAAACAAAAGTCTCTCTGAAATTCCTCTAAAGACTGGAAAAAAAAATCTTGAAATAGTTCAACTACTATAGTGCGGTATCCCTCATGGTTTTGTTAAATCTATAGATATGAATAATTTGTCCAGATAATCTATGCAATAATATTGTTATACGCTCTTGAAGTGAACTTCAGTTTCTAAAATTTAAACTGAAAGTATTTTAGTTCATTCTTGTGCTTTTATGGGCTTCTACGTGGAAGTTATTTTAAAATCCAGATAAAAAGAATGATTGATTAAAGTATCTTAACCCATCACTCCATTTTTACAGTTGGAAAAAAAAAAATCTCATCACTTTTCTATTTTCAAAAAAATCACATACTTTCATGAAGAGGCAAGGATTTATAATAGCTTACATAAATACACAGTAGAATATGAATATCGCCCTGTTGTGGGGGTTTTTTTGTTTGTTTGATACCATTTAGACTTTGACCCTGAAACAGGTACAATTTTCTGCTTGATGCCTGTAGTATCAAACAGGATCTCCAAGCCCATTTTAATGAAAAAGAAAATCACATATTAAATATTCAAAATACATTTCATCCTTCAGACTGTGATTCATTTTCACTCTCTAAGGCATCTGGTTTAGGGTGGGGTAAATAGCTGCCAGGGAAGTGCCTTTCTTTTAATGCTGAATATGGATGGATCTCAGACATTCATCTTTAATCAGATTACCTTGTTCAGATGGTCATGTTGTGTACTGTCATTCTTGCTGTGAAATGTTACAGTTTTGATTTTTAGGTTTTTTTTGTAACAGTGAATTATTGGTGTTTTTTCAGGACTTCAGAGGTTGTATTTTATGAACAAGCACTGTTTTGCAGGAGTTCAGAGTTACACCCTGTTACATTGTCTAAGGATTGAGATGTTTGGGTCTCCATTGTAAGAAAAATACTGCTCTTCCCAGCGTCTAGTATCTTGTCATCCTGCTTATTTTCCATCTTACATTGGGATGACTAAATATTGGAGTGTCATGGGAAAATATAAATTATTTTGCTTTTGACTGCAGAAAAGTAGTAACAAAACAGCTAATGGAAAGGTCCCCACCATGAAGAGGTTACAGTTTAAACTCAGATGTCACACAAAAAGAGGAGAAAATAAAAAAAGATAGAAATGTGACTATAATTTTTATAAAGGATTATGCAATTAGCTGTCAGACATGCATGCATTTTTGATTTCCAAGTGCATTAGACTATTCCTTTAATGGAAGATTTTAGGAGAACGGTTTTAGAAGTAATTTGAAAGATGAGAGAATAAGGTTTGTAAATAGGGATTCAGAAGACATTCCATGAATGTGAGACAGCTGGAAAGAGAGCATGAAGATAAAATGGTAGAAGGAAATTAAAGTAGTGCTGAACTCATGTCCTTAGCACATAGAAGAAGACAAGGTCAAAGTTACAGGTTAAGGCTGAGTAATTTGGGTCACTGAATGCCAAGAATAAGGAATTTGAACTTGTCTTAACAGAAGGATATAGTTACGGATGATGTAATTGTAGCATCACACAAACTGTGGAGTTGGCTACATTTTATGCCATAAATTACATTAGTATGTTCTGAACCTGTTGACTGGGGTCAAAGATGAAGGGAAACTATACAGCTCAGTATTAATAAGTGGGGTTTCATTTATATAAAAAAAATCATTATGAGAGAAAATTGTTGATGTTGATTGACATTTAGAAATTTTTGGCATCTTTAGATATTTTATTGCCTGTTTTCTTCTCTTCGTGAACTCATTATGCCAGTGGATATGAATAACTATTCCTGCCCAGTGTACAAAATGAATAGCTAAAAAGTAAAACTGAACTAGCCATTTTCTGTGTTTTTCTCCTTTCTGCATTTTTAGTTGGACCCAGTTTCTCAACACTGTTTTCTTCAGTGAAAAAACTGAAGGATGTGTTTTGCTAATAAATGAAAAATTATTATGACCTATTGAGACTTGCTAGTTAGGTTTCTGACTTCTTCAGCACAGTGGTTCTTAAAGATCAAGATTTCCACCTTATAGTTCAATGTTTTATCATGCAGTTGAGGAATAAATTAGGTAAACTGTTTTATAACAGCTGTATTGGCTTATTGGGTTTCTTCATTTGCATCTCAAGCTTAGCCTAGGGAGAACAAGTGCAAAATCAGATTTCTTTGCTACTTAGTATTGTTTACCAATACACATCAGTGTATTTTCTTCAAGCATAATTTATCTAATATAGTTTAAATGTTTCTGGCTACTTTTAGAACATTCCTAAGACACCCTGAAACAGTCATGTTTTACACATCTTCAAAGTTTGAATGCATTTTACCACTAGTATGCAGCGCCTTGACAGCATATTGGATGCTGCTATTTTATGTCTGTGGGAGTGAGAAATGAAAATGCCAGTTTTATGACAACATGATGCATTGATTCTACTCACATGAATATCATTAATGTCATACTCTGCCTTCTTGTCTTGTGCCAAGTTATGTTTTCAGCAAAAACATAATAGTGTAATTCAGAATATTTTTTGTTTGAATCTTGCATGATTTCATTTTTTTTTCTGAAATTCTAATAAAATCTGTGATGAGTGCTGAAGGATGAAGACTACACTTCAAGGGTATGTATGAGTGCAATGGAAATTGTTTTCCATGCAGTATTAACATTGAAACCATATGCACACAAAACAAATTAGAGTTTTCTTGACTGTTTATTTTGTAAGATATGTAGATTTTCCAGTCCCAAAAATCTGCCCACAAATATTTTTTTGGAAAATATGAAGGTCCATGTTGAACTTTACAGTAGAAACTACCTAGAAATATAAAAGTATCCAGCCAGTAAGACCTATTCACCTGGTAACTGGGGTACTCAGAACAGGTTCTTGATCTTCTCTGTCCAAGAGGAATGATTTAATCTTGGGGTTACTCCCTCATGTAAAATGGCAGAACTAAAAAGTGGAAATTGCATCTTGCTGGCATCTGTTGTCCAACAGAACATATACATAGCAATAAAATAAGATGCAACCCTTCTTGGACCTCACAACCCCACAGGAGACAAAGAAAGTAAGGTACCCAAGGGATATTGCAGCAAGGATTTTAAAATTTACCATTGTATCATCTGAGAATAAACATCCTAGATAAGACAGTGCTAAATATTCAGACTGGGAATATTTATATCTTTTTTTCTTTAAATCAGAAAACATCAAAGTGGTATATTTTGGCATTTTGGTCTGATTTTTCTACTTTTCAATAGAAGTTTGCTATTTTCACTTTTTCATCCTTTCTCTTTAGAATAGGAAAAATATGTTGATAAAATCTCTTATAGGATACAATTTCCCCTTTTCAATGAGCTCTAGCTGCATATTTTCTTTTCAAATTATTATTATTAATAATGATAATTATTAATAATATTATTAATAATAACAATGCTACTAATAATGAAAAATACAACCATTGATTCAGGTAGGTGTGCTTGTGATCTGTTGCACTTTTAATATTCTGCTACTTAAGAAATAAAGCTTTACATAAGAAGCTTCAGAATATCTTCATAAAATGTCTTTTGAGTTCCTAATTTTAGAAGTCTGTCATCTTCTAGGGCCTCATCAGCATTTTAAAATGTCTCATTTTCTTCAATCATAACAGAAATAACTAAAGCTGTGTCTAGTTGCATTTTGGTCCACAGCTTTCAAAATGCACAAGAGCAATTGACCAAATATTGCCGGATCATCTGAATCCTTTGGGAAATTGCAGGCTAGTCTATCCTATAGCAATTTTCATTGCCTAATTCTCATTAAATTTTGATCTTCAGAGTGTTCATCCAATAGCTTGTTGATGAAGTTATTCTGGCATTTCCTAGGGTTTTGCATTGATAAGAGATAACAAAGAGAGAAGATAGTATTCAGTTCAAAAGTGGAAAGGTTTTAAGGGATTTCAGTATGCAGGATATCCATCCATTTTCAAGGACCGATCCTTGGTGCAGTCAAGTCTGCTGAAACAAATGCCTCTTTGATGCTGTTTTGCAGTTTCATTTTTTAGTATATCCTTTTATTTTGAAAGCTGCTTTGGTAAAGGTAATCAAAGCTTCAGGCTTGTGGTTCCTGGTTGCTCTGCAGCTGAGCACTTAAGCGTGAACACAGTAAAACAACTGTTCTAATGTTCATATCTTCAATTCATATTTATTTCGGAGTTGTGAGTTAAGCATATTTATACCCAAGTCATTTAGCCATCTATGCATACTTTAAAAATATATATTTAAGTTATACTTAACGGCCTTTCTCTCACATGAACTTCTCAACACATAATATTTCATCTGGACTTCTTACATGTGGATGAAGAAAGCAATGAATAAAAGCAACAATCATTACTATATCCAAATGAAATACCAAGAGTGGAAAACTTCACAAAACCTCAATGATAATATGAAACTGCATTTTGAAAAAGAGAGACGGTTGGACTGGGGTTTTTTTCAGAATATATTTGGAGCCTGAGGTGTAGCTGTTCAGTTATTTCTAAGGAATTCATCTCCTGAGAAGCATTGGTACCTTTGAATAGGCCATTACAATAAGTGGTATGTGAATGTGTGTATATACATATTGGTAAGAAAATCCTGTTTTAGTAATTGTCTGTTTGAGACTACCAGCAATTTTATATTCCTTGGAATTAATGTTTAACATTCTGATGTATCATGTTGCACTTCATTTGAAAGGATAGGTTTTGTGTTTTACCTCTTCTTTATTCTCTTTCCAAAAGTGGTAATTCTGAAATTTGCTTCTAATTGAAGTTAACAAAATAAACAGAGAGTATCACAGTCTCAAGATAATTTACCATTTGTATATTCACATACTCCTGTGCTTAGCTGGTGTGTGCCCTGAAGTTTGTCAGTGTAGCTACAGGTTGCAGTTTTCTTCTTTGTGCCATACCGTGGTGGTGAAAGTGAGTGTACTCTTGGGATTGATGTTGTCTGCTGTGGAAGCATTGGAATAGGATATGAAGAGGACCAGACTGCTCTGATATATCAAAGAGCAGCATTGCATTGAAGAATGTCCCTTGTGCTGTAACTCACAAGGTCTTAAATGTTATAGTATACAATATTATTTCAGTATATCTGAGGATTCAGAGCAATTTTGGAAGAGAAAGCATGTTCGAAGAGGTAAACCTTTAGTCTCATTCCCATTTCAGCTTCAAATTTATAAACCCTTGTCCTGGTTTCAGCTGGGATAGGGTTAATTTTCTTCCTAGTAGCTGTCATAGTTGCTGTGGTTTGGATTTAGGGTGGGAAGAATGTTGGTTACACACTGATGGTTTAGTTGTTGCTGAGCAGTGCTGACACCAGTCAAGGACTTTTCAGCTTCCCATGCTCTGCCAGGTGCCCAAGAAGCTGGGAGGGGGCACAGTCAGGACAGATGACCCCAACTGGCCTAAGGGCTATTCCATACCATATGACGTCCTGCTCGGGGGCAGTTGGCCGGGGAGAGGGAGTGATCACTGCTCAGGGGCGGGCTGGGCATCGGTTGGTGGGTGGTGAGCATTTTCATTGTGCATCACTTGTTTTGTATATTCTGTATATTGTCTTACCATTATTATTACTATTGTTATTCTTTTCCTCTAGTGTACTATTAAACTGTCTTTATCTCAGCCCAGGGGTTTTACTTTTTTCCGATTCTCTCCCCCCATCCCACCAAGGGACGGGGGGAGTGAGTGAGTGGCTGGGTGGTGTTCAGCTGCCTGCCAGGTTAAACCTCAACAGCCCATCCTTATTAGCAAGTGGACAATGAAAGATGTTTGGTGATTTGGTGCTTGTCTAAAACTCAAACCTTCAGTTTCTGATTTGCTGCAGGATTGTTTATGACCTAAAGGCAGTCCTTGCTAGATCCAGAGAATGATTTAGAATCCTGCATTTAGGCAAAGCAGCACCTAATTTTTCCAACACACAGGCTGAGACCAGAATTTTGAGACAGATATAAGGCCCTCCTCTGTGGTGGTTGGAAGGACTTAGGAAAAACACTGCTGAAGCCTGGTAATTGGAAAAAAAAGTAAGATTTGTAAAGGCAGGGAAGGAAGTATGACTATGTAACCCGGCTTTGGATACTTCAGACTTGGTGGGAGAAACCTGAATTCCAGTTCCCCCTCTGAAAGCCACTTCTGTATCTTACGTGAAGTAGTCACCACAATACGAACAATCTTCAGAGCAGGGATAGAGCCTTCCAGCTGAGCTCCTGCTGGGCTACAGGATCTACTTACTTTTGTCCATGTGCGTATTCTGTCTGGCCCTATAAATTTGCATGTTGTTGCACAAAGCTCATACTTAACAAAAACCATGAATAGTTTGTTTCTAATGCTTGCCTGATCTTAGAGCTTGAGGTAATGTGTTCCTCTGGAGGTGGGAGACATTGGTTTCAATCTTGGTCGATACAATAGGTTATTATAATAAGGTGAGTGACTATCATCCAGCTCCTTGAAAGTAAAGGGAACCTCTTATAGCTTGATTTTAAAGAAAGCAGTTGCTATTCCGTATCAGCAGGACCCCTATCCTTTCTTATATACTCTGATTACTCTGATTGTGTAATACAAAGCAGCGCTGTAAAGTAGATACTTCTTTGCTGCAGATGTAGGTTTTCAATTTTTCTTGCTTCGGCTTAAACAGGGATAGCACAAGAACACTCAGCAGTGGAGACAGTAAGTGGAGTCTTGCAAAGAGATGCTGAAAGAGCAAGGGGTCTAGAGGGACAAATGGGTTTCCTAGGGCTTTGTGAAGGAAAGGTTGTGGGAAGATCAGAGAATTCAGATGGGTGTAGGAAAAGTCATTTATTTTTGAGTGCCAGGAGAAGGGGGAAGCTGGAGGAAGGAGAGAGAGCAGCCTGGCTCTGCCTACGCTCCTGACCAATTTCCTGAACTTTTCTTCTGCCACCGTTAGCAGGGATGGGATCAGGAAAGCACAATCTGTGATGTGCTGAGCCTCCTCCTAGGGACCAAAAGCTACAAAAGCTGAGTGCTGTGTGAACTTGAGATACGGGCTGGCTTTTCAGGCTGGAATACCCTACCCCCCTCTCTTGATGTTGGCCAAGGAGGCTGACTTGAGATGCTGCATACTTTGTCAGCTGCTTTCCTTCAGTTTTCCAGCTAGATCAGTGGATGACATGGCCCAAAATGCTCCTTAGTGATCTGCTCTGCCAGCTGTAAAACGAAGACTCTTAAAACTCCAAACTGAGTAATCCTCTGAGGGAGGTAAATACAATGAGGTTTTGAAGGGATGAGAAACAATGATGAATGAGGGTACATATGAATATGAGAGAGAGAGGGAGGGAGAGAGGGGAGAGAGAGGAGAGAGAATTTTTTTTTTTAGGGGAAGATTGTTTTGCAGTACATATGATGGAATTCAGTTTAAAATTAAAACTTTATATTTGGAAAGTACAAAAATACACTTTTCAACTTCCTGTAGTTTCTTTCCTTCTGTTTTTCCATTAACAGTTCAGAAAAATTGCAAGATGTTCCCAAAGTGGGTTAATTCTTTATCGTTCCTGAGAGTGTTATGGCTGAAAACTGTTGTCTGTCTCTAAAGGGCAACTAGCTGAGGATCACCCAATTAGCCTGCCCTGACAGTCCCTTCACTGGGATATTTTGGACATTGACAGTAGAGTGCTGTGTCTGGCCTGTGTCTGTGCACTCTGCACAGGGCTGAGCCTTGCAACAGTGGCTGTATCTGCTAACAGGGTTGCAGGACCTTGTGCCATGGATTTTTTTCCACGCCATGTGACTCCTTTCTCTGTGGGGCTCCTATACACAGAAAGTTGGATCAATTAAGAAATCAGTCTGTGTCTTATCCAGAAGTGGTGCTAAGAAGGTATGACAGTCTTGGGCAAAACATGCGCAAAGCTATCAATCCGCAAAATACCAAGCTAATCATTCTGCCTACTGTAATTGCTCTTAAATATGCTTTCATAATGGAAATGTTTTAAAATGCATTGCTAGGGTTTTTTTCTAACAGCAGTATTCCAGTTCCTGTAAGAGAGATGTATGTTGGTGGGGTTTTAATTATTTTCTCCCCTCTCTCTCTTTTTGTGGGAAGGATGAAATCATATCATAAGCATTATATGAATCTTATGTGCCAAAATATATGCAGCACAGATTGAATACAGAATGTCCTAATTTTGCTTAAAGTCATCTCATTAAACTTCCGTTCTGCTTTTGACCACAGTTGTTACAATTTTGCACTTATCAAGTGGTACCCCTCTAAGAGCATTATGAAAGGAGGTGGAGTGCTTAGTTTGTGTCCTTTATGCCAGCAATGTTTCTTTTTTATATTGAATCCTGGTGTATTGTTGGAAGAAAACAAGCAACACCTTTATTTCCTGAATATCTGTCTTCTTTACCCCCTCTGACCTTTTTGTCAGACAAAAAGTTCAGGGCTATAACTGTGATGTGAAGCATTTTGTGTCATTCTTCCTCTTTTACCCTTGCTCTTTAGAGCATTCTGAAGAATTCTTTATGCCATAGCCTGTGATCATTATTAGTGTTAGAGGCCAGGCAGAGTATTTTAATGCATCCAGGCTGACAGGTCAAGGTCATGTCACTGGAGATGTGATGCCTGACAGGTAAATCATTCTGAAGTTGTAAGTCAGAAAATAATCGGGTTTACAGCTGTAGCATGTCGCCACCTAGCTTTACTTATGTTCCCTTTTTCTCATTTAAAATTTAGTATTTCAAAAGTCCTAGGTAATTCACAGGACATTTTTTTTTTTTCAGGTAAGTATCTTCCTATCCATCAACTATCTGCTTTTTTATCTTACACTAACAGCCACTCTTTATTCTTTTAACTTATTTGGCTGATTTTGTCAATCCTGAGTTCAACTCACTCTCCATTTAAAGAGACTGCACCCAATGCAGTTATTCCCATATGAGGTATAAATTACTGCTAAATTAACAGGGATCTGTTAAGGCTGCTTTTCTGAACTGCCTTTTTCGGAATGAAGGAGCAACGTGTACAGGCTAGAATGAGAGAAACCTCTATCATTTTAGACCACGTCTATGGGAGTTCTCTTCTAATGTCTGCCTCAGCCTCCTCAGGATGGATTAATGTGGGGAATAATGCATATTTGAATTATAAAAAGACAAAAATATTAGACTTTAAAAAAATTATAGTTATATTGTTGAATAGAACTTAAGAGAGCTGGCTCTGTTCTCTCCTTAATTGCTCCAGTATAGTCACAGTCTCCTCAGATCACCATTTATATCCTTTGCCAGATCAGCATTTTTGTAAAGTGATCTCAGCTTAATATTCAACTTCAAGATGATCCAAAATTATGAAGACTGTAATATCCTACTATTTTTCATTACTGATTATTGTCTTAATAGAAGATGACCATTACACATAGAAAAAAATTCAAATGCGATTGGATGACAGAATTATTTTCTAAAATGTAATACCAAATGCAAACTTTTGTATCAATTGAGAAGGCTAAAATTTGAGGAATTCATTTTATTGCTATACAATTTTCCAACAGCTGTGTTGGAATAGTATATTCCTATTTATTTGATATTATATTGTATTGTGTTATAAATTAATGGTGAAGGGTTTTTTTTTTTACCACAGTAATTAAACCAAGTTTGGGCTCACAAAATGCACTAGGCAGATTTAAAACAATGGTGGCTTAATCATATATAGCATTTCTATATTTGGGGATTCTAGAGGATTTGTCTCCTTTCCTCGCCTGTTTTAATTGTTACATAACTTTTGTGGTTTGCCCTACAGACTTCAAGGTCAGCTGGAGAGCAGACAAATCTTGTCTTTGCTTTTTCCCTTCTCTAAGATTATGTAAACAGACTTTTCAAAAATACACCCCCTTTTCCTCCGTCTCACTCCAAGGAACTAGCAGTTCAGTAGGTCAGTTCTGGGGAGAATATTTCAAGGATGACTAAAAACTAGACATCTTTTAGAAAAATGTGAGTTAGTATAGCAAGAGTTTACACAAACCACTTCAGTGCTTTGCTCAAGGAAATTTCTCAGCCTTTCTCCCCAGTACGTAAAAAGAGGCAGGGTCTTAATTCTTTACTCTCATAGGCTTCTCATCTGAAATCTGAGCTTGGAAAAATCAATAAGAATGTGCTATAGCTGCAAATTCATTTTAGAAATTTAGAATTACTTCAGTTGGCATTAGGTGTAGAAATATTTTACTTGGTAAATGGAATTATCTATTTTTGTTTCTGTAGACTTTGGTTTAGCACAAAATGAGGAAGGAGTGTTTGGTTCTTTCTGACAGTCCCTAAGAATTGACATTTCATCCCCAGTTCACCTACTTGTGCTATCAAAAAGGTGACAGTTTTCCAGTGCTTAAAAGTGGAAATGATGATGTTTATGTTTGTAGCCAAGTAACATTGAGTGAGATGCTAACATTTAACACACAATGTAAAAAAAGGAGTTTATCATGTTACATAGCTGTACAAAACAAAAAAACCCACCTGTAAATAAAAGAGAAACATATTAATCAGTAGGATTTCTTTAGGCTAATGAAGTTAGAATATTCAGTAAAAATTATTTTTAACCGCTGGTAGCCCAGATTGTTCATGTGTGAAGCACAACAAATGGACTAGTTCTGCATATTCATTTCTAGTTACAAGGATGCAGTCAAAAACATGTGGCCCAAATAGGTTACACAGGTAGTTCAATTCCAGCCCATCTGAGGACCAGAACAAACCAAGTTATCCAGAGGTTGCAGTTCATAGGATTTTTCAGTTATTGGAAGACTTGGCCAAGATTTATTCTTCAGGAATGGTACATTCAAAGACAGCTTTTCAAATACCTATATTTGATTCTGCTTCAGGATTTGCTTCACATCTTGCACATACCAAACCAGGCAAAGTTTATATATTTTTAGGTGAGAATCTGTTCACAACTAAAGACAGAAACAATTCTGTAAATTTTGAAGTAATTTAAAAGTTGCATATCGATTCAGTGTTCCTCTTATCAGTAACATAAAATCTATGTTCTTATTTTGTCTCACCAAACCACCACATTATTGGGTGCTGGTGGATGAAAAGCTGGACATGAGCCGGCAATGTGCGCTGGCAGCCCAGAGGGCCAACCGTACTCTGGGCTGCATCAAAAGAAGCGTGGCCAGCAGGTCAAGGGAGGTGATTCTGCCCCTCTACTCTGCTCTGGTGAGGCCACACCTGAAGTACTGCGTCCAGCTCTGGAGCCCTCAACAGAAGAAGGACATGGAAGTGTTGGAGCGGGTCCAGAGGAGGGCCACAAAAATGATCCGGGGGCTGGAGCACCTCTCCTATGAGGACAGGCTGAGGGAGTTGGGGTTGTTCAGCCTGGAGAAGAGAAGGCTGCGGGGAGACCTGATTGCGGCCTTTCAGTACCTAAAGGGGGCCTATAGGAAAGATGGGGAAAATCTTTTTAGTAGGGCCAGCAGTGACAAGACAAGGGGTAATGGTTTTAAACTAAACCAGGGTAGGTTTAGACTAGATATAAGGAAGAAGTTCTTTACAATGAGGGTGGTGAAACACTGGAACAGGTTGCCCAGAGAGGTAGTGGAGGCCCCATCCCTGGAAACATTCAAGGCCAGGTTGGATGGAGCTCTGAGCAACCTGATCTAGCTAAAGGTGTCCCTGCTCCTGCGGGGGGGTTGGACTAGATGACCTCTAGGGGTCCCTTCCAACCCAAAACATTCTATGATTCTATGATTATTGTGTTGACTGTCATTATTTGATTGAGTTAATCAGAAATATGCATATACATTTTGAAAAACTGTGTTTTGTGCCAAAGAGAAATTGTTTCTTCTTATGAGCAATCACAAGTTTTTTCCCTCACTTGTAATATTAACTAAGAACAATTAATTCAGCAAGTGGCTGATTTGAATTTATGACTGGAATTCCAAGGACAACAGAAGATATGAGGCATCCTCATCTAAACACGATATTAATTAAGGTATCAGTCTGACAGAGGTCACAGGAGGAAATTCATATGCGTGAGAAAAACATTCTCCAACCTAGAGGACAAATTTAGACCTTACTCTTCTATGATGTATTTTTTGGTAGGGTCATAGATAGTTTAACTGATGTAACTACATGTTGTAACTATCTATTGAGTACAAAATACATATGAAAATATGTGTGACACCACACAATTGTACTAGGCTAGCAAAAGCCAAAATAAGTCTCTAGGCAGGCCAAGATTAGTCCACAGAAAGCCTGATCTATCTTGAGACCTGTGGTGATAACATTGGTCTATAAGGCCCAGTAAAGAAATGGGACATTTTAATCTCTACTGAGGCTGGGCAAAACTAAGATTGAATTAAGTAAAATGTGTTACTGGCTTTCAGCAGCTGCAATTCAGCAAGTCCTAATGTCTTAGCCAGTAGTGATATGAAATATTAGGACTTCTTTTGTCCCTATTTCCAGCTTAAATTGTCACCAACATCAGCGGGAGTCTCCTTCAGTGATATGTCAAGCATATTGCTTAATGTCATGGAATTGAACAAGACGTTATACTTTTACATCACCAAGTTGTAGCTTGCTGGGCAAAACACATCATACATTGTCTTGTTTCATTTGGCTACTGTTACTGAAAATAATTGAAAGTTTGTTGGGGAAAAAAAAATTAGGCTGGGAGTTTTGTTTTGCTGTATTCCTTTACCTGTTCATTTTACCTGCCTACTTCAACTTTTCAAGAGGGAACTTCAGCTTTCCATGGCCATAAAGCAAGTTTTATATGTTCTTTAGGTAATAACAGACTTCTAAAGGAATACAGAACAGCATTCTGCTATAAATATATACATTGTATTCCAACGCTGTAGTTCGTGATCTGGTGTTTTTAACTAAAAACACCCCCAACAAAATCACCTTGATTAAGTAACTCTCCTCTTCCTGTTTGTTTGGCTTTTATAAACAGTTACTGCTTATAAGAACCACTGAAAAACAAGCATTAAAACCCAACAACTAAAGCAGCCTTTGCCCCAGCCACAGGATGTCTGCCAAATATTTAGCTAAGTAAGATCTATACAAGGTGGGCAACAGACATTATAAAAATTATATTTCCATTTTCTTAATATATTTAATGGGATGGAGACTTCTCAGACTGAGAGGTGATTTTGAAATATTCTACCAGGTTTTTTTAAGATTCAAATGTTACTTCAGATAAGGTGTAATATTTCATTGTTCATCTACTATACTACTGATTGGCAATTTTTCCAAACACCAACTTAGATTTACCAATACCTTAAACCCTCGTTTCTCTTGCACATTATTTTGTCATATTTTTTTATATTAAACATATATTTATTGATGAAAGGCTTGTATAGAATCATTGTCAAGCTTGTTTTTTTCCAGACAGTTACTACTAATAAGCCAGAACCAGAGCTCTACTCTAAGCATCTCAAAAAGTTGCCTCCATTTTAGTTCCAAAATTCACAGTTTAGAAAAAAAGTTTCCATATTAGAAAAACATGGAGGTAGCGTTTACAAAAAATTTAACTAAAAAAATAAAATTTTATGTGAACATTAGCAACCTATTACACACAGTGTGGAATTTTCCTAACTATTTGTTTCACTTTGGAAGTCCAGTACCTTCAGCATAATGTCCTTAAAATCTCAACTTCCCTTTTTTATTTTTAGACAAGAAACTTAGCACTGGTCTTTGTTGATGTTGTTTGGATAAATCATCTACTTGGTTCCTTGAACAAAATTTTATCCATAAATAGGAAATTGAGCTTAAGTAATCAATGTTTTGCAGAAAAAAAAGTGATTTGCTTTTGTCTCATAACTTCGTTTTCTTTCATTCTTTTAATAGATATCATTATATTTTATTGTTTTCTGTGTGATTTTGTCAAATGATCTTTCACATTGCTTCTATCTGGTTATCTCAGAAAAGCAATTTAAACCTCCCTTTCATGTTCAAATAAGTTATATTTGGAGCAATGTATATGCTTTGGTTTATTCTCATTATAAAGAGTGCAGAGCCCTTTTTCTTGATTGCCATTAGTTGCTGGAATATAAACAAAGGCCCACACGGTTATTAAATATATGTAATTAAAAAAAAATCCGTATCTGCTGCTATTATTTTTTGTTGTTTTTCAGGTGTCCATATCTGCCCTTAAATTTTGGAGTCAACCATCTATAGAAGGAATTATTCATAAACTTTTGAACATGTCTAACACTGATTGAGCACACTTTTCAATTCCATATTAAATTATACTTTTTTTTAGAGTCATTTCTAAAACTGAATGAGAAGTTTCTTTTGTAATTAACCTGAGCTCAGAATATTTACTGTGCATTGTTTTTTAATGTCAGATGATGAGAGAACTCATGTGTCTTTAACAAAAGCAAGTTGTTTACTCATTCAAGGATTCTGTTCAGGCCTCTGTATTTGAATGAATTCCAAATCAGCAGTTCTATTGAGTTGCATGGAAATCGATTGCCTTTTATGTTAGATGAATGGTCATGTTCAACCCCCCCTCTTCCCCCATCCTTTTTTTTTTCCTTTCTGGCCCACCGCCTTAGATGCCATCACCCAAAGCTGTTAGTCCTAAACGAGATTCTGTTTAGTGGCTATCAGCCACTTCCAGCTTTTCACTGCATATAAATGACTGTATTAAGAATTGGAGATGTGATGTGGAGTTATAAATGCGAACTGTGAAAGACTAAAAAAAAAGTCCAAATGTGTAGAGGTATAATTTCAAATGGGGCACGTGAGAGGATGATTAACAGAACTTTTTTTCTATTTACAACTATAGGAATGTTACTAATTGGAAAACAGGTTTGTTTGGTTTTTTTTTTTTCATGTGGTATATTTAGTATCCAGCTTAGGGAGATGCCCTCTCTTCAGAAATGCATACCTTTCCTTTTATTAATAATGTGTCTTTATATGAGCCTGTTTAACTGCATTGGACAAAGCTTATAACAGTTCCATCATGCATGTATTTGAGGGCAAGGACATCATTAATGTTTCAATTTATTTTATGGTTGTTTCAGGAGACAGGCTATGTGTCTTTCACCTAATGTCAAGAGTCCTCATTTGTCAATGTTTGCCACTTATTAGAATCCTTTCAGAGCTCCCTTTTTTTCAAAACACTGGCATTCAAAAAAGGCCATAAGCCGGTGCATAAGGCATCTACAAGTGGGAAACCATGGTTGTGTAACTGCCACTTTAAGCTGGTGTTGCCCTGTAGTTCTGCATGGAGACTGCTTGTGTTAACGGTAACACATTCTGTTTAGCAAGGGACATACCAAGTATCTTGCTGGGACCTTTTGGGAGCACTCCTAGTTTTAATCATAGGAATAATTGTGCAAAGCGATTCTTCTTGCAAATGATAATTGCTTCATGTTGGTGTACAAACAAAAGTTTTCATTCCTGAGCACAGGCATTTGAAGACCTCTAAATGTACCTCTATGATGAATGTTTAAATTGTTCTGAGAAAAAAAATCAACAAAATACTAAGATTCATTATCTTTTAAGGGTTGTTGTGACATGACCACTGAATTTGGTTTATGGTACTGTTAAGGACTTGTTTATCTGAACAAAAAATAGGTATCTGTGTTAGTGGCACCGTTGTCTGCTGCACCTCCATATAACTCACAGTATCTACTGTTTCTTGACAGTTTGTAATTCCCTCTTTCTGCTGGTAGGCTAAGATCTCTTTCCTGCACCACTTGAACATGGGTGGTTCTCAAATGGGTGCATAGCCATATGTGTAAAAATCAGCACTACATCCTTCTCTTTAAATACTGAAAATCTCTTCCCTGGACAAAGTACTTTAGATTCCAGAAGTATTGGAAAAGGCTACAGTCCCAGCCTGGGGTTTCTGCAAATGATGTAACTAACCTTCTCCTCCTCTGTCCTTCCCCCCTTATGAAATCTTCCACTCTTCTCTTTCTAGTGTGTCGCTGCTCCCCCTGGAAACTCTTCACCGACTTCACCTTTGTTCTTATATGTGAAATGTGAACCTTCATTCTCATCTTTAAAGTCAGGTGCTGTTCCTTAGTGCATCTAATTTCTGTTAAAGGGCCTTTGCTCTGCCCAGTCATCTTTCCTCTGTGCTCTGTTTGTTCTCTTCACCCCCAACCCTCTTTCTACTCTGGCTTTGATAGTCCCACTCCACAATGTAGGAATGGCAGCCTCCTTCCTGTGTGTCAAGCACTCTCGCTCTTTAAACTCACTTTTTTCACTTCACTTCTTACTTCTTACTGTAATGGACTTAACACCATCTCTGCCTGACCCAACTCATACCTCATTATGCCTTAGGCAATTGCAGCCGCCTCAGTCCCAAGTGTTTTAAAATCATGAATAAGTGCATTAGAGATCATTAAACTGGTTTTAAATAGAGATTTATTGGCACACAGGGAGAGATAAATAAGTTTAAAGAGCCCTACATTGGCTTTGAGAATGGAACTAGATTTACCAGTGGAATGAGAGCTTAGTCAAGCCTTAGCCTCTACATTAGCACTACCTAGTTTAGCATGTACATGGCACGTTACCTGGCATTAGCTATCTGTCTTTCCTCTTCCTCCAGGAGATCGTGCTTGATTTGGCCATAAAGATCATCACCAAAAAAATTACTTCCAGTAAACAGTAAACCTGTTTTCTTTAGGACAAAAGACTTGCTACTGTACAAATGTGAGCTCCCATGTTACAGCAAGTTCTGCGACTCTGGTATAAGCCCAATAAGTCAAATTTTCACTCATGCTCTTGCTAGACTTCAGGCTCCTGCTAAAGCTGTAACTTGACATGCCAGCATAGGCAAACCCAGAACTTGCTTTGTTTCTGGTAGTTAACATATAATAGAGGAAAAAATAGAACAAATAAAACATGAATTATGGATACATAATTGTTTTTGTTATGCCCAACTAGTCTGGAGCAGGTAATTTGTTTGTGAGCTTTGCAAAATGCCATGCAATTAGAGTGCTAAGGATTATTAACAAGAAAAATGCCTTACAGAAACCGGAATTCACTGTTAACACAGATTTTTTTGTTTATTTGTTTGTTCCATTGGGTGTCAGAACTCTTCAGGTAAACTTGCAGTTGTGCCTTTTTGGGTCAGTGTTGTACTGTGGTTACATTAAGTCTTCACAATCTTTTTGGTCACATCCTGTTGATCAGAGGTCAAGTACCATGTGATTAACATAAACCACAAAGATCTGAAATCAGGTGCAATCTTTTTCAAATGTTCCTACTTCACTTAGAATTTATGTTAATTTGGCTGCCTCAATACCAACACACTTTTCAGACATGTTTAATGTCTGTTTATGTGTGTTTATATAAGTTTATTTTAGGCCAAGACTATAAATTCTCACTGAATTAATGTTTATCATATGAATGAGATGAATACAAAAGGCATAAAGCATAGATCATCCAAGATAAGTGATGAGCTAGAAAACACTTATTATAGTCCCTTGTGTGTATGTATATCTATATCTCTGAGTGTATATATATTTTAAAACCACACACAGCTGTGTATGTGTATGTGTGTGTGTATGTGTATGTGTTTGTGTATGTATGTGGCTGCTGTTTACCTAATAGATCAGAATAACAACAAAGGACCATAAATTTCTGTTGAAAAGTATATATTTAGATTTTTAAAAAAAAGAATAAAATTGCCCATTTGCAACTTAATGGTTCCTTTCAAGCCATTGCACAGAACTCTGACACGAGCAGTTACAGGTTGCTATATAAATCTCTCTTATACATAATTATGTGGTTATTCTTGTTAAACATTATAACAAAACTAGTGTGTAGATGTTACTGCTATTGATCTTTCCCATGTAAATAAGTAGATAACGGAGGGGACTACTTTAAAAATTATTCATTGAAAAACATTTCTTGTGAGCTGCCGAAGTCCGACAAATGTGCTTTGACTTAGTCAAGCTGGAAATTATATCAGATATTTAATATTAAATAAAAAAAATGGTAATACCCATATATTCAAATTTATTTTTTACAAACATAAGAGTGATTTCAATCACTTAAGTTGAACTATGTTGAGATTTTACCAGAGTAAACCTGATGTTTTGCATTTTGGCCTTTGGAAACACAGAAATGCTGTGGTATTCTTTAAGGATTTCCCACAGAATTTACAGTCTTGATAATGCAGTTTCAGAAGTTATTGAAAACATGCATGTTACATATGCATTTAGAATGGGTCTTAATCTGGCAGTTCATTTTTACGATTAACTTCTGAAAAACCTTTAAAATAGGGACACAGGACATACAAAATCCTCAAGAGTTGTATTTTGCCAAACAGGTGACCTATAAAGCATTGCAAGGAGTTTTATTATGTTTTGAATCATTGTCATGGAACCCACTGTCAAGCGAACGAGGAAGAGGAATTTAATTTATAAGTTTGATATTAAAGAATGACGAAAGTGCCAGTCTTGCTGTAGTTTTCAATTCACAAAAAGCCCCTGAAGCCAGGAGGGTTCTGACATGATTACTTTATACGCACTGAGTTTGGCAAAATATCTTTCCTGTCTTCTGATAGCCAATTCCTTTCACTGCCATCAAGTAGAGAATGATGACTTTAAAATTTCCCATTAGTGCTCATGAAGTCAATATGCGTTACGTGCTCAGAAGTCCCCTTTTGTATGCAGGAATCACCATTTTCATGGCAGAGTCTTCCAGAAATTCCTCAGGAGCACCGTTACTATCCAGAAATGCATCTGAAGAAAGGAATGTTTATCATCATCTCTTCCAGCTGTTGTTGCTAGAAGTGCAAAATAATTCACTAGAGTTCCTTTAAACATCTTGTTTTGGTTTTATCAGTATAGCTTTTGTTCTTATGCTGCATCAATGGATTTTACTAAATGCTGGACAGAACTACTTACTAGAGACCTGAAAAAAGAAATAAAAGAGACCATCTTCAGGCAGCTCTCCTCTACCACTGTTTTAAGAACCATAATAATTTTGGGTAGTTTCAATGCTCGTGAATAAAGTTCCCAGCTGTGTCTTCAGGTGATGATTTTCAGAAATATCTAACTTAAGGGATTTTAGGTTTGCCCAACTGTCTTGAGTATCCATATAAGATCCATTTATAAAGTGTCCTAAGATCAGGCAATGCATTTCTATCTGAGACATCCCTAAATGCTTGCTTGATAGTAACTGTATTTTGGTTTCAAATTTTGACAATTAAAATGTTACGATAAAACCAGTATACATGTACCACTAATAACAGAGACTGAATCTATCACATATAAACATGAAGTAGTGTTCCCTACTCAAAAGTGACAACTGTATTTTGTTTATATTAAATACTTTTAAAATATTTTAAAATAGAATAGACTTTGAAAAAGAACAATTTAAGAAAGTCTTTGCTTTTGGGAGGGAAATTAACCCATTACTATAGTGATAGAGAAGAAACTCTACACAGATGCAAAATAGTTTCATTTTAGCAATTTAACTCCGCTCATATGCGCCAAAATACATTCATGGTTAAGGATCACTGTGCATCACATGTAAAATCTTGGAATGAAAAGGCAAAAATGGGATAATATCACACGTTGCAAATTCCAGAGCAGATACAAGTGTTTCACTGGTGGTAGGTTTCTCTGTTAAGTCAGTTCAACAACAGAAGGAAGGAAAATGCAATTGCAAAGGCATCTGAATAGAACTTTGTAAGATGCCTGTTTGATACAAGCGTGCTAAGTGGTTAAACGTCACCCAAAGAACTACAGCGTTGGGTGTTTTTTTACCTCTGCAGTGTTTCATGGTTACATAGTCCCTGTATATAGTTGAATGGTTGATTATCACCATGAGTAAAAGGAATGTTACTGACTGAAAAGAATATAATATCCACCTCACCATTTATTTAATGTATATTTATTGCATTCTTTGGAAACAGCGTGCAAAACCTGAAATGAATATACTCCATGGACTGCTCAGGACTTCCCGGGCTGTAAGACCTACCTCATATGAAACACCCTTTTCTTCACTTGTTCATGTGTATGAAAGGCCTCTACCTCATTAATTATTTTTAGGGAAGAATGCTGAAGTGTGTCAGAACCATTCTGCTGAATACAGAAGCTGTTGCGCTAGATCTTTGGTGTTTAAAACCAGAGAAGTCAGTCTTGCAGCTACAGTACATAAAAGCATTCAGTTTTCCTACTTCGGTGTACCAGAAGTTAAAATAAATGGAGGAAACAGAAGCAGTTAGACAGCTTTTATAGCTAGATGCAGTTGCATGTCCTTTGTACATGTGAGATTTAAAGTTGATGTATATCTCCTTGTATGCAGTATGAAAAGAGTTAATGTTATCTCATGACAGTTTGTTGATTTTCTGTTATGTAGTAAAGGGTTGGTATCGGCGAACATTAGCTGCAGATCTCAGATACCTGATATTGGTCTCAAGTTCTTTTCAGGTTCTGTTCTGACATTTGACTCTGAGACTAAGACTGTAGTTAAGTTCTGATGTCTAGCTGCATGAAAATAAATTCTTAATATTACCATTACTTAGCTTCATGCTACAGTTACTTTGATATTAATTCACTGCAAGAGAAGAAACAGGATTTTTAATCACTAAAAAAAATCGGTTTCGTAATACAGGAAAACCAAGAACAGGCATCAGAGCTTCTCAAATCGGAGGGTGAGGACACCGAATTCTGAAATTCAGGGGGCACTGAGGGCAGAAGTTTGGGTATCTCATCATCTCTCTGATGCTTGCTGAAAAGGAATCTTTGATTTATACCAGACAATTGTAAATGAATATGACTTACTCAAGATTATTAAGTTGATTTGAAGGCTATGAACCCACTGTCAAAGAGTGCTCAACTATTTCTTGTATTGAAGTTAAGGGGTTTTCTTTTTTTCCTGTAAAGTTATGATCCTACTGGTAATTTTTATTTAATGGAGAGTAGCTAGATAGCATGCATGCATTTTGGAGGCTTCAGAATGCAAGAATTGAGGATTTTATTTTATCTTTTCCCTTGAAATTTATAAAACAAAGTAAAAAAATAGAAAAAAGCACTTCACACTAATCCTTCCAGAACCAAGTGTTTAATATGCATTTATTTGCTAGTTTGTGTGGGTTTAATGTATATTTATTTAATTGAACAGGAAAAACATCTGGAAGGTTGTATTTTTTATGTTGTTTGGCCATAGTCTTCACTTTGCTTTGCTTTCAGGGCAATGGGGTGTTCTTGAAAAAGAAATTTGAGTTTGGCAAACAAATAAGCTGTAGAACTGGCAGGGCCAACTCCAACTATTCCAAGGTTCAGAGTGAGCGTGAAAGCTCATATTTACAGAGAGCTACTATGGGAACATTTTCCTGCAGTTCTGCAACAGAAACTTTGGCTAGTCATATTATTCAGAGGAAAAAAATAGATCTTGTGAAATAAATAGAGGCTCATTGGGAAAGAACATTTTAGAAATCAAAATAATAATCTATACTAGGCATTATTTTTAAAAATTTCTATCTGTCCTAGTGCACTTTTTCTAATACATAGGGAATACGTATGGTATTTCTTTCTTTTTTTTTTTTTTTTGTGGACAGAATGAGTTAAGTAAAATGTTACTTCATGTATTTCCAATCAGCTGTGCCCATTGCAACTTCGCAGTTTGTACTTCAAGAGCTGGTGGAACTGATGAATTGTTACAGGGTTATAATCAGAGTGCTTCAAAAAATTAAGTGATTCTCCTTACTGGGGTGTTTCAGCCTAGGTTTCTCATGGCTGTTTGAAAGACAGTCACGTCTTCTATTCCCTCATTGCCTCTATAGTTCTTGAATGTATGTGTATGTATATATTGGTTTTATTTATTGCTGCTCATATATGCAAAGGCTTTGTTTTCCAGCAAACTGCTGTCACAAAGCCCTTGCTTGAACAGTGTTGAGGAAAGATTGTAGCCTTGAGGATTTACTGCTTAATTTGAAGCTCCAGCTGTGCAGGAAGATGTCAGCTTTTCCTGATCTAGTTTTGATAATAAAGCAGGACGCAGAGGTGACTAGTATTCAGTGTCTTCCATGTGGGAAATAAGTGGGATCTCTGATGTCTTCTCATTAGAAATTCCATAAAAGCCATTTTAAACTAACAGAACACATCCCTTCAGTTATGGCACACCTACTCTATCAGGACCTTCTGCTGTGATTTAAAACACCATATGTTCGTATATGCTTGTTCTGAAATTTGCCCAAATTATCCAAGATTAAAAATGGGAATGAAAAGCAACCAGTTCCAAGGAGCTCTATCAAGTAATCCAGAACTTGACATCCTCATTGGTATTTCCATCCCTGTATAGTCCAGGTTGGCATCACATCAGTCAATAACACAGTAGAAGAGTCATCGTGTGTGTTTACGGCTTGAAACAACTGGAATCAAGAAAGGCAAACTCATCCGCCTAAGCCAGGTAACAGAATCAGCAAAAGAATACTGGTGTGCTGTACATCTCATAGGAAGCTGATGCTGTAGTGGTGCTGCGCTTAACTCCATTCATTGTGTTGTTTTATGTGCAGAATCACTTTATTCTGTAGTTTCTGCATCATAAACCTACTTTAATTTGATGTAAACAATAGTTTAATGTTCCCCTAATTATCTCTTATTTTAGCTGTAGCCCTGGACATGTAAGTGGAAACACTGAATTTCCAGAAGCCAGCAGCAACAGTGGGGGAGGCTTTTTAATGAGACACAATTTAAGCTTGACTATTTGGAGTACATTAATTAAATAATTTCTAGTTCTCCCTCTAGACTGACTCTGAAGTTTTTAAGAGTGAACTGGCGAGATTATTTCATAATTAGTAGCAACAACTTCAAGCGTTTTAAATTACTTCAGCAAAAGAAAAAAGATAAATAACATGGTTCATCCTTTGGCCTCTTTTCAGCTGCACTGCATTTTATTTTGGTTGAGTTATTTCATTGTTCATTTGCTTCTTGAAATAGCTTTATAATTATGTGTTGATAAAATCAGACAGTATTAACACTTTTCTGACTTTATTTTTTATTAACTGATCATTGTTCTTGCCTTAGAAGACACTTTGTTGTTTAGCTATTGGGTATATGTTGTATTGTGTTAGCACAGAAGGTTCGTTGTTGTTAATGCAATGGGAAGCAGAGGGCTTTTTGTCCTTGATTCTGAGGCTGGATCTTGTCCTGATGAAACTGTGTATTCTAACAGACAGAAAGAACAGAAAAGGACAAATAGAATCAGTAACTCTCTTGTGTCTTTTGTATTGCCTTTTTACTTAGTGCATAGGTATGCTTAATTTTTTGCTGTAGAATATCTTCCATTAGCATAATTTTCAAAATCAAATTTCAGTCTAAAAATGATGACAACAATCTCCAGGATGTATGTAGTATGACAATTTGTATAGTATGGCTAAGCCATGCTCAAACTAGTAAGACTTTCTTTGCTTTTGGAAAGCTGAACATGCAAAACTTTTCATCGCATGGTTTTGAGGAAAACTCTGTTCAGTAAATTCAGCCATAATTCCTAGTGCAGCGACTGACAGTACTGACTGTTATAGATCGCCTCCTCAGGGCAAATCTATCATTTATTAACACTCCGCTGTGTTGATTTCTGAATTATGCAACATGAATTACAGAACCTTTCTCACACTGTAATGATTTGATTGTTTCCTAGCTAGTATGTCTCTCAGATTCCTAACAGGAGACACCCTGACTTTATTATTTTTCACATTGTACATTTTAAATGACAATTGCATTAAAAAGATGACCTTTGGAAAAAAGTAGAACAACAATCAACCTCTCCCCCCCCCCCCCCCCCCCCCAAAAAAAAAAAAAATTACTTTTCCCTTTCAGACTCTCTTTATTCACATCCTGTCAGGTCTCCTTCCCTTAATTCTGTTTCTCTGAGGATGAGGAAATTGAAACAGAGAGATAAGTGACTTGTTGAAGTTCACAAAAAGAGTTGATTGCAAAATCAAGATATAAATCTCAGAGGTCTGCTTCTTAGTCCTGACCCTCAACTATTAAACCACAAATAACACCTAGCACTGAATTTGATATCAGAGAGTTTGATCTCCTCACCAAAAGAAGGGCTGTGACCTCTCAGGAGAACACAGTGCTGAACTTTTATTCCTTGCAAGGGAAAGGCAACTTCAAACTCATGCTGAAATCATAAAGGCACAGTTCACTCTGATATTGTTCACAACTTTTCAAAATAATGCATCTCATGAATATGCCTTCTTTTTTTTTTTCTTTTTTTCCTGGCCATATTGTTACCTGGCAGCATTAAATAGTCCTAACAATAGTCCAGCATAGGAACGCCTGTCATTCAGGTAGTCCAACCTTTACCCTTCCTGTCACCCACAATATGTAAAAGCCAAATAAAGTCCAGAATTAAGTACTGCCTTTTTCATGAAGCATTTATTGCTTTACTGATATCCTGACCATCAAAATGTGCAAGGCATTTTCCAAATGCAAAAGGAGGCAGCCACCTGCCAGCGAACACTTTAAAAGAAGAATTTTCCCCCAGATGCATGCCCTGCTTTTTTGGATAAACAGCAGCACAAGCCCGTTTGCAACACTGACATCTAGTGACGCCCGGTCATATTTATATAACCCTCTTCACCAGCATTAACTTTTTGCAGCATTGTACCCACTCACAAAGATTGTCAAGTGAACGAGCAAATATGTCCTTTTGCTTCCCAAAAGACACTGGAAGAGGCAGGCAACCATTTCGCTAGTGACCAGCTTAAAGCAGCACATATTTAATCCTGTTGAATGTAATGTATGTTGAATGAATGAATGTAATGAATTTTCTAGCCTTGTGAATCAAGCTATATTGAACACTTGCAGTAAAATGAGCAGAAGAGCAACTTTAGTGTCTTACCTGTTACTGAATTCTGTTAATTAGGATGATGATAAAGGCAGCATATGCAGCACATTATGAAGCAAAAAAGTGTCAATATTTTATTTTAAAGAAATAATTTTAAATGTTCCAAAACTGTCCTGTAATGATGAGGTGTGGGCTGCATGCTACATGATTAGGGTTTTTTTTGCCTAGGGAAATATTTTTTTCATGATGCCACAGCCTATCAGTGGATGTATTTGTTATGTCAGCAATCCATCTCTATAGTTTTGTCTTGAATATTTGTACATACTGCTTAGCATCCACTTACCTTTTCAGGTCATGATAGTATATAGTAACACAGTAAATTAAGACAAGAAAAAACCATAACACAAGTTTCTTCATGAATTATAATCAGCATCATTATGGTATGTGAAGGTTAGCTATACTTATTTACATTACAGGAAACTAGATTTTGTCTGGCTGTTATAGTCCACTGCTCTTCAACTGGTACTGCCATGATCTAATATTGCTTCTAGGTGTGCTGAAGTTCACAAAAGCTCAATGTACCTTGACATCCTCAAAGTACTACATCTGGTTCTTTGACACAAGCCACTATGTCACTCAACTCTGTGTATCATGTCGCTGCGTGATGTTCAGTGGCATTAGCAAAAGGTGCCCTGACAGAGGCTATTATGTCACCATCTTCTCTGACAATATTAAGAGCTTTTATATAGCACACACGCGTTTGAAGTGATGCCACTGAGCACCGTTGTTCATATTTGTATAAAGCTGCAATTTCTCTGTTGTTGGAAACAATGCTTTTAATTAAGGTTGCGTTTTAATTAACGCTTAATTAGGGAAAAGATATTACTGGTTGTAAATCAAAAGATTTTTCCCTAATAGTTCATATTTAATTGCTCCTTTTCATAATTTAGATCAAAATGATTTATGGATTACCTGAGCTTGTTCAACACTAAAGAAATTTGTTGGGCTTGTCATATAAAAAACCCACAGATCTTTCATCTAAAATTGTCATGAGAAAACAGTGTGAGACCACACTTTCCCAGAATCACATCTGAGGAGAAGTTTGGAGGAAAGAAAGGAATCTGGATGTCTTTTAATACATACAAAACAATGCTTTGTCATGCCTGTTTCTTCAGCCTTTTGAAATCTCTAAAGATGAACTTCAAGTGATTTACAAAAACAAAGCTACCAGCCGTTGCATCTTGGTAGGTACATTTTGCTTACCATCTTAGTCAAGTCTGAGCAAGAACTTAGTGAAGAGGTTGAGGGCTCTTTGTTTTTATTTTTATTTTAAGAAAAAAAAATGCAAAAGAATAATTCAGGCTATTATATGAATTGATACAGTCATACTTTTTTTGTATCACATTCCAGAAAAGTGTGGTTAACTTGTCATGCTGATGACACACAGTCACCAAAGCCTTTATTTCCAGTTTCAGAACTTGAATTTCATATTGGCACATGCAAATACAAACTTCAGGTGTTTTTGCAATTATTACTATCAGAAGGGTTCCCTCCATCAGGCGTATGAGCAGACGGTTAATTTAGCTAATTACAACTCATCATTCACAACTCAAAGAGTGAATGTGTAATATATGTAGAAAACATGATAAATCTGAAGAGTGATTTTAAAGTTTAAGCATTTGCTTATTTTAATATATATGAACAATCAATTAGCAGCTGGGGAAGCAAACAATGGAAGTTGGGTATTTAGCTTCTGTTGAGTTATTTGCTTAATTGTAGCAATTTTTACCATGACTTTCAAACATTAGCCCCCCCCTCCCCCCAGTTTTTAAAGTGTATGTATAATTTCAATACACTTTCACATCCATCATATTTGTTTGAAAAATCCCTCATCCACATATGAAAAAGCAAGTGCAAATTTACTGAATCATAAAAATTAAATTTAATAAAAAGTAAGCTAAGATGGGCCATAGATTATTTGATTTTACAATTATATGATTCCACAGTCATATTTTAATGGACACTTGAAGAGTAATCTTATTATAGTTGGAGTGAACAGGAACTGTGGAAACTCAGTTTCTTATGAAAGTCAAAATGAATATATTATGATAGTTCCCAAATGTATATAGATATAAAAACATAAGCGTAATGTGCGTCAGTTTGTGCATATGGAATTATTTTCCCCAAATTAAAAAAAAAAAAGTCAAAAACCTCGAAGAGGATTGGAAGTAAGCAAGAAATTGGGAATTAGAAAAGGCTAGGAATTAAGTACTACCAGGCAAAATGCGAACGACCCCCTCAGGAAACAACAGAGAAGCTATCCACCTGCACTGGCAAAGATTGCACTTCTGTTGCTGCATCTGCTGCAGAAGATGGACCAGCAAGTCCAGGCTTCTCACGAGTAACCAGCAAGTGGAGGGAGGAATGATGGGGAGGCGCCAGGGTTAGCTGGTGCTCCCAGGGTCATGAAGCAGCTCATGATGCTGCAGCAAGCCACGTGCTCCAAGTCCAGACGTTAGCAGACATGCACGGGCTATTGAAAGAGTAGAATAGGAAAACAGGGAACAACAGATGCAACAACATGAGAAATGGCCCAGAAGCAGAGACTTAGAGTGGGGCAGTCGTGGGGCCCTGTTCTCCAAGGTGAAGCATGCCCTGCGAAGCCAGTCCCAAAAAGTTGCATTGCAAGATATTGCAATATATCATATACCAGTTCAAGAAAGATGAGGAACTCCTAGAAAGAGTCCAGAGGAGAGCAACTAGGATGATAAAGGGACTGGAGCACCTCCCCTACGGGGAAAGGCTGAGAGAGTTGGGCTTGTTCAGCCTGAAGAAGAGAAGACTGAGAGGGGACCTTATCAACACGTACAAATATCTTAAGGGCGGAAGTCACGAGGATGGAAGCAGTCTGTTTGCAGTGGTGTCCAGCGACAGGACTAGGGGCAACGGGTGCAAGCTGAAACATAAGAGGTTTCAGTTGAATATGAGGAAAAACTTCTTTACTCTGAGGGTGACAGAGCACTGGAACAGGCTGCCCAGGGAGGTTGTGGAGTCTCCTTCTCTGGAGATATTCAAAGCCCGCCTGGACGAAGTCCTGTGTAGAATGCTCTAGGAGAGCCTGCTTTAGCAGGGGGTTGGACTAGATGATCTCCCGAGGTCCCTTCCAACCCTTGCAATTCTGTGATTCTGTGATCTCACTCACTACCAAACAAGTACCAGTTATAATTAAATTTTAAGGATTTACCACTGCAAAGTGCTGAATATCTTTGGAGAAGTATTTGGCACCTTCAGCTTCCTGTTTTTACTTGGATTCGAGCATGTCTAATATGTTACAACTCTATTACAATACAGCAATTTGTTAAACAAAATTAGAGAAATATTTCTAAGTTATACATTTATGTTGAACAAAAATGAAATCAAGACAGCGTTTTGAATTGCCAATTTACGTGTTTGTTGTTGGAATTGCTAATACCATGCTAATTATATTTAAATTGCAAAATATATTTAAATAAATATACTCCCATGGGATGTTTTAGGTAATAATTAAGCATAATTTCTTCATCTTAAATTCCCAAATTAACTTTTTGATTTTTTTTCTCTGTGTAGAAACATGAGTTATATGTATATGTCTTTGCTTTAAAACCCTTTGGTTTACTCTAAAAGACACTTCAGAGGATTGGGCTGTGGAACTGCTAATTCTTTATGAGGGTGCTTATGTGTAAGATCCCATAAAGTTTCATCTTACTTTTTCCCCTGTTCATCCTCTATGCAAAGCTGCTCTGAGTTATTTTTGTGTTGTACTATCATTCCACTACTTCCTTTTACAAGGCCTGTATTGGACAATTTCATTAATGTCCCCACATTTGTGAAACGGTTAATGGAAATACATAGATTTTAAAAATATTTGCTGTCACCTAATCTTGAGAAAGAAGTAATACTTGTCCAGATGTGAAGCATTTAGATAAGTAAATTAGTTACAAACTTGTTTCTTTTTACTACTCACTTGCAAGACAACCAAAGGAGTGAGACTGAAACTGATGTCAGAGTACAGAAATACTGCTTATGTGTTAATCACCAAAAGAACAACATTAATGATATTAAATACAGTATGCATTATATTAAATACAAGTATATCTGCAAAGTGTACATTTTGTTAAAAGCATAATTTCACAGGAATAGCAAGAAACATGAACTATATTTTTCGTTCTTTATCTTAGTATCTTCATGTGTCTCTACTTTTTTTTTACATTTAGAACTAATTACGTTTTGCTACCCTAATTAAACAATAATAAAAAAGAAAAGCTAAATGCAAGCATTCTTTGGTCAGTGGAACCCTTCTGTAAACTTTCATATTACTGAGGTTAACAGAAACCGTTACCTTGAAAACTTGCTCATTCCCCTGTGCTGATATAAGTTGAAATAGAGCCCAAGGGAGGCAGAAGTCACAGAGTAAAGCTTCATAGCCGCTGTGTGAAAATGTAGACAATATAGAAGACTCATTACTACAGATAAAACAGAACCAATTCCTAGAGGACTTTTTATAATAGTTTTGGGCAATTGCATTAGAAAGTTAGTGTGCATGTTGTGACTTTTATGTTAATGAAGGGCATTAAGGAGATTCTAATTACAGTGTCTGGTCTGAAAAATTAATCTAAGATTTAAAAATCTGCGAAATTTAAAGTAAGCGTGACTGTAGCCTCTAGTCACTCAGACAAAATGGTGACTAAATTTTTCGTTAAAAAAAACCCCTACTAATGCTACTGCATTTCATTATTGAGGCTGTGAAATATGGTACATGTTCAGAAGGACTTGTTACCTCTCTGCAAGTGCACGAATTGTTTTGCTACATGGATTCTCCAATGATGCATAATTCTAATTATAAGCTCTGTGCCCTTGCACCTCTTTTTCTTTATCAGGCCACAAAATTCTTGCGCAGAAGGGCTGATGCAAAGCGTACAATAAAAGTATCATAATTCTCCAGGACAAGTTTTTAAAAGTTTTAAAATGCTGTTTGAATAGTGGGGTTCTCTGGGTAAGGGTATGCCACAAAAATTCACCAGTTTGGTCAGTTCACTGTCAGTCACATATTCTGTCGAGCTGAACTGAATCCCTCTCTGGCTCCACTGACACGATCGCCTCTCACTGTTACGGGAATGTACAAACTCACATTCAGACTGTACATCTGGGTATCTTAACCTTGAACTGAATCCTGCCCTAACCTGTCTTACAAGCATGATCTTCTATTTTCCTTTACTTCAGAATATTCCCTGTCAGCCACTGTGCTGTCTCAGTGTCATTTCTTACTGCTAATGCAGATATGAGCTAAAATCTGGAGGTTTTTACAAGAGAAATATAAAGGGCATTAACAATATGCAAGCAAAATGATTTTCAAGAAAATTTGAGGGAACTTACTAACTTCTCCCCTCCCCCCCCCCATCAAATTTAGCTATCAGATTTAGCTGACGCTTCTCAGAGGAGTATTCCAGACAGACAAACAGACAAGTACAATTTTATGTACTTCATTTTCTTAGGAAATGAACTTAAACATATTGCTCTCATTTCTTTCTTTTTCTTATCTATTAGCCCTGCTTCCCATTTCTGCCTGACAAGTAGGTATTATATATTCATGTATGCTATTATGTCGTTATTTTGCTAAAATGTTCATAGATTTGTAATCATTCCTCTTAGGTAAATCTCATTGAGAGCAACTGATCTTGGGAAACAAATGTATCTGTTCACCTTGCTGAAAATGTTTATGCTACATTTTTGCCTTGTAAAATTTCCCTAATTCTGTTAGCAACAACACAATATTCAGTGCAAGAAAATGGAGCAAAAAGCAATGGAAAAAAAGGCGCTGGAGAAGATGTGGGCTAGTGTTCTTTTCAGGAATTGCTTATTGATGTCTCATGTCTGTTGTTGGCTATTGACAAGCCTGTGGAGCAAAAGTAAATACTTTCTTTAAAATATTTTTCTAAGCCAGGTACTCAGCCTGTCTAGAAATATATAATATATAAAGATGTTGAAATATGCCATAAGTAAGGGCATCATTAATTCATTTTAGGTAGGATGCAATAAACATTTATTACTTTTCCTGGTTTATTTTTTTACTTATATCAGTTGTCATTCAACAGAAGCTCAGGCTCCTGTTTTCTTATTGTTAAAATCAGAGCAGTTGTCTCCAACTTGGGCATAAAGAGCAGCAGGACAAAACCAGTTTAAGTTGTTATCTCTAGCCAGGATGTTCTAGTAAAACTATGTGTCAGACTTTATAATACTAGGGTTTTTATGTGTTCACTTTCCAAGCATTTCTCTCTTCCTTGATGCTAAAGAAATATATTTTTTTAATTCTTATTTGCTATGCAAATCACTTTTGTGTATTTATTTCAATTTTACATCAGTAATATAGGAATGATTACGTTATTATTACAACTCATGAGTGACTTATCAAAATGCTTGACAGTAAATCAGTCCTGGTACTTGCCTATATATTCCAGCCAAGCAAGTTATCATGTTCTATGCTCAATTGCCCAGTTAATTACATCTTCTTCTGGGTAGAAGGTATATACCTATAACTCATTTGCTTATGCCAAATAGCAAAACTCCTAATTAGCTAGGCCTCACATGAGCCTAATTTTCCCTACTTGTATATCTGCAAAGTTAAATATTCAGTGGGGTCAACAGTATTGTTTCAGCACACTGCTTGATGTCTGTTTTGAAAAACATACTGCAGCGGGCTTTTTTCAATGCATCAATAAAGAATGGGTAAAGAAAGATCAGAATAGTTTAATCATTGCATTGGTACAATTTACCTATCCTTACTGGCTCTGCCCAGCTTCACCCGGGGCCTCCCCCAGCAGAGCCCATGTGGCCAGGAGCCCCATTTCAGCTCAGCCTGGAGCCATCAGTTTCTGCCCAGACTACATTTTAGTGTGCTGGTCTCCAGCCCTCTCTCTGACCCATTTCCCATAGCCCTAGAAATTGTGCTGTTGGAGGTCCATCTCCTGGATGGGCCTTTTGGACAGAAGTTGCAGCTTGTCTCCAGCCCTGCCTCTAGCCCTGACTCATTGACGAACTTTGGACCCACGCTGTAACCCTGTCTCCAGCCCTGTCTTTGGCCCCACCGCCTTTTGCTTCTCACTGGAGTGCCTCGGCCTGATTCATTGCTTGCTGTGTCTGGGGCTGTCGATGGACCCAGTGGACCAACCCCTGGGCTCTGCTCACAGCGTTTAGTCCCTGCAGGACTGCCTCCCATCAGTACAGGCTCTGCCAGTTCTGGGTTCACCCTTGCCTCCCAGCTTGTCATCAGGCAGCAGCTGGCCCTTGCTGCTCCCTAACAAAATTACTGTATTATAAATTTTGTGGTTCTTGTTGATTCTATAGGGGCTACAAGGCTGCATCTTTAGTGTCTTGTCATACTGCCTAGCAGGACAAGACTTCTGATGGCGAAACCTTTTGTCCTTTGTAGTATATTTTAGCTAGTTAAAAAATGATGATGAGGATAGGTCTCAGCACCTCCCAGTGTGTACCCTCAGATCCGTAGGAATCCAGGAGCCGGATGCATCGGATCTCTGGGCCAAGAAAAGCTAATGGCAGAGTGCTTGTCAACTAGTGCAAAATACATGTGTGACTTTGCCCTGTATGTCTCTTGGCAAATACCATATATGCATCAGAAACTGTATTTAGAAGTGGCTGGATTGTTTCAAAATTCATAGTCCCTCCCCAAGATGGAGAATGTAGGATGCTGTCCTGTCGCCTCTCACACACTCTGCCACGAGTCAGGCCATCTGCGTGGTTTCTTATATGTTATCTGCTATCTCTTGATTTCCATGCATTGCATGTCCATGTCCAGACAAAATCTGTTTCCAGGAATCGCTGTAAAGCTAGTGACCCACTATCTTTGTGCAAAGTGGGCTATGTGTTTTTCTCTGACCAGTTGCTTGAGTCCCCAGAGGAACAATAACCAGCCCTGATTTCAAAACCAAAGCTGGTTGTTGCTTTCTTAGTGAAACTCAGTGTTGGTTTAAGTGGGATGTTGTTGTTATATGTACCATGACTAATTAATTTAAAGGGCTTTTGTAGAGAGCTGTGTGTAGAGATGTTTTTCTTGATGTTGACTCACTTGACTCTTTGATTCCAGTAGTTTAAGTCTGCTTTCCCAACGGGTGTGTGATTTTAGAGCATTCCAGCATGGTCCAGACAGTGCCCTCTCTGTTAAATCTTCAGGACAATTAGTAGATCACTGAGAGGCAGTGAAGCATGGAAACTGGCTGAGAAGTCTGTTCTCTTTGTAATTGTGAGGGGTAAGAGCAAACTCTTTCAATTTCTGGACAAATTAAAGATCTCTGCAGAGGAAATAAAATGTAAGGCTTTTGAGACAATAGTCTTATCCTGATGGGCCTCTCTGAAGAAACTGTCTTAGCTCCCTGCTTTAGTTTACTCTTATATCATCCCATATATACAAAAGATTAAACAAAACCAACAAACCCCAATAGTCTATCTTAGGTCTCTAGGCAAGACATGAATTCCAGGTAGCTGTTGGCCCCAAGGTGGAGCACCAAAATGGAAAGGCCACAGCGCAGGCAGGGTGAGAGTCTTGGGAGGCAAGAGAAGAAGGGCTCGTTTGCTCAGTCAAACAGGCCAAGCTTGCAGAAGCAAACACTGTTGTTTCCTGGTGGTGTTGGCTGCCATACAAAGGTACAAACTGATCTTGGAAGAGTGATGGCAAAGTTTGTGAGCCTCAAAGTTCAAGCCTGATTCCTTCCTGCATGATATATATAATGAAGTTTTCTTGTGGGAAGTATTAACATTTATCAGAATGTTTTGCACACAGCATAGGGGTGGGGCAAGTGCTCGAAGTGCCTTCCTTGCCAGGGGGGCTGACAGGCCCTGTTGAATGCCGAAGGGTAATCCACCTATATTGCAGAAGATCACAATCACAACCACAGCCCTCTGGAAACAGACTCAGGACCTACAACATGAACACAAATAGAGCATTGCCAGAGGCTGCACTGCTGCCTCTGGTGAAACAGTCTGTACATCAACCTTTGTCTCTGTGTTAGTGACACATTTTCTTCAAATTCCCTACATCGTGCTATGGTGTAGATACACTGAGTTACTATAAAATGTTAAATAATTATGAAAATAGTTCACCTTTTAGAGAGATTTGTTTTGTTCCAGTACTGTATATGCCAATGTTTTCCAAGATTTTCTGCATGTAATTTTTTTCTTGTAAGAAGATATAGGTCTTCTTGGACCCCTTTGCCCTTCAGGACTGTCTCCCAAGGGACTCTCCCAATCAGCGTTCTGAGCAGGTCAAAGTCTGCCCTCTGGAAGTCCATGGTGGCGGTATTGCTGACCCCCTTCCTTACCTCACCAAAGATTGAAAACTCTACCATTTCATGATCTTGCTGAAGATCGCCAGTATTGCAATAAGCTTTTCCCAAAGCAACAGCTGTAATGTTGATCAGCAACATATTTCTTTTGGTTGTTAAACAATGCAGGTTCACTGACATATTTTTGGCTCCATTTTTTCCCTTGGGGGTAATCTGGTCTGAAAAACATCCTTTATACCAGATATATGAAAGTCAAGGAGCCTCCTGTCTTCCTCACTACCAGTCAAAAACTGCATAACCACAATAGTCAAATCAATGAACAAGACTCATTTTAATCTGTATGTTTTCACTGAAAACAAGGATTTCTTTATGCTAGATTCAAGTTCTGCTAAGGCTAGTTAGACAGAAACCTACTGTAATCAAAGTCTGTATAACAGTAACACATTTTGCTTTGCTAACAACATTATTTGAATAAATTTAACATAATCTAGGTTACATAAGAATTTTGGAATCTACTTAAA
Source organism: Egretta garzetta (assembly GCF_000687185.1). Taxonomy (NCBI): domain Eukaryota; kingdom Metazoa; phylum Chordata; class Aves; order Pelecaniformes; family Ardeidae; genus Egretta; species Egretta garzetta. Next base: position 432,234 of record NW_009259686.1, on the reverse strand, counting down.
GATTTCTTCAAGGTGTGGTTTCATGCTGAATCTAATTTTGCTGTAATTAAAAAAGCCTCAGTGTGTATTTAGTAGGAAAATTAAACCTTACTGAAAGATGTAAAATGGACTTTCTTATTATACTTCTGGAGGTCTTTAATTTCATTCACTGAAGCATGGACAGAACGTAATAGCCAGTATTTAAAAGCCCAGAATGTTTTATTCATCGTCACCTTTGCATTTCTAATTTTGACGGAATCTGGTGTTGCAATGGTTTAGTGATAGCAGCTAATGATACCTATTTTAATCTTATTGGCTGTGATTACCTTTTGATCCTACAATGTGCTTAACATGTCTTTGGGTTTTGTGCATTGTTTTGCTGTACACACAGAGCATGTTGACAAAAGGTACGGACTTGCATCCTTACACTCACTAGCTACCATCTCACGACGGGAGTGCAATTTGCCAGCCTAACTACGCGCAACAGATCTAACAGTGGGTGACAGGAAGGATTTCAGCTTGTGTAAGCAGGAGGATAACTGTTGCATTCAAAAGTTTCTATTCTGGAGGTCTTGTAGAAAATACTGCACAACCAATGTTGCGTACTCCTAGAATGTAATTGCCTTAGTGTAATGAAGTCTGTCTTATTTGTCTTGCAGTTTAATTTCTAGATACTTGCCTTTGAATTCTACAAGTACAATATATGTATTTTCAGTGAAATAATCATGTCTTTCATATGAATTAGAAAATTAATCACTGAACGATACTGCTAGTATTATGCTACGACTTTTTAAAATGTGGTTATGAGAAAAGTGGAACAGAATCATATCACATTTGATGTTGAAGTCAAGTATAATTAATATTTCAAAAGAGAATAAAAAATGTTACGTACATTATTAAGTTTTAGAATTAAAACGTAAAATATGCAAACTAAAGTCTGGGATAGGAATTTCTTAAGTGCTGCGATCTAATCAGTGGTACGGTGTATATGCCTTAAGTGGTTAAACAGAAATTCAAAGGGCTGACAAGGTCAAGAGGCTTGAAAGAAACACAAATCTCTGTTTTCCCTGGCAAAGGCAGCTCTTGAACGTATAGACTGATCGTCTTCCAGCAGAACTCTGCACTGTGGTTTGTTTTCATGAAATATTCCTTAACTGGTAAAATACTGCTTTTCTGAGAGGTCACACAGGAGATTTTATTGCATTAAATTACATATAAATACTTATGTGTACAGCTTAAATTGTCAGGTATTTTGTAAACTATAAGATGAGTTATTTTGCAAATCTGTTTTCTGGCTGAGTATCTTTAACTTATTGAAGTTAAATAGGGGAGAAATAGCCTCTCTATGGAATAGATGAAAGGGGATTCAAACAGGATAGTAAAAAATAGCTCTCCCAAGTAATCTCTCCCTCTGTCTGTCCTCTCCCCTTGCTCCCTCTCTCTTTCAGGGAAAAACAAACAAACAAACAAACCACACCTTAAGAATCACTATTCACTATCACATAAAAAAGAGCCAGTTCTGACACTGCTGAATGCTATCAACTCTCCCAGCAGAAGGCATCTTCCAGTGAGCAAGATAACAATGACTTCATATAAGTTCCCTCTTGCTTCTTTACATAGTAAAATCATTTTAACCATCTCTTACCTGAAGAATCAGTTACATTATTGCTGTGATGCATCAGATACAGATCTTTTCAAAAAGCATAAGAGCCGGCTATACATCTTACTAACTTTTCAGATATTTCATAGGATCTTGTTGCAATGCACAGTTTTGAAAAATTGCTTAGAAGGCTTATCTATAAATCTGAAATATATCCAGAAACTAGAATGTGTCTAAGAACTTAATGTTCTAATTCAAACCTACTGAACCAAAGAAAAAACCTTATTAACTTTGATATAGGCAAAAAAATACAGGCTGTAGCAGATTTTCAACATTGGCTCACTGCAGACTGTGACATCTTTTCTAGCTGAATAGGACTGAAGAACATACAGTTGTGTAGTGGACTCAGGTCCATGTCAGGAAAGACTGTAGGTGCCTAAAAGAAGGATCTAGTTGAACATTAAATGCCAAAGTTGCAATAAAAAGTGCCTACCCAATTGCTGCCTGAACCTAACAAAGAAAATTTAAGTCTTCTTGTCTGACCTGAAAGTTTGTCATACAGCACTGGTTCAAATTAGCCCATGTAATCTGGTCTGATCTTGTTATACTTCAAGATGCCATCTTCCTAAACTGAGAGCCTATATTCTGTTACAGCCAATGGGGGTGAGTCACTTGCTTGTGAAAGCCTTTGAAGGATGATCTTCTCTACCTGAATTTAGACTTGCAGGAATGTTCTCTTGGATTTTTCCTGCTTACTTTTCTATGTAAAATCTATAGGCATCTATCTCCTCTCATTTTACATGTTGAAGCTTTATCACTACACAGCAGGGAATGAAGTGTTTGTGGGTCCACAGCCTTCTGTAAATGAAACAGTTACTGTTTACTGAACTGAACAGTCATTACTTGCAATAAACTCTGTGAAATGGGAATCTGGGGCTCCAGCCCTTACTTCAGTATTTCTGTTGATTTTTATGGAAACTTCTTTGTATCAAATCTCTTTTCATATAAAGAGATACAGGAGGAACTCTTCAAGCTGTGAATGTAAGCCATTCACTGCCAGATGAGGTACTAGCCTCAGAGATTTTGCAGAAAAGACGGGCATTAATTTTCTGGCTAATTCTGTATAATGCTCACAGGGAGTGGGGATTTCTGGGTTCCTGTGTTGAGGAATGCTGATGAATTTTACATGAAACAGTAACTGTATAATGTAGATATGATTTGTCTGGAGGAAAGGATGGAAGCCAGGATCCTTCAGCTAGCTGGCTTGCTCCAGCGGTTACTGGCATACAAAACCATGCATCTTCAGATCCATTCTGAGCAGTGGTACAGTTTTATCTGGAAGCAATACAAAATATTTCTGACTAGTGCAGGACTTTGTTGATGGGATTCTCACCTAAGAAATAGAAGAACTGGGTTTAAAACACCAAAGGCAAAAGAAAGACAAGAACAAGTCTCACACCAAGATTAATGCGTTGAGTTACTCAGTACGTCGCTATGCTCCTAGAGAAACAGCCATTCTACAAGAAAGATTATAGTCTCTACAGGAGATTTTGGCATCTAATGTAGCTACTTAAGTAGAAGGGATATCCTTTCCAGGTGACTCATATGTACCCATTCTTATCCCATGACATTGCAACGATCCTAGGCTATGAGAAGGTTTTGGACCATGAATCCTTAGTAGAAAACTATACCAGTCTGCAGTGAGTTATTTAAGGTACCATCAACCTTTCCCAGATGGTTAACTTCCTGCACTGTTTTCTGACATCTGCAGGTTGGACACATTTAACTTTCCCTGTGCAATGCTTAAGAACCTTAGATGCCTAATGCAGCTAATTTTTGCCTCAGAGATCAGCCACTCCAAAGCAGGTCCTGCAAAGCTAAGAAATTGGTACCTATGTCTCTACTGTATGTAGCCCCACAGCTAAATATTCTAAAACAGAATAATTCTGAAAAAATCATATTTGTAAGGAAAAATATATATATAAAGGAACTAAAAGCTAGTTCTAAAAATGATTGAAGTAACAAATGCAGTCCAAGCTAACTTATGCTGTTTAAATGAGTTCATATTTTACCTAAGAATTCCTTAGGCCACTCTGCTTCTTTATGCCTATGGAAATGTTTAGATGTTGTGAATGACTCAGTAAACTGAGGGCACAAAAAGACTATTCCTGCATTAGCAAGTAATTAGGTGCAACAGGGGCAGACCACCAGACAGAAATGGCTGATGCTGAGAGTCCTGCACCTCTGTATTGTACAGGGTCAGGGGCTTTGCTTCATATTGGATTTAGTCTGGCTCATGGGTAAAAAGCTTCCACTAAATACCACGGTAAGTTCAGTGAAGACAAAAAGTGTTACATGCACACTGGATGACTCAGTGGTGGTGTAGCTAATGGGCTGGTTTTTAACCTAGTGCCCCCTTGGAACACTGGGAATATCTAGTTCACGTACATCAAAACTGCTCAGAGATCCAAACCTGCACATGGTAAGTGGAGACAATGACAGGCTCACAGCAAAATCACACTATTCTCTGACCCAATTTGCTAATACAGCCAGTGACATAAAACTTAGCCAGGTGGCACCACATTCCTCTCTAAATGCTGTTGCATTTGCTTTTAAATCTTGGGGGTGCTGGTACCTCAGAGAAAAGTGACATCCACAGTGCCACAAAATACATAGACATTCACTAGGAAAAAGTTCTTTATAAGATGAGCTTTATCTTTGCTTATGGATTGTATACCATCCACACAGATTATGGGTCTGTCTCGTACTTGTTACAAATTTTTTATGCCAGAGCTATATAGTATAAACTACTCACAGATAGGTCACCATCCATAATGTTTCATTCCAAGCCATTTCACATTGTTACAGTCTTTGACTGAAAAGACTGTGTCATTTTGATTTGAAAACTCTATGTGCATTTGTTTAAATTTCCTCCCAGCTTATTTTCAGTGCAGATATCAGGGTTCGGTTGTAAAAGTGCTAACCTCTGATTGTTCTTAATGTACCTCTCACTGAAATCGGTGCTGGTTATCAAGTAGTAGCAGATACTTTTACTGTAAGTCCATGTAAATAGTAAAATATTCTAAAAGATAGCTCAGGAAGATTGCAAGGGAAAAAAGAGAAAGATCATAATAATAACTTGCCTGAAAATTAATTATGAATTAAGATTCAGCGGCTCAGCCACCTACACAAAATAGTGTAAAGGCCTTCATAATCAAAAGGTTAGAAAGAGAAAAACAAAGACAGAACATTAATATTTAACAAAGCTGCAAAACAAATTAAATGAAGAGATCATTATCAATTGTGAAAATTACAGCCTTCCTGCAAATTATGCATAAATGTATAGAGGAATGATTGACGCTAGAAACTTGGAAAGATTAGATAAACCTTGGTGCATTGCCGTATTGGCAGACAAAAATTATGCAGTTTTAGTGGTAAAGCATGTTCTAATAAAAAAAAAAAAAAAAAAAAAAAAAAAAATTAGGAGGCCCAGCAGTATTAACAGCGTGTTTTATAGTAAACAACTAGGAACCTTTCCAAACCACTGCCTACCGTAAGACCCCACAAGAGTAATGACAATTGAATCTATGAATGAAGTACCTTGGCTGGACACTTCACTTTCAGAGTTAGAAGAAATGTTGAATTTTTCACATACTACTAAAGTGTGCTGAGTCTAGAGTGGGGTTCTCAATTCACATCACAATTTTTTAAAAAAATGTCTTCTATACCGTGGCTTTGCAAAAGCACTCTCTTTCGTCTCTCTACCTCCTGGAGTGCATTCATGGGAGTTATTCAGAACAGATGAAAGGATTAATGGGATAAAGTGAGTAATTTATCTGGACTGTAAAATAGAGCAGGATTTTAGCAATACACTAAAGAAATATTTGTGATTTTCTATTTATTGAGAGAGAATATTGCACCATTATGTAAAAAGGATGTATCAGAGTGAGTAGTGATACTGACTATACTGACAAATTAAGGCCACATAAGAGATTTGAATTTCTTGAAGAATGAGCAGTTAAGGAATCTATTGGCTGGTTGATATTTACTGCTGTTCCTTTTATATCTTGCAAAGAAGATCAGGCTAATAAAAAGAAAATGATACGGTGGTCTCTGCAGACTTATCAAAATACTTATAGATTTTTTGATGTTTGTGATGTGGCTTTTCAGTGCATATATGAAACCAAAAGCAAATCAGTACACAAGAAGAAATTAGACTAAGTAGTGCAAGTGCTCTTCTGGTGCCTCTGTCTTCTTGGGTAGTTTTTCAAAATACTCTGTGATTCCAAAAACTGTGAAGACCTGTATTTTACGCTTTATTAAACATCCCTAAACTAACAACAGCTACATAGTTAGTTCAGAAGGAAATACGTGCCCTGGAAAAAGACTAACCGGGTTCTTGAGGTTTATGGTTTCAATTCGTATCAACAGCTGTCAAATTACTGCACAGGATAAAAGAAGACAAAACTCCATAGCGGGATGTATGAACAGGAAAACAGACTTCTACAAGCAGTGTAAAATAAACCTTCCTTTCTATTTAGCACTGGAAAGATCTTAGCTGATGCGTGGTATCCAGTTTTGGATACCATACCTCAAACTCAGTATGTAGTAACTGGAGGAAAGATAGTTTAACAAAAATAGATTGATCTTAGATTAAAGATTCAAGGCCTATAGAGAAAAAAGAATGAAGCGATGTAGTAAAAAAAATAGAAAAAATAAACCCAGAAAACTTTTGATTGGTGGGATTTAATTTCCATATACCATATTTACTTACACTAACCCTTGTCTATAGAAGAATGTGGCAGGAAAGTAAGTATCTGTGCAAAATATATCACTGGAAAAAATTTACTCTCTTTTTTCCTCCTTGCTATCATTGGCTGTGGTGATGGCTAGTGTGAATCGAGTGTCTAGTCTGGGTTATCTGCTTCTTGGTGAGAGACATTGCTGAAACAGTGATCCTAACTGTTCTTTTTTATGATTTTTAATTCATAGTTTGGTTTCTGTGTGCTTTTGGCAAGCTAGACTTGAATACTAATGCTTTACATTTATTTAGCGCTTTATTTTCATTTGGGCTAGATTTTTTTCAACTATGGTGATACTTGCTGGATACTATCATTACATATTTAAACACGTTTGGTACAAGTAAGAGGTCAATAGATTGCATTTTTGTTACATATTAATATTATATATGTTGTTCAGAAATATATCAGATATTAAGTGTGATACTTATAAGTAATACCTAAATGATTTTACTGGAAATAATGATTACTACTTCATTTCAATATTTTTAAAATCTAATTAGCCAATTATTCCTCTGAGCATAAATAGATAAGCTTTCCTGTATTCCTGTCTTGACAAGGCAGCTGCCAAAGACATTTCTTTTTCAGCCTGTTGTTGTGGCTTAGATTAATAGTTTGACCAAACTTGTCAGACCGATATGATATTCAGCATGGCATTTTCAGCTGCTATTTTTTCTGCTAAATTTCCAGTGTTACAAGAATAGTGTTTACTCAAAAAGCATGTGTTTACTATGCAAATACTCTTCAATACCAATATCATTAGCCTAAAATAGAGGGGTTGGTACCTCTCAGAAGAAAACCTAGGATGTTCAGGAAGGTTGAGTTGAGGCAATGGCCCTAAAAAGATCACTGTAATTCAAGCAGAAGAAGCTGTTTCTGGCAGCTTGTGGCAGTAGCAGCAAACTATACAACCCATGGCTTAAAGTTTTAATTGAGTAGCATTGTCTAGTGCTGTGTAGTATTGTGTAGTAAGCCATATTATTTTCCTAAGAGCAAATTTCATTTGAGTAGTACACAGTACAGAAAAGTCCAATATTTTCTAATAATTTAATTCTTTTATTCAATGGGGATTTTTCCTTGTTGCAGCTGTTGTGAGACTGTTGTGTCTAATCCTTTCACTGGACACCTCAGAGAAGAGTATGTCCCCATCATCTATATTAACCCCTTCCTCCCAGATCACAAACCACTGCTTTTTGCTGCCTTTTCTCCAGTTTCCTCTTCCTCACATGGGTCACGTCCTTCTGCCCCCAAACCTCTTAATGGCCTTTTGCTGGAGTCACTCATTTGAGTTTGTCAATATTTGTGGTGGGTTGTTTTGGGGTTTTTTTTTTGGCAAATTCCTTTTTGTTAGTCTTTGGAAATACTATTATCTGTGTAAAATTAGGCAAGAGGTCAGGCCAGCTTCCTTCAGAATCAATGAAAGAAGAATGATTCATCCTATCTGAAGAGATGTCTATCTTACTTTACAACTTATTCTTTGTTTAATCCAGCCCTCAATGCTATCTCATCTTTTAAATCATTATATCTGGACTCATTAAGCTATTCTAATCTTCCCTCTTGTCAACATTTTTGCCTAATTGTTTCACTATCATGCTTCTATTTTGTTCAGCTATTACTAAAAATTTCTGATAAGACTGGTCCAAAACCTGGAGTTGAACACAGTGCTAGTAGTTTCCGCCCTGTCTGACACTTTCTTATCATGTAGTCAAATCATTAGGCAATTTAGATCTGGTGACGTGCAGATTTTGTCAGTGTATTATCTACGGTGGATTCTTTACCTCTCAATCATCACAAAGTTAATGTAAATCTAAGATGCTGTGATTTGCAAAATTATATGTATCATTCTGTTCATTCATAACTGAATTTGTCTCCTAGATGAAGGATATGGTTAGAATTACTCTGGAGCCTTCCACTGAGAGCTCTTTTTCAATGGAAAAGGTACTATTTTATCAACATTTTATAAGCTTGTACTTAATTCAGTAAAATGTAGAGAAGGAAACAGGTCACAACTTCAGGATTACTTTTTTTCTTATAATAAAGCAGAGACACAGCTACTACCACCTGCATCAGAACAGGCAATTTTTCAGGAATTACTTCCTGAGATGTAGGAGAGTTAAATCTGTCCAATTTTTATTCATTATTCCTTGAAGTCTCAAAGCCCCCAGTTACAGAAAAAAGATGACATCCCACAAATTCTTGTTATTGTCTAGAAGTAAAAAGACTTCCTTTAAAAAATATGAGCATTTTCATAGAACAGAAGAAAAACATTTCCCAAGGACACATATCCAGAAAGGAATCATAGTCTCTCTTTCTCAAGAAGGAGGAGCCAAAAATGAAATATTGCCATAAAGAAAACATGAAAATTGCTTTAGATGTCTTAAACAGAATAAATGTTACACGAGAACCTGTATTCTCACACCAATTGTTCTTGCTTTCTATATGATAACAAAACCAAAACCACTTACAGAAAAGATACTGATATGGAAGGAAAAGTGGCTTATTTTGATGGGTGAAGTTTCCTCATTAAATGATACATCCCAGATCAAATACCACAGATAACATTAAAGCTTTTAATACTACCAAACATATGGAAATTAAAAGATGAAAGTGCTCTCATTCTGCAGTATTGAATAACACTGTTCCATCAGCAAATCAATAAAAGGTAGGTTTTGTGTTTGGCCAGCAGGTAACAATAAAACTGCAGCTACAGATCTGTAGCAGATAAGGCTGAAACAACTTCATTAGGTTATTTAGTCCATCTACCTCTCTCATACCTGATCAAATAAAGGGTTTTAAGGAAAAGAGAGTGAATAATGACAGATTGCAAGCACTACAGTCTGCAAGTAAGGAAATGCAATAACATGCCCTTAAAATAAGTGATAGCTAACTGAACAGAAAAAGAACAGAGGGAGAAGGGAAATCAAATCTTTCCACTATATTATGGAATTAAGGGAGTTACAGAGTGGTTGGTAGGGAAAAAAATCCACACCAAAGAAGTTTGTTTTTAGAAAATGTATAAAAAGGCATAAATAAGCATAAATCTAAAGAAAAATAGAAGAGAAACGAGCTTGAAAAAGTATGATGAGAGAGAACAAATAGCTCACTTTTTTTCTTTGCATTCCTCTTGATTCTTCCAGTTGTCATTTTTCTTCTTTTTTCCCATTTTTAGGGCAATACTTCACTAAGTATCCTCTCCTTTCCTCTTTTGCTTTCTCTTTCCTTATGAATTTGCCTTTGGAACTTCAGGCCTCATTTTTGTTTAGCTTTTGGAAACAGGGACTCTGCATTCACATTGATAATTAGCCTCTGAGCAAACCTTATTCTCTAAACCATGATGGTTTTGTTAACAGCAATAGCCAGAAAGCCAGCATTCATAGGTGGTTTGTGTTCCATCTTCTTGGCTGGCATTCACCTTTTTATTCTAATTCACTAGCAGAGAGGATTGCCATTAATCTTACACAGTTTCCTCAGCTGCCTTTCTCGTTCCCGTCTCATCTCTCAGTCCAGGCAGATTTTTTTCTTTTTTTTTTTTGTGAAGGGTATTTAAAAAGGCAAACTTTAGTCATGGAGGTTAATCTGTCTAGGCTTCTTTCATAGTTGTTGAAGAGACATAGGCTGGTTTAGACATTGATTCAATGTAGGAGCTGAATGCCGGAGAATGGTTTACTCCTTCATTTGCTACATGCAGCTTAATAGAATCTGGAACCTAAAATAGAAATCAAAACTTTTTTCCATCAAAACTGGATTATTTTCATTCAATTCAGCATTCAGTAGTCTCTACTAACATCACCTATAGCCTTTTCCCTGAAAATTGGTGTGAGAGTCTTTGTCAGGTCAAATTCTCTCAGTGTTAACTAAGGCTAAATAACTAAGGCTCCCTTATTTTCCCATAAAACATGACATTCCTTTCTGCAGCTTCTTTCTTCCTCATCTCTTTTGAACTATCAGTCTTTACTCGCATATTCTGCTTTTCTTTCTCAGTTGCATAGTTGGCTCCCCTGAAGTCCATTATGATTTTGGTTTCAGTGGTTCTCTTGCTTTTTGTATTTGTTCAGTCATCCATCTGAATAGTAGTTATTGCTTCTTGGCTATTTCATGTGTCTCTTACTCATTTCTATACCACCCATTACTTGGAGAGGTAGGTAATCCCCATATTAACACCTTGTCAGGGGAATAGCTAAGTACTGTAGCCCATGGCATGACTGCTCCACAGGCATGGAATCTTCCACAACGGTCTTAAAACCTTTGTCTGGCCACAAAGATCATCAGAGACTTGGGAAGCTATTTCACCAAAGCCATCTTATTCCATATTAAAATAACAATTTGAACAAGTCAGCACTTTCATGAGGAAAAGGTGAGCTTTACTAACTATTTTACATAAACATGAGCCAGTGACAATAAAAATATACCCAAATACACAGAAATTCTGAGCAATGGGTTTCACTGAAAACCCTATTCAAACTAATGAGAAAAAGTGACACTAAGAGTCAGGTTCTGAATGGGTTAAGATGGAAAACATAAAACTAAAAAGTTCTGCAGTAGCAATTCCTTCAGTATTGACTTCCTTCGTATCAACCAATGTTATGTCTGCCCCCTCCTTCTCTTTGTGTAGGTACTTATGGGCAGCCTGTAGGCTGCCTGTAGAAATGGATGTCAGAACCCTGCAGAGCACTTGAGTGTGCTGGTGGTATCAAATACTAAAACTATTACTTGTGTTCAGACATTCAAGATCCTGCCTCATCTGGACAGATGTGGGTAAATAAGGGCAGCTTCAGGCAGCTCTGACAAGACCATCTGCAGGAGTAAGCGAGATGTAATAGTGTGACAGATAATGCAGAGCATCACCACTTTCCTGTGGATATCTTATACATTTAATGTCAGAATTTGCCTAATGTTCACCTTGCTTCAGGTAACTAGTCAACATCCATTGCTTGGGGCTAATGTATAAATATTACAATACAATTTTAAGAGTTTTAGAAGTTGACTGAAATTAAAAGTATGAGCAAAAAAGACTTTGCATACATCCTTTCTCTGGAATGAGAACCTTTTAAACTAGCCAAATATGACTCACCTAAACACAGTTGTTAGGGCAAGTCATCCATAAGAAACAATTTGTTCCAAACTAAAAGTGATATTACTATAGATAATCTCAATGATGATCATAAGCCCTGAAATGATGTATTTTATATATATAAGGATTAAAGGACAGGAGAACAAGATAGAATTTTCTGATCGGAGGAGCTCAAGCATCAAATTATGCATCCTAGGGCAAACCTCTACTGAGGTGACTTAAAATATAAGCACAGAAAATGCTCAGAAAACAGTGAAATATCTCTCAATTAAGACATATTTCTAAACTTACTTTTGGAATGTGATATTTCAGGCTGAAGCTACCAAAATTTGTCCACTATTAAATTTAACAGGAGATTGTTCTGCTTCTGTACTTCTGAATTTGTTGAAGATCTACTGATCAGAGGGCACATTGATAAAGTGGCACCATAAAGAGAGTAATTTGAGGGTGATCATTAAAATCTGTATGCATACTAGCAACTTGAGGTAGGTTACGATGAGAATTCAGTATTGTAAACTACACCATGTACTTCAACAGGATATGTATGAGGCAAGGACATTCTGAAAAATAATGATAAGCTGACATTTCAACATAATGATTTTTTCTGTGAAAGTTAAGAAAAAAATTCTGGTTGTAAAAGTCTATGTACTCTGAGATTCATTAACTGCTATACCAAAGACATACAATGGCTAGTGAACGCTATTGTGGCAGAAGAAAGCTATTAAAAAAGTGGTAGTTAAATATTGTCAGCACAGGTAACAATATCAGCAAAGATAGAAAATTAAGGGCTTCAGTACATACTAACAACCAGTGCCAACTTTCATAGGTACATACTAAGCATGCAGCTTGCTTAAGGATTCTGGATCTGTGCCACGGTATATGGTCCTTATTACAGGATGAGAAAGAAACTGCACCACTGTTTTGCCCGTCAGTCCCACCTATCTGCACTGCAGATGGATCCACTGGTGAAAATCCGTATCTCTGTCTTGATTGCCTATGTCAGATATTCTTGTTATGTGCCATGCCTCCCCCTTCCCTTTTATAGCCTACTCCTGCTCTACATAGGAGAAATATTTAACTTAAAGCACTGAAGTACACAGACAATTTACCTTCCAGAACGTTTTGAATATTGTAATATATGTACAAAGGAGATGACAAATATGAATCTATGATACTTAATACAAGGCAGTGTAGAGTTAGCCCAAAGCACTCACCTAATTCTCAAACATTTATAGAATTGGCCATTATTTCATATTAGTAGCAGTAGCCACCTCTTGTAAGTGCCATTTGAAACTATCAAAACTAGTTATTTGCAAAATATTTTTTTTTAAAGTTAAATTTAGATAAAATGAACTTTATGACCCACTGAAATACCCACTAGATTTCTTTCTTATAAAGGGTAAACAAGCCAGGCAGCAATTTTGACAGGAGGCATTCAAGTACTAAGTGATATATACTGTACTAAACTTTGAGTGTGATGGGTAGAAATAACAGACAGACTTCAAAGGTTTACATAGAAAAGAAGAATGTCATAGCTCTTGGGAGTAAAAGATAGGAGCGAACGTTCATATAGAGAGCTTTGTGCAGATAGTCTAAAACTGTCAAAGCCTGACCCCTTTAAAATAGAGTTGTCAGAACAATTAACTTCTGGAAAAAAAAGCAAAGTCATAATGAGGTGACAGTAAAGGAAAATCCTTTCCTCAGTTCTGAAACAGATCACATTTTATCGAGTGAAAAGAGTCCTAGGGGCATATTTATAATATGTATAACCTGTAATAACTCTCTGAGATTTTTTTAAGCTGAAAAGGTACATAGTTTGAAAAGACACAGAAGGTGAAGGAAAAGTCTCATTCTATTGCTCCAACAGCTTTGGTTTTGGAACTACTTCATCGGTTGTTCTTCCTTAAGTATAGAATTTTTTGTCTTGCAGTTCTAACAAACAATTCCAGTCAAATTCCAACCAATCTGGAGATCTCCTATGTTTCATTTGCCAAAATGAATTGCTTAAAATGAGACAAGAGCACATTATTTTAAATTTCCTTTGATTTGAAGGACTTAAATATACTCATTCTATTCCCCTAACTCTGGATCCCGCTACAATTTGGAACGTACTTGAATTCAAAAGAATCTTTTTACTTTATAATTTTATCCTTATTTTGCAAATGGGAAACTAAAGACATGGAAAAATTATGGCATCTAACTTCTAATATTTTGGATCTGATTTACTGAGAACATAAATTCAGGTAAAAATTAAGCTCAAATCTTGCAAAATCATATAAAAGTCAGCTTAGGTTATTTTTCACTTTGCATCACACCTTTCTCTTTTTAAAACAATTCTGATCAGCAACATGTGGAAAAAAATGCCATTTTGGCAAGTGCAGTTGAAAAATAATGACTAGAAAATACTAAAATAGAATATTTTACTCTTCAGAAAAATGTAAATCTTTAATTAGCTGACCTGGTTCATTTCATTAATCGAAAAGGGTCTATCCCTCAATAAAAAATGTGAAGAACAGTCCCATCCCAGATCACTAATAGGAATGACTTCAATCATTAGTATGTTAGTATGTATTTTGAATTGAATAATAAAAAAAAGCCAGACAGTGTAGCCTGTGCAAAACAGACAAAGTAACTCTGCAAAGCCTTGTAAGTATTCAGAATTTTACTGCGTACTATAGACCACATTTAAAGCTTCACACATTTGGAGAATAAAGTTCTAACCACAAATCTTTAGTCTTCCTTACAGAAGGAACATTGAGCACTACATAAACTGTTTGTTAAATAAACTCATGTTTGGACAGTATCATTTTTTTTAGATACCTCTCTATTGCTGCAGAGGACAAACATGCTGTTTGTACTTAAACCTGATCTATTCAAATATTTGCTAGCGTATTTTCTTTTGCCTCGAGGCCTTTGCTTAAAGTGGTGCCACCAAAAAGGGTAGAGTAGGTTTTTTTTCAGCTGCAATACTACTGTAATCCAATTTGTAAAAACGTTAAAAGAAAGCTTCAGAAATTGATTTATTTCCCTGCTCAGGCAATTTTTTTGTGTTGCAGGGCTTCTAAGCCACTTGTTATCATTCCATTTCCATTTACACTGGCTTCGTTTCACTGGTTTTTGTGGAGGTGCTCTGATACTGCAATAAAAGGTGAGCTGGTAAAACCTAGGGAGGTGGAAATGTGGATGATTTTTCAGTTATTAGCGGCTGGCCTGTGAAGAGAAAAAGAGTCCTCTTCACAGACTTTTTCCTCTCCAAATTCCATTTAGTAGAGGCATAAAATACCATTTGTGTTCCTATGATAGGGTTTTGAGGTTTTGGGTGTTCGGGTTTGTTTTCTTTCTTTTTTTTTTTTTTTTTTTTTCAGATTAATAGTTCTATACATTTTTAATTTCTGAACAACTTGTAAGTGGGAGCATGAATATCATCTACAGCATTATGGATGATTGATAATGGATTAGTAAAACAAAGTTTCAAATAAAATTCATCCTCATTTATTCTGAAGTTGAATCAACTGTTCATTGTGGTAATGTTGTTCCCAACCTCATGTAGATATCTCTCTGAAGGTGATGACTTAGGAAATGCAAGCTAGCTTCACAACTGAAATTATGTAAAATAACAGAACACTGTATACACTGCTGTGGATTAATGTGACATACCTACTGAAAAGATGACTGAACGTGATGTGACATTCATATGTGAAAGTAAAGACAAAACTCACGTAATGAAGCTTAAACTGACTAATACAAATGTTTTCTAAGATTATTTGTTAAACTGTTTGACAAGGTACAGGTGGCAGAATCACTGAGAGATCTTAGTTTTGCTGACTCAATTCCTGATTTTTTTTTTTTAATTAAAAAATGTTAAATCTCACCTGTAATCTGTTACTACCAGTGGTCTTACTGCTGTATTTTTTATTATTAAACTCATCATACTGTTATTAGATATAGGGTTATAGGTAACAGGCCTGAAGAAATAATTCAGCCTATGAAACCTGTTTACATGATTTTCTAAAAATAGGATTTCTTTGGAATATAATTATTAACTAATTGATTCAAATCACATTTTAATTTACATCTGCGTAATTTTACTTCTACTGGTTTGATCTGGGTTCATATCAGTACACCTGAGAGGTGCCTTTGGTGTAAATATTTGTGTACTGTTAGAAGGCAGAAAAGTAGAATCATAGAATCATAGAATCATAGAATGTTTAGGGTTGGAAGGGACCACTAGTGGTCATCTAGTCCAACCCCCCTGCAGTGAGCAGGGACACTGCTAACTAGATCAGGTTGCTCAGAGCCCCATCCAACCTGGCCTTGAATGTTTCCAGGGATGGGGCCTCCACTACCTCTCTGGGCAACCTGTTCCAGTGTTTTACCACCCTCATTGTAAAAAATTTCTTCCTTACCTCTAGCCTGAACCTACCCTGTTCTAGTTTAAAACCATTTCCCCTTGTCCTAACACAGCTGGCCCTATGAAAAAGACGTTCCCCATCTTTCCTATAGGCCCCCTTTAGGTACTGGAAGGCCGCAATCAGGTCTCCCCGTAGCCTCCTTTTCTCCAGTCTGCTCATATAATTGTTAACCTGGAATATATGATCTTACTTAGAGTTTCAGTTGTTTTTTCTCAAGGACAAAGAGTCACTACCTTTATAGTAATTGAAATAACTTCTTTCTCTTAAAGGTAAAACACTGTTTTTATTCCCCTGGCAATAATGATTTGTGGTGCTACTTCATTTTTGATGCTCTTTACAGCACTACTTATTTTTGTCCAGTTTTATCAAATATTAACTGATGTTCTCTTTCAATGCCATTTAGTAGAGAGGCATATGAAACCATTTCTGTGGCTGAATTTTGTCTACAACGGGTAGAAACCGTAAGAAAATACATGGTATAATGATGTAGAGATAAGGCCTGCCAGGAAAAGGTGGCACTTGTGCATGGCCATAGCACAGTGCCGCGGCCTACTGGTTCCTGTAGTCAGCAGCCACCAGTCTTTGTGACTGCCACGCATTTCAGACAGAAACAGGCTTTTTTTTTCCTGTAGCTTGCGCTATGGTGGAGCCTGGGACCGTGGGGAAGTACTGCGATTCCCTGTTATACAAGCCCTTTTCTTCTCAGCATGGGTTAAGTAAGTAACAAACCCCACTAGATCCATCCACTGGCAGCGGGCGCTCTGGGAGTCGCCCTCTCTGAGATCCCCCATGGAATCCCACCACACCGGATCCACCAGAGTCCACTGGCTGCCCAGACCTGCCGGGCCTTTGCCAGCCGCGGCAGCCCCC
>NW_009259686.1:406650-415120 GCF_000687185.1 Egretta garzetta | reverse complement strand
GGCAGGCCCTTGGGAAGCCCTCAGCCCCACTGCTTTTCTGGGACCTGCCTCTGCTTAGGTCCCCTTCATGGCTGCGTATCAGTCTGGCATTGGCCCCCTCGCCTCGTGTTCTCCTCCTCCCTTACTGACGCCCAGTAACCGTGGTCACAGGCTACCGCTCCGCAGCATCAGGGTTTCCCGCAGCAGATGTGACCCTTGCTACCGTGGCCATTTGGTAGCAGCTAGAGAAACCAGCTGCTTTTTTCTGAAGGCTAAGTATGTCAAAATCATTAAGCTTGCAGCTTCTTTCTGCTTCGTGACTGAACTCAGTGAGAGGACCTTCTGGACTCTACTGATGGAAATCTTTCTTTGATTGCTCCCATCTTTCCCTGACTAGCAAAATATTAGTTTTATAATTCCTGCAATTTATCCCTAGTTAAGCTAAAGTCACAGGAAACATCAGGAAGTTTTCACATAACCATACCCTGGAAAAAATTTACATGTATCTAGCTACATGAAAGGCTTGAATTAAAAAAAAAAAATAAATGTTTCTTGACCATTCAGAACTAATTATTAATTTGAGATTATACATCTTAAATTGCAGAAGAAATGTGAGCCTTTTCTATACTGCTACTCATAGTGCCCTTCCAATGAGGTGCACACACCTCAACTGCCTCTAGTTAGCAGGATGGATGAATACCTGAAATTAATTAAACAAATAAGGAATAGGGGAGCAGCTGAGGGGTTTGCAGGCATTTCCCGGGGTGTAGCGAGCTATGGGAGACACCTGGTGGAAGAAGTCTTGTGGCCATGTGATGAGAGGGTTCTGAAGTTAGTTTTCTGGAGAAAGAGGGAAGTGGGAGACTGGAGGAGCAGTGTTGGGGTATTGCTGTGAGCCTGTAGCCTGAGAGAAGCTGAAGATGGAGGAGCCTGAACTTGGAGAAGGCAGCGCTGAGGAAGACTTGGCACTTGGAGTAGAAAATGTGAGAGCTAAGGGATTTTAATTCATGATTATTTTTTTTTTTTTCTTCTTAGGAAAGCAAGCTGTCTTAACACTTATCAATGTGAGGAGGTGTTGCTGTGCGTTTACTTTATGCTGGAGAGGTGGGGAAGCAAAGGGTAATTCCTGTGCTGAGGACTGGGTGTGCTGTCTGAGCTGGGGCTTTACCCGTTGCAGTGTTTCTTGTACAGTTTTTTAAGGGAACAGTCAGTGTCACCTTAAGCTTGAGAAAAGCCACTGAACTAGAGCCTCTGAATGAAAAGCTTGACCTTGAACAGCTTGTTCTATATGTCTTCCCTTTTTCTGTGACTTAAAAAAAAAAGAGGCTGGGGGTAGTGGGATTAAGTATATATATTTAGCCTATCCTCTGTGATAGAAAATCAGTTATAAATTATAGATCTTGTACTAATCTTATAGTAGCTCCTTATTCCTTTATGTATGAGATGGTATCTGTGTCAGGTTTTAAATCTTCACTTCCTCTTGGCAACAGAATGGGTATAAATTATTTAAGATCAGCCTTCTGTGGTTTCACACCTGGCAGGTAACGGCCTGGTTTGCTGGAATGGATACGCTCGTCTCCTGGCTTTATGCACCATTAGGTGTCTCAACCTGTGGATAACTCCTCTCATTGCCGATAGCCAGTATGGACAGAAGCTGGCCCCCAGGGATGGCATCTTATACTGATTAACAAAATAGGGGAAATTCCTATATAAGTTTTAACAGTGTGCTCTCTGGCTCCTTCAGGTTCTATAATGAGGCAGATAAACCCCTGAGAGTGTGACCCATGGGAGTGGCTGTGGCCAGCTTTCTTAGTGAATTTTTTGTTAAGCTTTTTTATTATTTTTTAAGCTTTTTTTTATTATTAACTCTGTCCCAGCCAAAACAAGGACACTCTGGCATTTGCAAGAGTGAATTTTGCTCCATAACAGCAGCTTATGGCAGTGGACAGAGGAAATGAAAATTCTCCAAGATTTGGGAAATAGTACTGTAAGCATCACTTCATATTTGTTTCTTTGTGATTACACCTTATTGGTGGTTGCCATTTGCGTGACTGACAACTTGCATAAGAATAGTTATATAACATCATCTATACCTATTTTGGTGTGTGAAATTTGACCATAAAACCTACTACTTATTAACACTATTAAAGTGTATCTTTACTATGTGAGAAGCAACTCTGTCTCTGAGATAAGGGGGGGAGGGGGAAGAATACCTAATCAGTCATAGGTTAGAAGTCAATCTTATGGAAATATTTGAGTCTTGAGGCTGCCTTTAAGTGCATATTTTCTAATTATAGAAATAAATTCTTATTGAATTGTTCTGAATTATCAGTCTCTGGTTTGAAATAAATTGATCCATAAGAGAAACTTTGAATTAAACCCTTACAATTCTTCAGTTAAACTTATAAAATAGTTTGGGAGAATTTTTTTTTTTTTTTTTTTTAAATCACTGGTCTTCAGGAAAAGAAAAAGTATTATATATATATATGTATATATAAAGTTTTTCTGACCAGCCATAATCTTGTCTGCTCACTGTTAATGTCCAACTCTTAATTCCTCTCCATGCATAGCGTTGTAGTGCTGGGTTCAGTTGCAGGACTGAAGTGCTGTACGTGCTCCTACCCAGCCAAGACTGCTTTGTTCTTAACTGTGTTGTTTTCCGAGATGCTTCCCGTTGGCTGGTACCCACTGTTTGGAAAGTTTGCCTCTTATAACTGTTGCCTTTGGCGAGAAATGCACATATTCAGTTTTACAGATTGAAAACCAGGAAGATGAGTGTGTGAATTTTTTTTTTTTCTTTTGCACCTGGCAGAGCTTTAAAATAGCATCTCTCAGTCTCCCCTTTATGTGTAGAAGGGAACTTCAGAGCTTGTGTGGCTTCGTAAAAGGTCACGTGGTAGATATGTATCCTGTAATCACATTTGTTCTCATAACGTTGCTGCTATTTTCTGTGGAATAATTGGGAGTTACCACTTTCTTGTAAGTTACTGCAGTAGTTTCTCTTCTGCCCAGATATCTTCAGGTAGTTTAAACTGATTCAAATTACTGATCTTAGTAAAATAATGATATTATATTATATATAATATATATAGTATATATAATGATAAATATTTTATAATGATATATAAAATAATGATAAAATATTAATGATTGGACTTTTTAATACCTACAATTGAGGTGCACTTGAACAGATGACGCTTTTGCAGTGTTCTCTGCTCATATCATCAAGGCTGCACTGGGTGCGGGTGCCCTGGGGGCTGCAGGGCGGCCTCTGTGAGGAGAGGCCGGGGCTGCCCCGGGCCGGACACAGCCGGTTCCAGCCGGCTCCCACCCACCCCACCCCAGGGCACGGCTGAGCCTGCAGCCACGGTGGTGGCGCCTCGGGGAAAATGTACGTAAGGAGAGAAAACACCACAGAGAGGAGGAGGGAACAAAACCTGAGTGAAACAGCTCTGCAAGCACCAAGGTGAGAGAAGGAGGCGGGGGAGGAGGTGCTGCAGGCGCGGGAGCAGCGATTCCCCTGCAGCCCGTGGAGGAGACCCTGGTGGAGCAGGTGGATGTTTCCTGAAGAAATCGCAGCCCGTGGAGGGCCCACACTGGAGCACCACAGAAGTGTGAAGAGGAAGGAGCAGCAGAGAGGAACTGTTACGGGCTGACCCCAGCCCCTATTCCCCATCTCCCTGCACCACCTGAGCGGAGAGGTAGAGGAGTTGGGAATGAAGGAGTGAAGTTGAGCCTGGGAAGAAGAGAGGCGAGGGGAGGGATTTTATTTAATTTGCCTTTGTTTCTCACTACCCAAACGTATTTTAATTGGCAGTAAATTAGACGAATTTTCCCCAAGTCAAGTCTATTTTGCCCATGAAAATAACTGGTAAGTAATCTCCTTGTCTTTATCTTGACCCAGGAAAATTTCCATCTTATTTTTTCCCTCCTGTCCTGTTGAAGAGGGTCTGTGAGAGAGTGACTGGGTGGGGGTCTGGCAGCCAGCCAAAGTCAACCCACCACAAAGGCATTAATAAAATCAGGAATAAATGCCAGGAATGCATAGTGTCATATCTTGATTGCTTTTTCTTAAGATCCTTAATAGCATATACATATTACTGACTATTGGTGATGCTGGGTGCCTAAACCACAGAGGGAGTTTGCCTGCTTTTTATTGACAGTATAGTTCTAGGATAATTTCCAGTTAAGCCAAATATGAAATGCCACCTTTTGAACATTTTTGGTTTGGTGTACTTCGTATTCAGCTTCTGTGATGCAGTGAGGTATTTTTTGAGAACTACAATAGGTAGCCTAAAGCTATAGTCCTTTAGAGACTTCGACTTGCCTTGCTTTCTCATCAGCACAGTCTTTGAGCTAGCACTTGCCAGTAACTTTGTGTTTTCATGTGGTATGGTGAGTTTGCTATAGAATGAGCTTATGGATCTTCTCTAAATGAAATGGCCATTTTAACAATAGTATATAAAAAACTGAAAGGATATAACACTGATGAAGACAGCTTTTTGGTGTTTCATATGGCCGTTAATGATCTATATCACTTTATGGTAAAATGTGAGAAATTTTACGGTTTTTGCTTATACAGATTTTGAGGGGGGGGGGAAAGCTCAGATTTTGTCATAAATCTGTGGTTTGCCTAAAATTGCTTTGGGGATAACACATTGAAACATAGACTTACACTTTACCTTGTTATTAATAACCTTGATCCTTTTGGCTAATAGCTTTTGCAGGAGACATCTGATAGCTAATTTCAGGCAAGAATATTTTGTCTTAGCCAAATGGATTCTGGTAACTTCCTCTGAGAATATTTCTGGGAACAAGCTGTACAGATGTATGAACAGAACTCATATATATATATGTATATAAGTGTGTGTGTATATGTCAGGCACAAATCTAAAAATGTTTAACAGATCTGATTCTCCTTCCAATTATGATAATGTGGCTTCATAGGTTTCATTGGCCTAATTTGAGAAAAAAATCAGTCCTTGTGGGTGCAGGGTTCCCTCTCGCTCTAAGGTTTTTTTGGGTCTTAAATTTCCCAAGAAAATTTGTTAAAACTTGACAGAATTTTGTCATGTAGTAACCTGAACACATCACTTTGTACAGTAAGCAGCTGTAGGAAGAAATAAGCTAGCATGAGTATAGTATGAGACTCTTCGTGCTGGATAGCTGCTTCTGCTAGAGCTATTCTGGAAAGCTTCATTTGACCATTTCAGCCGTGAGGGCAGTGCAAAATGTTTATTTAAATACAAACCAAAAAAAAATATAGTGACTGTGGGAGGAAGACTGTAATAGTTGTCATTGGAGGGAAGAGAAGTGGAGCTGTGTTTGTGTCAAGGATGTCTTTGAAACACCTGTGAAGATCAGTTCAGCTGTGATCATGCTTGAAGGCCTGTCAATTTCTACGTGAACAGATGGGACTTGCTAAAATTTCCTAACTACACTCAGCAAAGATTGTCCCTAATAAACTTATACAAATAACCTAAAACTTCTTGGGCTGATCTGATTGTAGGTATTTCCTCAGTAATTACTGAGTGTTCTCTTTTTTTCTTGCAGCGGCTGCTTGTAATAGGGACTGTGCCTGTACCTTCCTCATGGTCATGTATTCATTGAGTATCTCGGGCTAGGAGAGGCTGTGGTTATCTGATCTTACCTTCTGCTGACATTGGAGCCAAGTCTGAAGATAGACTGTGCTGTTCAGGGCCCTGTCAAGTTACCAATATCTCCAAGGGTGGAGATACCAGTTCCTCTCTGGGCAGCTAGTCCACTGTGATGATGTTTTTTTTTCTAATACAAACCTGAAATTTCTCTTGTTGCATCTTGCCTGTTGCTTTCCATTCTTTGGTGTTGTCATCTTTTAAGGGCTCAACAAATCCATTCCTTCAGCCTCTTCTTGTACATAATTTGCCACAGACCCGTAATTATACTGCCACCCTCCTAGAGGACTTCCCGCACTATGTCTTTAGTATGCAGAAGTCCCAAAATCTGCCCTCACAAGTAGAGGGTGGAGAAGTTCTTAGCAGAGCCAGCTGGACCTCCTAGATACACTATTGCTATACTATTGAAAAAAAAAAAATCTATATATTTATAGACCTTATCACTAGAAATGCCTGAACATCAAGATCTATGAAATGACAATGTAGAATGAAATGTGGTGGGTTTTTTCTTCCCTCAAACAGAGGCTAAACTCAGTACTGCTGTACCACTGTGTTTTCTATTACAGGTTCTGCTGCTTCTTTATAGGCAAGCCAAATATATTCCATCTGTGGTTAAAAAGTATTCTAGTGTGTGCATTTTGTGCAGAATCATGCTACTGCAAGTTAAGGAAGTAGCAGTATTTTAAGCTTAAAGTATTGCCATATGCTCAGTATGAAGCAGTGCGAGTTTATCAAATGACAGTTTTATTAGCAGAGGGACTTGAAATGATTCTGCTTTCTTAGCACACACACTTGTCTGTCTAAACAGTTCCCTTTCTGGCTGCAGTAAAGGCCTACACGTTAATTGCCAAGATAGATTTCCAAAGTTAAAGCAACATGTGAAGGTGTGTGATTTTTCTGCGTAATGAAATGAATGTGCAAACCACATTATGATTCATGAGCTATAACTACCTAGTGAAAATGTTAGTAAGGGAGGGAAAAATGACTAGCAGTAGGCTAGCAGTGTTTTAATTCTGGAGATGTCTTTGAAGAATAACACTCTAGATTTTCATCTGTTGTCTAGTTTTTGTTTGCACTCAGTTTCATGGCATTTGATCTCATGGAAGTTATTAGAATACTACAAAAATATGCCTTCAGCAATATTTTGGGCAATAAGGCACCCAGGTAGTCTGTTGAATGACTGATACACAGATTCCTTCTATTCGAGACTTTTCCATAATCTTTTTTAGGATTACTGTAATATAAAGAACTTGAAAAAAATAGATTTCAAGTTGATGTATTAATTCCTTGAAGTTTACCACATATTTGCCTTTTCCTATATCTGTAAAACCTTTAAGTGCACTGGTTTAAGGTATAAAAGAATATATTTGTCTTCCTTTAATGTGAATTGCAATGTCAGTTAGCATAAAGAATGATCTTCTGGCATTTCAGGGGGATACTATAGAAACAGTTTTATTTATTGAGCAGATAAAGAATCCATATTGTAGGAGTGTTGCTTATTATCATAACAGAATCAAAGCACATAGGTCGAGAAATCATAACGAGCTCAGGTTGTCCAATCACTGCTTAAATGAGTTCATTTATATGGACCAAATCTATGCCAAGTGGAGTAAACAGTGGTCAGGAAAGAGGTGGCTAAAGCTGTAGAGTTCCACACTGATAAAAGTTTTTTGTCTTTTTATTGTGTTTTGTGGGTTTAGGTGGTTTTGGTGTAGTGTGTGGTGGGTTCTTTGTTTTTGTTGTTTTTTTTTTTTTTTTTTTTTTTTTTTAAGGTCTCCTATGTACTGTGAAGCGTTCAGGCTAGCTGCTGCTATCTTTCTGTGTGTTTCAACCTGATTTTCCTTTCTTCCCCTATAATGCATGCTAGTTTCGTGTATTTCAGCAAAAAATGTTAGATCCAGGAAATATTGTAGTTTTATAAAAAAAAAAAACCCCAAACCCAACAACCCTTAAACCAGAAGTCTTTGAATCCCTTCTGAAAAAGGAAGAGACATTGAAGTAAGATCAGAAAATACATACCCTAAATTAATAATCGACTGTCGTACAGTATGCCCCAGATGTAGGGCAGTAGTGATAACCACTCTAATTTATTAAACAGAACAAGAGGCACATTTCCCTAAAAACTGTAACATCTAGTGATGGTGAGAGAAGATACAAAAGTCTGAACATAAGATGTGGCAAACCTCATGGTAGTTCTGCAGGCTGAGGATTGAGGGGAAAAAAAGATCAACCTGGTTATTTCTGGAATTGGAGTAAATGAGGTGGAAAGGAATAGGAATAATAGGTTGACAAGTACACAGAAGGTGAAAAGATTAGAGCAAATAGCTAATTAGCACATGGGAGACAATGTTGTTTAAAAAGAAAAGAAAAAATTGGCAAAAGGTTTTTGCTGACTTATGTTGCCTTGACTGTGTGCCTTCATCTGTATTTAAACCACTCCATGCTTTGATCTCTGACTCGTCCGAGTTTGTTTGTTTTCCCAATTTTGAGCTGGAAGAAATGGGGAACCACCTGACTGGTGTAATTCAAGCATAGAGTTCCCCTTACATGTTTTTATATATGAGAATGTTCTTAAATAAGCCTAATTTTGCAAGGAACTTCTAGTTCAGTGATGCTGCTGTACTAGTATGTTGTTTAGTTATTTATCTTCTCCAATTTCTCCAATGTCAATTAATGATTTAATTGTACAGCAAATTTCAAAGAAAATGGTGTTTTTTTTTTTTTTTTTTTAAAGGCATGGATTGTTTTAACCATCCAGATTAAAAATATATCAAAGCATTTTTGGTGGGGTAGTCTTTGGGGCTTTGTTGTGGGTTGTGGTTTTATATATATATATA
>NW_009259686.1:347308-406478 GCF_000687185.1 Egretta garzetta | reverse complement strand
TATATATATATATAAATTTATTTTTTTTTTTAATGGGCTGTCCCAGTGTCTGTAGTCAAGAAGCTCTTTCAGGGTGAAATTTGAACAAAAGGTGGCTTTCTGGTGTTGTCCTATACCCAGTGGATCACATACCGCTATTGCAAAATACAGAAATTGGCTAGTGATGACAGTATAGTTTTGGGTTTGTGGGACAGTAATGGTGTCTTATGCAAAATTATTCTAATTATTAAGAAACCAACATCTCACTAGTATCAGTCACATCTAATGAATTGTCTCTAGTGATGTTTCAATAAAGGATGTAAATATTTTTTTCCATCTGTTTTCATCCTCAAAATGAATCAAAACATTTATTTGGGGAACTATCTTAAAATCAGTATTGCAATGTAATTATAGTTTATGCAAAATTCTGTTTTTTATGTAAAGGAAATACTCTGAATAAGATGGCAAATGTAAGGTGGTTTTTCTGAAGCTGTAAAAGTAGAAGGTTTTTTTTTTTTTGTTTTCTGGTTGTTTGATGTATATGACATTGAATGTTTGAGATCCATGGTTTTTTCTGAAGCAGTGGCTGGAGGACAGACAGGATAGTCTACGCTATCTCAAATTGTGCGAGGTATCCCTGTGTGAGTTAAGGCTTGGATATCTACTTCTAGGTGTTGTAAATTTCTGTATCTTCATCTTGAAATTAATCCTATAAAAAAATTCTTTGTCTTTAATAGAGACGAACAGGTCTGTCTTTCAGTGTTCTCTGCTGGAGAGTTTACAGACGTGTTAAAAATAGGAGGGTTAAAAAGAATGTGTTTGAAATCTTGCAGTGAGTGTTTAGAGACCGCATCAAGGTAAAAAACAATGCGTTGGCAGTTCAGATGTAGAAATATGCTCATCATAATGCTTATCACACCTACTGATGTGCTTTATTTTAAAGGTTACAATAATTTCTGTCTTTTTGTTTTACAGGTTATCTGGATTTCAGCTTCCATCATCTATTGTGAGCACAGGATCTATCCTCACCCTCTGTTTCACCACAGATTTTGCTGTCAGTGCTCAAGGTTTCAAAGCTATCTATGAAGGTAAGAACTTTACTCTAAAGACACACCAGGTCTTTATTCTACTTGATACGTGGTTTTGATGTTAAAATGTGATGTTTCAATTTTTATTGTTTGGAAGGTGAACCATTGAATATTACATAAACTTTTTCTTTTCTTAGCGTACTTGAAGGTACATCATGGCCATAGTCTTGATTTTGAAATTTAATTTAAACTAATACATAAATTTCTGCTGGAATTTTTAATTGAACTTATAAGGCTTCCAAAGCTGGATTCAGAAATGCTTACATTTAAATGGCTTTCTTATTTCCTAAATTATTTCTTTTGACAACTTCTTTAGGCAATGCCTAATTTAAGGGGTATAACGATAAAAATGAGAGGAGATATGGATACTAACTGGTCTTGAAAATCGATTGCTATTTTTCTCCTTGTTGAAAGTTAAAATGATGACAACAAAAATAATGTAAATATAAATTTAAAAAAAAAATCCAAAGCAATTGAAAACTGGTTCTGTGGAAAATGTTAGACTACAGTGATGACTGCAGTGTTCTGGGAAAAAACAAGGCCAAGCATTTCATGTCTTCTAGTGTCTACCAAGAATTAAGCTCGTAAAACTGGACTGATATAATTTCCTCAATACTTGGAGTTGCACAAAAGGCTTTATGAGATCTGCAACCTTTGTTTGGGAAAAATTACCAGATACAGTGGTATTAAGTGAGTTACTTAGTCTTTTTGGATAATGAGGGTGTTTTGAGTGTAACTTCAGGATTGCTTTCAAACTGAGTGCATGGTGGTTTGAGGTTTGGTTTGTGTGGTTTTTTTTCCTACTGTTTTTTTTTTATTATTATTATTATTCAGGGAAAATGCAGGGCTCTGAGTACTAGAAATTGCAGAAAACTTAGTTTCAGATTACTTCTAAAATGCAAAGCCATTTTACTAAGGTTTATACCTATGAAACCACTGTTGAAGTGTTTCTTCTGGAAAAGCTATGTACAGAGTTAAGTGGTAGAATTAAAAGCAAAATATTTTTATCAATGGGGTTGATGTAGGAACTTTGAATCTAGAAAGTAGTACAGTTTGATTGTTGCTATTCACTAGGACTAGCAATTGCAAATGTGTTCATCCATTACCTGTCATCTCCAAGTTAATTTGACTTTTTCTAAAGTGGTGACCAATGTATCTTCAAATGCTTGATAAACTTTGATTACATTTCTCCTAGAACTATTCAGAGTCCCTTGAAACTTTACCCTCCTTTCTTGGCAATACCTAACTCTGCTCCATATTGATTCATGTCTTTGTTTCATATTTGATTAGTGTTTTGAAATCACAGCTTTAAAGTATCTTTTGAAATCATTATCCTTATGGAGTGGGTTACCTCTGTGTGAAAAGACAGAGGTGTAAAAGGTGTCATGAGTAACTCAAACATTTTTGTTCTGAGCTTTTTCTGATTGGGATAGGTAGCTCGGCAGTATGTCTTTCCTTAGTAGCTATTACTCCCTTTCTTTGTCCTCCAAAGCCTTATCACTGGTAAGTCTGCTGATGAGTCTTTTTTTGTTGTTGTTTTTGGTTTTGTTTGTTTTTTTTTAAACTGAGATGAGGGCTGTGAGGAAAGGCTAGGAAAGTTTCATTTTAATAGTGTTTAAAACTTTTATTAGGTAAGCCAAAAAGGAGTATCAGACACCACAAACACACCAGGAACTGTTTTTATTACCTCAGTAGGAAGTTGCTTTCTGCATACCTGTATCTTTCTGTTCTAGCAGATGCATACAATAGCATATTTTACCCTTTTATGCAATCCGAGCAGTTTGTTTTTTCATATGGGAAAAGACAGTGAAGAATGCTAAAGGACGTCTCTTGACTGTCAACTTAGGAACACATGCACAGAGCCACAGGCTGTAATATAATGACACTTCCTGCTGGCCTACTTTCTTGTAAAAACCCCAGCAGGAAGAGCTGTAATTAACGTTGACAGATAGCACCACTCTCTGGTTAAACAACACTGCCCCCTTTCAGATTCAGTGCTGTAAACCTGGCATTGTCCGTGAGCCTTAAATTGACTTCAAAATATGATATCCAACTCGGGAAGAAATGGTGAATGTCACTCAGGTGACAGCATCTCAATGTACAGACAGGCAGTGGGGACTGACAGTTTGGAAAGAATCTGTAGCAGTGAGGGGTTAGGTGTTTTACTGTGAAGGCTCAGGGTGATTTCTGCTGCAATGGCTGACTGAGTTACTGAAACCCCATAGTTTAAGAAGTGCTGTAACTGTTCCCTAAACTACTTGTTTTAAATAGCGCCCCATTCTGGCTCCTATGCCATGTGTAATTTTGTGAGTAAGCAGGTGATCAGTTCCTCTGCGACGGGGGAATACTGACCAGATGTTACCAGTTGCTGGAAGTCTTTCTAATCACTCTGCTGGCTACCTATCCCTAAGCTAGTTTACTTTACTGACAATAACTAGTTATCCCTGGTTTTAGCCAACTTTCATTCTTCTCTGGAGTAAGTTAATTACTATTCAGCTGGAAGTGTAGGGAGGATTGAAGTGCTACTGACTGCTGCCATTTAAGTGTTTGGGACACTATGGGGTTGTAATGCACAGTTTGAGAAATGCTTTTTTAAATATCTTAATTGGACGGAAGTCTTAACTGTATGTCAGCTGACACGGAGAGCATGTTTAAAAAAAAAAAATTCTGCATTTTTTTTTTTAATGGTACCTGGGGGAGTGATTCTGTAATATAAATTTTTGTATAGAAGTAGAAAAGTCCACAAGATTTAAAGCTTAAGGAATTCTAACAGACTGGGAGCAGGGAAAAAAAAACCTTTGCATCACTATGCAAAGGCATGCAAAGGAATTGTTCTGGAATTGCACCATTTGTCTTACAGTAGCAGTTGAAGTAGGTCTGAAAAATTCAAATATTAGGACTAATGAAGGAACTAATTTACATAAACTTTCCATATTCTAGGAGACTGCAAAACTAGTGGTGTTTTTTTTTTTTAGTTCTTGTGACAGGCTACTCTTTCTTCTGAATAGGAAAGTTTTGTCTAATTAGGATTGTTACCTTCATGAAGTTAAAAAAAAGAATGATTGATTAGTGTCTTCAAAGTTAGCTCTGCTATTGAAAGTCAGTATTTTAGATGTGATCATGTGGGGAAAATGCTAATGTTTTGACAACAATGACTTCTGTCTCGAAAGACTTAATACTGGGCTAAATTCTCTGCTGTGTTGAGCTGCTGCTTTGCAGAGCAGAGACGATGCTGTTGGGAGGTTTCACCATGACTGTCTGCAGGGTGCTCTTTCTGTCTTTTAAGTCACTCGTGAACGAGGCTAGGGTGCTGAACCAGGAAAGAAGGCATATGAACCGTCTCAAGACCTACTGAACACCCTTTGAAGCTACACCCACACTGGTATCCCTAGCAGAGAGAGAACACTGTCTCATTTCCTGGGCTGAGATTCCGACTTGTGCGTTGTACTGAATATATTCTTGATTTATGACCTCACTTCCTGTGTAGCAGTGACACAATCAGATACTTTGTGTATTTAAAGTATATAAATAGGTTAACAATGAAGCTAGTGAAACCACATTCCAGCGCTCTAAGCCCTAGAAGATTATTTGTACCTATCTGACTTAGCCTGCTGTCACCCATGTACCACATGAATATTAATACTTAAATAAATCTGATTTTGTGGCAGTAGACCAGCGAGAGCCATCTAGTTTTAAGATGATACTCATGTAGTTGGGCAGTTGCCAACTTCTTAGGCTGAAACATAGGTTTCTTTACTATATCATTACTTCACCAGATTTATATATCCATTTCTGAGAATCTCTAGTACTTTAACTGATAATATTTCCATCTTTCTCAGTGATCACATCAGCACTCTAAACTTCTGGTACAGATGGCGGCTTGAATTCTTATTTTCTGGAAATAAAATTATCTATGGGATTTTCAAACACATTATTATATCAGTAAAAAGAATTTCAGAAGTACTGAGTTCAGTTTACAGAATTTGTCAACTTGCTTAATGTGCTAAATGATTTATTGACCATTGTCATCACTGGTGGTAATTAAATCTAAGTTTTAAGCAATGGGACCGGGGAGCTGAGAGAGGTATTCTGTTTCTGTGAAGTGTGGTTGTGGGTTTTTTTTAATTGACACAGCTTTACATCGTATAAAACATGTTTAGGCTTTGCAGGGGGCATGTGGGGAAAATAACAAAGTACTTGTGACTTGTGCAATTCTGTTTTAATTCCCCACTAAAATAAGTTTAATTCCTATTTTCTAGAATGAGATTAACAAACTTTTAAAAAAGGTGCTTTGGGGGCTACAAACAGAAGTAAAAACATTCACCATTGCTTTATCATATGTTGTAATTTTCTTTGGAAAGGCAGAAGTATTCCTCCCGTGCAGAACACTTGCATATGGCTGGAAATACAGAAGAATACTCTTTAAATGATAGCAATATCTGAAGTGTTGTACACATGTATGCTTAATTTGAGTAACGTGCAGTGGAATGGTCTTTCTTCCACTAAACTAGTGTGTCCTGCATTCAGGGAATCCATCTGTCAAGTGCAGAAAATTCAGTAAAAGAGCTTAATTCAAAGTATGTTGTTAGTCATCAATGTAGAATGAAATGTCATGGGTTTTAGTTTGTATCTTGCTACACTAGTGTCTGTCAGTAAACATTTAATTGCCCTCAAAGGTTAACAATTCTTAGTTCATTTTAAGCTATCTCGATTTTTTTATTTTTTTTTCATGTGTGTGGTTGTTTTTGTGGTTTCTAACCACGTTTTGTAATGTAGAATTGGTGGACAATGGTTAAACAACAAGCTAGATGTATTGGACTTGATGTATGCTAGTACCTTTCCTTGACCTCTGTTCTACAGCACCAGGTTTTCTTTGCCAAAGGAGGAACTCTTGTATGTCCCTCTCTTCTACCTGCCCTCAGGGCATACTTCCTTTTTTCTTTTGGTCTTTGAATTCTCAAAGCTTTCTGCTCACACCCAGCATTAACATTTATACTGGCAGTCACTTCATCCTGCCTTATGCATCTTCCCTGAAGCTTCTTTTTAAATCCCTTTCAGCATCAGCAGCAGAAGGTAGTGATATACTTCGACAGTGTAAGGTCTTTGAAGAATTTTTTTTTTTCTCTTGCTGCTCCTGTTCTTCCTGAGTATCTGTTATTTGGTTGTTATTTTTATTTTATGGTTCAATACTTTGAAGTATTTAAAACAACAAAAAAATGGAAACACTTCCCCAACCAACTTGGAAACATTAATCTCTTGTATTGATTCCTTGAGTTTACGAAGATAACTTTCCTGGGATTGATTTTTCCAGTCAACATGGACCCAGTCAAGATAACAGAACTCTGGGCTCAAGCTAACATTTCTTGTTCTCTCAGCTTCTCCAGTAAACATCTTGGCTTTTGTTTGTTACCCTGAAGTACTAAAATACCTTTCCTGCACTTCCCTGCTTTTCACTGGGTCAGCACTTGACAGTGCTTCCTATTAGTTGTCCATGAGTCTGTGTTAGTTAATGGTTGTGTAGTTTTCCCAACAAACTGTGGTACCTTGGAAAGAGTAGTTACTTCCTAGGAATGGGCATGTTCAAAACAAACTGAATAATCTGAGGCAAATATTTCAACATGAGAGTAGGAAGTTGAGTTTGCAAGAAAAAGCTAACTTCTTATGCAACTCCTATGCATAACAATCCACTACTATTCAGTGTGAGATGAGTAGTCTCCTAAATCTTCAGCCATTGCCAGTTAACCTCTATGGTTTAGTCGTAGGTGCTGTTTTATCTGTTAGATAATATTCCATTTTGACTGTTCCGGTGATCTGAGACTTTGAATAAGACTCCTGAATCCACATCAGTGGATTAGCATATCCAGTTATGAAGAGATATCATGGAATGCTTTGGGTTCTAAGGGACATTTAGATGTCATCTAGCCCAACCCTTCTGCATCGAGCTGGGACATCTTTAACTTGATCAGGTTGCTCAGAGGTTCAGTTATTAATAATTAATATCTAATGATGACATTGAGAGCTATGCAGTTCATTCTGGTTTTGGGAAGGATTCAGTTTGTTGCTCCCAAATGTATAACTGCTCCTTCCTCTACGGTGATGTCTGGAGAAAGAAGCAGTGTAAATTTTAGTCCTAGCTTAATCCTTTTAAATGTTAAAGGCACAAACTGCTTTTTTTTTTTTAGCATTTCTTTGGTAAGAAAACAAAACTAACATTAATACTATAGTAAATGCTGGTATTCTTGTAAATGTAATCTTGCAGCTATATGTCTTAACTAGCAGTCTTACCACTGACTGTTAGTGTAATTGGCTATAACATCTGTTAATAGACCAATATATTTCTTTTTCTGTTTTTAGTTAAATACTTTTTGCCTACTCTTTTGGTAGTCTCTTCTTTTCAAACTCGGGTGTTTGTTAAAGCTTTATGCAATGTGTAGGTGTGTATACACATGACCAGGTAAACCAAAAGCTTGAAACAGTGAAAGCACAGACTGAAATGAGGTCTTTGTAGGCTGAAATTCGTAGTTGTGACATGCAGAAAACAGACTCCACAATCTGTAAGATTGTAAAGTAGGTATGTTTATTCAGCACTAGGCAGCATGGGGGTGTAGTCCCACCAAAGTCATACGCACCGCAACAGGGCACCTTGCCCCGTTTATATGTAGCAAGGTGTTACATATACATGAGGTTTCCCAATACGCCTATACATAGGCATAACCTGTCCCCGCTTCGTATTAAAATTAGTTTCAAGAGGTCATTTCCATAAGTCCCTACCGCATGCTCAGTGATTTGAGTCGGTGGTCTTCAGGGGTCGTTTACTTCATCCACTCCTCTTCTTCACCTTGTCCTTTTGGTGAACTCCAGCTTCTACCCCCCTTATTCCACTGTCAGAACAACACAGCTGGTACCAGCTGGCTCCACATCCTTGGCTATCCTCATATCCACAGAGTGCTAGACATTTTGTTCTCCTACCTGCCTTCCAAGGCCTGTAACAAAGATGGGCCATTTGCTACTCATCTCCCCTCTTCCACATTCCCTACAGTGTTAGTTTCTTATCTATAGTTTACTTCATATGATTAGTAAGTTAATCTAAAACACAATGCTAGCAATTTAAGATAGATCTACAGTTGGCTTCACAAAGGTCCTTTTGTTAACCCTTTAGGCTCCCTTCAGTTGCACCTCTTTGGAGTGGAAGTAATTGTTTTCTGAGAATGAATTTGGGTATAGATTTCCTTTGTCAACTGAAGTCCTTAAAAAGAAAGAAAACATTTTTCCTTTCTCTGCAAAATTTTCTTAAAAATAACATCTTTTTGGAATGATACAATCTGTTAATGATGACGTACAGAAAAGAAATCGTAATGCAGTTAAAAATAAAGCTGATATTTGGTGTGTCAAAATATGACATAGCGTGTAGCAGCAAAATCTCAGGGCAGAAGAGGAGTGGCAGTGCTGTGGGACTGTTCTGTGGGACTTCTGATAGCTAATCTAGAATAGCAATGATTTAGGTGTCAAAAGAGTTCGCTTTAACAATAACAGCTAAAGAAAAATACTGTTAAGCCTACATGTATTCAGAAAACTTATGAAAAAGAAAATGGAGGTTATTTTGTGAGGAGAGAGAGGTAAAATAGTCTGCTTGTGCTCTGAAGTGTATGAATAGATCTAAAACTTGTTCAAAATGCTTTTGGTCAGTAGAGGCAGGGAATGACTGTATTCTTGTATGCCTTCTGTTTCCAGTCTTTCATGTATGAAGAGATTGTGTATAGAAGAAATAACTGTATTAAGACAAGTATAGTCTACAGCTTTCTTAGTTATGAGAACTTACAGTGGGTAACTTAAAAAAGAAGTGATATTCCTTTCACCAGTAAAACACTTAAATGTTGTGTTTCAGCAATATCCAGAGGACCAGGAGTCAGAAATCTGGAATGTTATTTCCTAAACTGCCCAAGGGCAGCAACTTCCCAACTGGAAGTTGTAGGAAATTCTTTCCTAGAAAAAAAAGCCACCATAATGAATGTTGTTGTGATGGAATAAACCCTGCTTGAATTGGCAGAAAATAAAATTAAAATTTGTTGTAAGATGCACTGTCAACCAATTAATGTTGTATCTAAAGGAAGAATAATTTTGTAAGAGCCTTGCCCATTATATTGGTCCAATTATAAGCCATGTCAGCTGTTTTCTGCTTTCCAGCTCTCACCCCAAGTAGCTCAACCCCTAATACAAAGACTGCCTTTGTGTAGCTAGTAGCCCTTAGAAGGGAGATTACATGTCTTAAGATATGTTATTAGAATTGTCTTTTTGACTGTCTCTGATTCTGGAAGTAAGGAATTATTTTGTGCCTTCTGGTGACTTACTGATCCATGTAAGAATTACTGTGTTCATTGTCCCTGGTACACGAACCAGTAACAAACCAAATGTTGGTGGTTCATAACTTGTAATCATTTAGTGAGCTTGTACAACCCCCCCCCCCCCCCCCAAAAAAAAAACCCCAACAAAAAACCAAAAACAACTCCTACCTATGGTCCTATTTGAGATCACATACCCAATAAGAAAATGTTTTGGTAAAAGTGGTCTTTCTAGAGGAAAACATCAAGGAGTTGCTCCTCTCTGCCACTATGAGGTGCCAGTTCTAAACCAAACCAGCACATTCTAGTATGGAAAACAGAAGTGGAAAGTCAAAGTCATAACAGGATTGTCTCTCTTTCTTTGTACTCTAAATAAGTTAATATAGTGGTTTAATTTCTCTGCTATTGAATATTGAGTTTCTGGAGAATCTAATCGACATCCTAACAGATCATCATCCCAACTGTGCTGATACTAATACCCCATTTCATGTTCGTTCTTATCTGCTGTCATTAGTATGTGTTTGTATGACTAATATTAACTTGTGAAAAATATTTCGAAGAATTTTTTTGAAATGTCAAAATTCCTTTAGTGCAGTCATTGCCTGATCTGAATCAGTATTAAAATCTTGTCATGGTTTAACCCCAGTAGGCAGCTAAGCACCATGCAGCTGCTTACTCCCTCTCCCCCCTGCCATGGGATGGTGGAGAGAATTGGAAAAGTGAGAAAACTCATGGGGTGAAATAAAGACAGTTTAATAGGTAAAGCAAAAGCTGGATATGCAAGCAAAGCAAACCAAGGAATTCATTCCCTGCTTCCCATGGGCAGGCAGGTGTTCAGCCATCTCCAGGAAAGCAGGGCTCCATCATGCATAGTGATTACTTGGGAAGACAAGCACCATCACTCTGAACATCCCTGAGCAATGGCCAAACTCCACCCCTCCCAGTTGTATTGCTGAGCACAATGTCTTATGGTGTGGAATATCACTTTGGGCAGCTGGGGCAACAGTCGTGGCTATATTCCCCCTCCCAACTCCTTGTGCACCCCCAGCTGACTCGCTGGCTGGACAGAAAAGGCCTTGACTCTGCGAGCACTGCTCAGTAATAGCTAAAACATCCATGTATTATCAACACTGTTTTTATCACAAATCCAAAGCGTAGCCCCATACAAGCTGCTATGGAGAGATTTAACTCTGTTGCAGCCAAAACCAGCACAGATGTGCAGCATGATCTAAAAATCCTGGAAGTCAATTTGTTGTAGACAGCTTAAAAAGAAAAAAAGCCCACAACAACACACTGAATAGAAAAAGGTTAGCTTTACTTCTCTTCTTCAAAATTAATTTTCAAAATTAAAATATATTCTCTTAAAGCAGCAACTGTTTGAGAAACAAGCAAGACCAAAACTCCTATAATTCTGCAATTGTGTTGATTTTTTTTTTTTTTAATTCAGCCACATAAGGAATATATTGAACACATCTTTTCTTCAAATGCTTTTCTGAAACAAGTCGTGCAACGTGACTCAACAGAGTTGGCATTTTTGTTTGTTCCATGTTACAGCCAACTGGGATTTGGGGGAGCAACTTCTTCTGTTCATAACCTTACAGATTTGCTGGAGATAAGATTTTAATTAAGCAGCCTGTGTCTTTCCCTGCCCCCACTCTGACTTTAAATAAACAGCAACTGCTGCCAAATATCAAGATGCCAATAGTTAAAGAAAGAATCTGTATTCTGCTCTAATTCCATTTTGCCTGACCTTTCAGTTCTGGATGTGGTCTTTTTCTCTTTACCAGTGTGGAAATTAAAATACTGCCAGTGTCTTGTGCATATTGCCAAATTATCCAGAGGAGTTTCTTGATGCATTTATCCCCAGACATCTGTTTGGCTGAGGAGTTAAATCCTACTTCCTTTTCTAATTATCAGATATATTCAGTAGTGTTTACTTATCTTCAGAATGGTCCCCATTAATGAGAGTGTCCCAGATGAAATGCAACTTGACGCTCACCTAGCTTTTAATGAATCTGAAAAAGTCTGATACTATGGCTTCCTTGATTTCTGATCTCATTTGCAAAGAAAGTTACTTATTCCATTGGCTGGTACAAAGTAGGGACAGTTGTGTTGGGGTTTTCATCTCTCAGATAATGAAAGGGTATTTTTGGCCATACCAATCTGATTTCTGGTTT
The DNA here is from genome assembly GCF_000687185.1 of Egretta garzetta. Classification (NCBI taxonomy): domain Eukaryota; kingdom Metazoa; phylum Chordata; class Aves; order Pelecaniformes; family Ardeidae; genus Egretta; species Egretta garzetta. The sequence goes on along the minus strand of NW_009259686.1, from coordinate 394,895 downwards.
GTAGTGGTCTTTATAGTGCTTAATTTAAAGTAGTATCACTTTTTATTGTGAAAACTATATTTCTGCCTTTAAAAAAAGTGTCTGCAGCCTACTGAGAGTTACTGTTGATAACTACTTTGTATTTATTACAAATCTGCTTGTAATGGCAAAGATGGCTTATGACTTTTCTGTCTTTTGTTGCAAAAATAAAAGAAAACAGGAAAATCTCTATTTCATCTGGAATCACTGTCTGCAGATTATTATTCCTTTAAACTAGCAAAGGGGGTAGACTGTTGTGGGGTGGAACCAGTATTTCCAGGATAAAACCTGTGGGTTAGCAGGACAGAAAATAGAACTTTGGGTTTGCTATGTTACTGTAGCCAGCAGCTCTTATCCTGATTAATTAAAGGTCGTATAATCTGCTATGTTAGATGGATAGTTAACATATAAATACAGCCACATACCTTGCTTTTCATCTCCTCTTGTATAACTTTAAACCATTAATAATTGTACTTTTAATTACTTTGTTATTCATATCCTACCCATATATTGAGGGTTTCATTTGCATAACCTTTCATGTTTTTCTTCTGTAATTGGGATAATAAGGCAGATATCTAGAACTTTGCAACAAAATATACTCATCAAAACAAGTATGTCTAAATTTTTACTAAGGCATTGATCTTGTTCAGCAGTGAATAAAGTAGCTGGTATGTCACTCACCTATTAATTGTGAAGAAAGGGAGTAGGCTGACTGTAGCATACATAATGTAGGCACCATGTTTTAACTGAAATTTTTGCGATTTGTTAAAATTGACCACACAGTCTTCACCTTGTGTATATTCGAATTCCATGTTTTCATACAGTACTATTTTGTGTGATACGCTTTGTGTATCGCCTATCTAAATACTGCTTATTCACCCAGGTAATCTCATTAATTTCATTAGGTGTACATGTTGCTCTAAATGAGTCTGCAAAACCGCGTAGTACTTGTTAACTCTGTATTTGGTATTTGCATCCTTTAACTCTTAACTTACAACACTTTGAAATCTTTCATCTTGTCTGTATTGAAAGACTTCCTAATAAATTTATTGAATTATTCATACATGGTATACTTCCAGGCAATCTTGCCTTAAGGTTCTTTGGATCTGGCTTATTGGATTGACCTGAAAATAGCTGCAGGAGGCATGGAAGGTCAGACAATCTCCTTGACTTTATTAGATCTGTGCCTGTCTTACGCTTGTTTAACAAGACAAGGCACACCTGTGTGGTGTCAGTGGATTGTAAACCTAAAGTCATAAGAATGTTAGAACAGCAGTTTTGGATGCACAAAATCTTATTTATAGAGAAAGAGGCAACACATGGGGTGTGTGTGTGTAAACCCAAGAATTGTTAGTGTACTTAGAGTCTTAAGTGTCTAATTATTATTAGCCTAGATGAAAGTTTTACAGAAAAGGAAAAAAAACACACAATAGCAGTGCAGTTAAAATAGTTGCATGCACACACCTTGGTTTCTACTCCTTTTCCTAGTAGTATGCTTACTGCCCCCTGCTCCTCTGAGTCTGTTAGTTGACATTTTCTTCGCTTTAGGATGTACTTGAAGTTATTCTTACTTGCTAAGACAATTTCATACTTTTGCTCTTTTTTCCTTGGTCTGCAGTTCTGTATCACATCCATATTTACTTTATATGGTGTCTCATGCATGTTAGATACTACTACTGTGTTCTTTGTTATTGCTAAAACCAGTTTTGTCCAGGTCTGCATTTCTTTAACTGACCATGGGTGAGTTGTTTATAGCTGTGGGCTCTCTAGTGCCAAGCCTTTGTCACATTGCTTATTGTCCCTATGCATGCATTCCCCTGTACTGCATCCTGTTCCTCCATTTCTCAAAGCCTCTGCAGTTGAACCAGACCTATAGTTCTCTTAACTATGACGTTGTGCCAGTTGTAAAATTTTTCATTATGCATGCAGTAACTGCTTGCTGCATCTGTCTGTATACAACTGTGGTTGTACTATCAGAAAAAAAGGAAGAGTAAAGAAAAAGTAAAACAAATTAGCCTTAGATAGCCAGTCAATAAGAGATATTGCTATCACAACTAAATCGAGTAAAGCTTAGCTGCAGGCAAGTTTGGAGAATTTCAGACAGAGTGAGCCTGACTGCAGCAAGCCTTGGTCCTGAGGCCTTGCAAGCTCAATACAAAGCTTATGGTCTGTTACTGAAAATGGCAGTACCAGATTACAGGGCTACGTGGTTACAAGACATGGCATGCATAAACCAGTTACTTCTTGTGGCACAGCTTTAGTTTCCAAAATTAACCTGGTTTGGTCAAATTTTCCATTAGAACCACTCAGGGAACTTTTGACTGTGGAAATCTTTGCTGCTTCGTGTACTATCAGGCATCTAGGGTGGACCTCAGCTGACTAGGTCCCTAAATTTGTGATAGCCAGCTACAGAGCTAGTCATAAATGGTTATAATCATTAAATACTTTCAAAAGCCAATTAACATTAGATGTCTGTGTTAACATGAGATAGATCAGCTCAAAGCAGAGGTGCCTGTCTGCCTGCTTTGACTTCAGAGTGGAATCTGAAGGACTAACTCGAGCATTTTAATCATAGAATTCTTTGGGTTTGAAGGGACCTTTAAAGGTCGTCTAGTCCAACCCCCCTGTAATGAGAAGGAACACCTTCCACTACAGCAGGTTGCTCAAAGCCCCGTCCAACCTGACCTTGAACACTTCCAGGACTGGGGCATCCACAACTTCTCTGGACAACCTGTTCCAGTGTCTCACCACCCTCATTGTAAAAAATGTCCTCCTTATGTCTAATCTAGATCTACCCAATACTTTTAAGCCCTATTACTTGCCGTGTCACCTAGGTAAAAAGTCTCCTTCTGTCTTTCTTCTAAGTTTTAGTATTGAAAGGCACTAGTGAGGTCTCCCTTGAGCCTTCACTTCTCCAGGCTGAACATTTCAAACTCTCTCAGCCTTTCTTCATAGGAGAGGTGTTCCAGCCCTCTGATCATTTTCATGGCCGTCCTCTGGACCTGCTCCAAGAGGTCTGTGACTTTCCTTGTGCTGGGGGCCCTAGAGGTGGTTGCAGTACTCCAGGTGGGGGTCTTACGAGAGCAGAGTAGAGAGGAAGAAACACTTCCTTTGACCTGATGGCCATACTTCCTGTAATGCAGCCCAGGATATGATTGGTTTTCTGGGCTGCAAGTACACACTGATGGCCATACTTCCTGTAATGCAGCCCAGGATATGATTGGTTTTCTGGGCTGCAAGTACACACTGATGGCTCACATCCAATTTTTCGTTGACCACTATCCCCAAGTCCTTCTCCACAGGGCTGCTCTCAATCCATTCATTCCTTAGCCTGTCCTTAATAAAGATATTGAGCAGTATTGGTCCCAGTGTGGACACCTGAGGGACACCACTTGTTACTGATATGTGTTTGGACATTGAGCTGTTGGGTGCATCCATCCAGCCAAGTAGTTCTCCATCAAATAGCACATCCATCAAACCCGTCTCTCCATTTTAGAGGCAAGGATGTTGCAGGGGACTGTATCGAAAGGCCTTGCATAAGTCAGAGTAGGTGACATCTGCAGCTCTTCCCTTGTCCACTGATGCAGTCAGTCCATTATAGAAGGTCCCTAGATTAGGCAGACATGATTTACCATTGATGAAGCCATGTTGGCTGTCTCTCATCACCTACCTGTCTTCCACATGTTTTGACATGTCTTCCAGGAGGATCTGTTCCATGATTGTATCGGGTGCTGAGTTGAGGCTGACTGGTTGGTACTTCCCAGGGTCCTCCTTTTTATACTTTTTAAAAATGGGTGTGATGTTTCCATTTTTCCAGTCACTGAGGCCTTTGCCTGACTGCCATGATTCCTCAGGTGGTCTCAAATTTTATCTTCCCCTATGATAGGAGGGACTTAATTCCCTCCCAATCCCTGCATTGAGGTGGAGGGACTTGAGAGATGAGGGAAGAGCAATTGACAGTGAAAATGGAGGCAAAAAAAGTCATTGAGTACCTCAGCCTTCTCCATGTCAGCTTTTACCAGATCCCTGTCTCATTTATCAGGAAGAGTGCAATTTCTTTTGTATTCCTTTTCTGACTAATGTACCTGTAGAAGCTGCTTTTATTCTTGACATCCCTTGTCAAATTCAGCCCCAGTTGTTCCTTAGCTTTTCTGATCCCATCCCTGTGCTCCCAGGCAGCATCCCTGTATTATTCCCAGGGAGTGTGTCCCTGCTTCTTAATCTAAGGTTTAGATTATGTGTCCTGATTCACAGAAAACCAGCGTTTGAACTGAAAGGACCTTTACTAGAAAAACATGCTTCATCTCAATGGAAATGACTCTTACTTCAAACATAGTTTATTTGAGAATGCTATCTTCTTAGACTGTTTTTAATTATTGTACAGATTTTAGTTCTCTGATTCTTTGAGAATCTTTTATTTTGGAGGCTGGAGAGAAGTCATGAGACTTTCTAAAACAAAGTGGGGCACCCTCCCCCTCCCACTTCTGTTTTGAGATGAAAAACTTTTTGGAAGCAGAAGCTTGTGAGAAAACTGAGCTCTCTGCTGTAAAATGTGTGAGATTTTGCTTATTCCTTAGAAGATGAAGCCAACTTAACGTGCCCTATATGTGCAGCTCCCTGGGGGCAGCAGAGGAAAATTTGGCCAAGTGTTATCTTTAACTTAGGTGACTGGGCACCAGAAGGGAGGCAGCTGATTTGGGGTTCTGTGTTCTTGAGAGGAAAATTTGGCCAAGTGTTATCTTTAACTTTCTTAGGTGACTGGGCACCAGAAGGGAGGAAGCTGATTTGGGGTTCTGTGTTCTTTTAAGTGGAGTAGGCTTCTAAACTGACTAGTAATTAGGGGGTTTGTGCCTGCCTGGTGTTTTAGCTTCTGATATAGTGTAGCTGTAATGGAGAAGCTGGGTTATTTTTTTTTCTTAGTAATAGCTTCTTTTTTAAAAATTTATTCTGCAAGTTTTTATTTAAAAATGTCAATTGTAATAAAGCACTGAGGATCTGCATTTTGGGGAAAAAAAAAAATTAGGCAGTGGGTGATTGGACAGCTGTTGTGTGTAGGATACTGAAGTTCTCTTCAATGCTGTCAAGTCAGCTCTGCTGTAGGAGTTTAGCAAATGGCAACAGTAATGCACTAAAACAAAGTGGAACATATTTCAGCACTGCACATGTGATCAGGCTTCACCTTGGCAAAGAAAGAGTCTTTGCAGCATTATGTTTTTTGTTGTGGTTTGTGGTTTTTTTTTTTGTCGTCAAAACTTTCAGTTGCCCAAATCCTAACCACATGCTGTCCTTTCCTGACTTTAATCATGATGAAATCTGCATGCAAAATGGCTTATTTATCAAAATAAGCCTTCAAATGAAAGGAGGGGAAAAAAGGACCCCTGAATGTCAAAAGTATGACTTGAGTTCAGTCTTTTTGCGGATTCAACAACGTTGTTATTGAGATGTTCTACTTGAATTCTGTAACAACAGCAAGTTTGAAAGAGAATACTTTGCTTCACTGATTGCATGCTTGTCAGTAGCAGGCTTTTTCACGTTTGAGATATAGCTTTTAAAAGAAAATTGTGAATGAAACAAAAGCTAAAATATATTTCTCTGCTGTTACATGTTTTGCAAAATTGTCATAATCACCTTTTAAAGGATACAGCAGCTCTGCCTTTTGCAGTGCTTAGATCATACTCAACACTTCAAAGTCATCTTGCTGCCTTAGCTGCCCCTAATTTCTTCTTTTGGTTATTTTTTTTTAGACTTAGTTTATAACTAATAAAAAGGCTAAATCTTTTCCTTTAAAAATAAGCTCTGTATTAAAGGCAATTTTATTTTCATTTTGGTTTATGCATACTGTGGTCTGTGGGAGAGATCAGGGAGCATAAGTGGGAAGAAAAGAGAAAATACGCTCCTTGTAGGCTTAGTAATTTCACGATTTTGTTCATGGAACATTACAATCAATTCAGACATTAATTATTTATATCCAGATTTTTCTTTTTCATTTTTCCTGAAATACTGGTAAGAGCCCCAAATACCAAAGGAGTTTGCTGTTCTGTTTTTTTATTTTATTTTCATTTTTTAATGATTGGTTGGTTGGGTTTGGTTCTTTGGTAGTAATGGAATTGATTCTCCTAACAAGCTGAGGAACCTTTGAACTTCTGAACCCTGGGTATTGCAAACTGTTCACTCAGAAAAGGCAAGTGGTGGAGGCACTTAAGGGAGTGGTGGTGGGGGGGGAACAAACCACAAAATGACTGAAAACAAAACAAGCTGTAAAACCCACATGGTAATTTACTAAAATCTAGGGAGTAAATACAGGATACAACCTTACCCAAAAACTATTAAAATGTGAGAGGAAATGTTGGGAGAAGTATTGCTTCAAACTTGTTTTGTGGGTTTTCTTGGTTGATGGGGGTTGTTGTGTTTGTGGGTTGTTGGGTTTTTTTTGTTTGGTTTTTTTTTTTTTTTGTAATTTATTTTATTCTGCTAGCTATTTGCTACTGGGCACAGGCAGAAACAGGGCATTGAAATACATTTTTTAGGTTTTTTTTGTCCCACTAAAGTACAGATCTGTCTGCATTTGCACTTTCTAGGTCTGTAGATACAGCACTGCAGTACTGTGTCAAAATAATATTGGGTTAACAGATTTAGGAAATCGCTAATTATTTAGTGGCCATCATGGTAATTAAATATACTGTTACATTCTCATTGAAACTATTAATGATCATAGTTTCAATGCATGAGGTGCCATGTGCAATTTAAGATCTTAAGCTATTAGTGGTTAGCAACTAACCAAATTTTGCAAGACTGAGGTGTCTGGTAAAATTGGAGTGCATTGATACAACTGGTGTGATTGGGCTCAGTCAGTTTAAAGTGCTCTCGGAGGTTTTATGGAACTCCCTATTCCCACAGTGTAATATGGTGTAAATCATGAATTGTGAAGTTAGTGGAGTTACAACATGGAAAAAAAGTGAGTTCAGTGTTCCGATGTTACTGCCAGCTTCAGAATACAGATTAGGGGTTGCTTCAGTATTTTATAAACTGCCGAGCTGTCTTAGATTACAAATGACTGCTCTCAGTGATGGGCTAAAGCCACTATTCAAGTCGGTAAATTGTCAAAAGTATTCTTTCAGATTAAAGTTGACTTTATGTAAATCTTCAAAAACAGAAAAGCTGAGTTCCTCTGATGAGTGGACTACTTAAAGCAGTGGACCAGTTCATACTGGTACAATGGACAAAGCATATTATTCTTCATTTGTGAACTGACGTGATGTAGTGGGATGGTAGCCATGAGAATGATCATCTAAAATCAGTGTCGTCTTAGTGTTTTGATACTTTGATTATTTTTTTTTTTGTCACAACAGGTAAATTTGAGTTCAGTGGAAGTACAATGCCAAAAATGTAGACTAGTACTAGAAAGGTAAAATTGATGCCTCAGATAAGATCATTAAACTCTGTTATAATCTTTTTAAGTGTTAAGAGACAACACAACTGGATAAGGCTAAATTGGTTATTGCACAATGTTGAAAGCAACAGGTATGGGAAGTGAGGCAATGAGACTGTAGGTGGTGCTAAGGTGTATTGTAACCTGTCCAGTGCACTAGGAATTGTGGTTGAGATCCTAGGTCTTGGGCCTGAATGTGTAATCACTAAAACAAACTTAAAATTGGTAGGTCTACCTGTCCAAGTTAGAACAGCCCACAAGTAAGGCTGGTGCGTGCCAAGTTTACTTGGTGTGTGCTTGTGTGAATTATTTTCGTGAATATTTATAATACTTTTAGAACACCTACTGGCTTTTAAAATATATTACAAATAGTAAGAAAACTCAACAACTTTAACAGAACAGCTAGTAAGAGCCAAATAATTAGACCACATTTCATACTGTGTAAAGTGACAAAAGATACGCTAACAAAACAGATTCCCCTGCAGCCCCTGGTGCAGCCCATGGTGAGGCAGGCTGTCCCCCTGCAGCCCGTGGAGGTCAATGGTGGAGCAGATCTCCACCTGCAGCCCAGGGAGGACCCCAAGATGGAGCCAGGTGGATGTGTCTGAAGGAGGTGGGGGGAAGGTGTTTTAAGATTTGGGTTTATTTCTCACTATTATTTTCTGCTTTGATTGGTAATAAATTAATTTTCCCCAAGTTGAGTCTTGCCCCATGATGGTAATTGATGACTGATCTCTCCTTGCCCTTATTTTAACCCATGAACTTTTCTTTATATTTTCTCTCCCTTGTCCAGCTGGGGAAGGGGAATGATAGAGCAGCGTTGGTGGGCACCTGGTGTCCAGCCAAGGTCAAGCCACCACAGAGGTCTGAGCTGCTTATACTGCAGAATTTTAGGTTAAAAAGGCAAAAATGTCTGCAACAGGTGTCCTACTTGGTAGATGCACTGAAAAGCCGAAATGAGTGTGAATGAGAAATATAAGAACTAGAGAGAAAAGAATCTCCTTCCCCTTTTGGTTGCAGACCTTATGCATGAGCTCTGTGGCTGAGCTCAGGTTCATAATCTGCAGCCTTTACCCTCTGGTGAACAAGAACTGGGCAGTATACGCACTGGTGTAACACAGGTCCCTTCTCATATCGATATTCTCCGATGTACTTCTCCCAGCCAGCTTTGCACATTGCCAGGAGTACTTACGTGAATCTAGAAACAGAAGTTCTGTTTTCTGTTAAGTTCGTAAAGGTTTCCAGGTTAACTCAAACCAAATCTGTGGTAAGAATGGACTGTGGTCAAGGCCAAGAGGAAAAAAATGTGTGGCTGCCACAAGAAATACTAACAAAAGAGTCTATTTGTCCCTGTGCGCTAGGAGGGGAAAAAAAAAAAATTGTCACAGTGTACAACAGCACCATCTGCTGACTGCTGCCGTAACACTTGCACACTTCATTCTAAACATAGCATGTATGTCATATTGAATGCATTATTTGTGGCTTGAATTTTTGTCCTGCTGGAAGCTTTAATCCATTTTTCCCTTTTGCTATTGTGGTAGTTTGAACATCTGATAGTTCAGTTTGCATTAACATTCTATAAAATATGCCTTAAAACAAACAAAAATTCTATGAAGAAGCAGTTTACGCCTTTTGACTACTTTCTCAATCAGGAAATACTTCCTAGAACAAGGTGTAATTGATGGTTGATTTTAATTTAGAATCCCATGGGCCTTATCATACTTTTAAGACATGCTATGTAAGACTTTACTGAAAAGGGAAGCTTACTGAACCTGACTTTTTATGAAGTAGCAAGGCATGTGGAAGGTTCTTGCTCAGTGGTGAATTCTCTCTGTTCTTCTTTCTTTTTGATGGAGAAAAAAATCCAGGATATTGAATGTGTTTATTAATTTACATCAGCCATGCTGCCTTTAGATAAAGTGGCAGAGCTGTGGAGGTTACATGTCAGAAGCCTGATAGATGGCTTATATGAAATTTAAGGACTTGTCTCTACATCAGTCTGGTCTGTAGCCATGGCACTCAATTTGAACAACTCTTAAGAAAGTGATTGGTGATGGTGGTGGTCCTGGAGAAGGAGGCATGGTGAGGGCAACTTGCATTGATTGTCAGAACCTTTGATTGTGTTGATCAAATGCTGGTTTATTTGTTGATTTTTTTTTTTTTTCCTCAGAAATCAAGCAAGTAGCTGCACATTGTATTTAGATCAACATAATTGATAAGAATGATGAGGTCATTCACTACTGTTGAGTTTGATGGATGCATGACTTACCTGAAACATCTTCTATTACTCTTATAACAGGCAATAGCTCTTTGCTATTTCCATATCATTTCATAGATTTTAAAATGTGTGTATATAAGCTGAGTGTTTCCACTGAAAAAGACATCTGAAGCAACATCACATCATTGTAGTCCCATCTTCTTTCTATTTAAAAACTTCATCTCAGGTTCTCTCTCTTCTTAAATTAAGCTTCCAAAAGGGTTCTACTGTAAGATTCCCATTCCAGGATTTTATTTCTTCAGAGAATAATTGTGAATCAACGGTTGAGTGGCCAGCCAGTGGCTAAACCTTGGATTTGGTTTCTGCATTAGCCTCTAAGTCACTTCACTCTGTTATCAGTTTATTTCTGCCTGTAGAAGTGCAATTAGTTTGACTCTTTTACAGGGATTTTGAAATATTTTATTAAAAAATACCACAGGAGGGTAAGAACCTCACTTTCATGTAATATATGGGGATATTCAGTCTAACATTAGACCCATAAGGAACTGTAAAAAAAAAAAAAAAATAAAAATTGAGATATGTAGAGGCATTTTTTCTTGCAACTGAATATTCCAAATGGTGCACCTAAAACTTCTGAATGCTGGGTGGAAAAAGGTAGTGGACATTGCTTCTAAATGTTTACTGAGTCCTTCTCCCAAACCACACAGTTTTTCAGCCTTTTTGATTTGTTTTGTTTTTGTTAAGTCATTCCCAATACCATTTTTTATTTTTGACTTATTTGTCCCTGATAACCTCAGTTGACTTCATCTTGATGCCTTCATATCCAAGAAAATAGTGTTTATAATCAGAGCCCATCTGAACATTTTCCTTTAAAGGGCCTGATAAGTAATAGTTACCTGTGCAGACAGGTTTCTGTCCACTTGGAAATTTTACATAAACTGAATTACAATTTTTTATGGATTTTGTATAAACACTAAACCTTCATAGAATTTACAAATCTACTGTACTTTATTTTCAGTATCTTTAAGGTTGAACCACATTTAAAATGTAGTTTCTATGTATAATGAAGAAATTATTTTAATCTTAAAATTCATATTCCTTCTCCTGGTTATTTTTAATGCCAAAGATATTGAAAAGACAAACAGGGAGGTAAAGATGCTTGCTGTAAGCAATTGCATGGGCCATTAGTTAAAATGTGTGTTTAAATGGATAAATGATGCCCTTTCAGATTATAAACACAGAACTAAATTAGTAAAAATGCATAACTCAGCACAGTTGTTTTATGATCACTAGTTGGGTGTTTCAACCCCTAGCTGAAACACAAAAACTGAGAATCTGTTAAAGTACTGTAGCATATAATTAAATTCTGTTGTTATAACAGCTGATACGTTATACCATCATACCTGTCTGATTTTCACATTTATACTGAAATATTCATAATTCAGAATGAGTAATATATGACTCATTATATTTAGGGAACTTAGGAAATAACATAAAAATAGATGGAAATGTATGCCTGCCTTGTGTTGCTTTTCTTGCACATATAACATAGAAAACCAGTACATAGCCATAGAAACACCCCAGTAATGTGATACTAATAAAGAAATGAAGTCAGAGCTTTTGAATTATGTTCTTGTTACAGAAAGACTTGGAGTTTGAATCAGAACCCCTGTCTCTTCACTTATTGTTCTTCAGAGCTTCGTGTATTATTCATATAACCATAGTTCAGGTATTTCTGTTTATGCAAACCTCATGAATGTTTGCTGTAATGGAAACAAGCTACTCATGTAAATTTTGGCCATTCTGTTTGTGCAGCCATTATATGCTTAACTACAAAATGTGCTTCTCCAGAATAAATATATTCTACATTAGTATAATGTTCTGATTATTGCTGTAAATTATTTGTCCTCATCGTTTTATTTCTTGTGGTTTGTTTACTATCTTTTCTCCAACATCTCAGCTTGAATTACAGTGAACTTGCTGCAGAATTTTTGTTGTTGTTTGTTGGAAAATGTCTTCAGAATGGCAGGAGGTGAAAAAATTTAATTTATAATTAGATAGGTTGGCTGCTGTACCTCTTTCTGAATGTTAAACCTGATATAGTATTATGGGCAGCTTTACCTTGATTGAGCTATACGGAGAGAAGCTAGACCAATCTGACTTGCTGTGAAGATTCAATCAAAATATCTAACATAGTGGTACAGTTTATTTTCTGAAGATAAAAATGAGAACAAACTATGGACAGCTTTAGAGACCTTTAGGGTTTGAATGAGGAAGACCTTGTGCAACTGTTGATGCACCGTTTGCATTCTGGCATGTAAGTGGATTTTTCCTTGGTTCCCTCCCACAATTAAACAGGCCAGAAACTAATGAAGCAGATGATGATCCTCCCTTCTTCCTACAGTAGCTTGCACAGCAGCGTCGGACCACTGGGGAGTAGAAGAATCTCTCTTCCAGTGGAAGATTGCCCTTGAAATAATGCAGAGATCATTCCTAAATTTCAGGCAGTGTTCCATTTTGAGGGGTGTCATATATATCTTTTTTACCTTTCTATAAAGTTTTTTCAGAAACAGTAGATTGTAGTCCATTGGATGCATTGTAGATCCTAAACAGCAGTAACTAGATAGAATTATTGTTAGGTGAGTAGTAGGCAGCTACTTTGACTACAGTTTTCAAATCAGCTAAGTAATTTGCCATCAAGTGAAGTGATGGGTTGAGCGAGATCCCGCAGTATCTGCTCTGGATTGAGCACTTTTCAACAGTTTTGTATCAGCGTGAGGAAGGAACAGGTAGCGTTTAGGTGCAAATGGCATTAAAGTAGCAGTAAGAGCAGGATTCAAAGGTAATAAGCATAAACAGGGGAAATGATGTGAAGGAAAATAAGACCCCCAAATAAACAGGATGGCGGTCAAAAAAAAGCAATGACAAAATTCCTTACTTGTATAGAAATAGTAATCTGCATAATAATGTATATATTACATATTTAAGGAGAGACTGGCTAGAAAGTATTACCCTAGGACATGGTCTAGAGGCTTGTAATGGATCATGAGTGAACATCGCTCCATTCTGTTGGGGGAAAACCATCAGTGCTACAGTTAGAGGTGTGAAGAGGGAGAGTTAAAGAATTCTGAAATATTCTTCAACATGCTTCTGAGGCCTTGGGCTGAATTTTGCATCTCGCTCTAGGCACCACAGTTCCAGAAATACATAGACCAAGAATGTCCACAGAAGAGCAACAGAAAAAATGAGAGCGCAAAATGATTTAAGCAAAACTGTTTAAGGAAATAATTCTCAAATCTCGATAAGAGAAAAAGGTGATAGTCTTTATGTAAAGAAAAAAGAAATATAAAAAAGAATGAGAACCCTGTCATGCATCTGCTGCAGGCAGAGCAGGCGTTGTTCAGATTTAGCATAGGTTTAGTTACAAAGTTCCTTCCAGCTCTGTTTTTGATTAGTATGATGGTTAAAATTAGCTTACCTTCAGTCTTGAACTGTATCATGAAATAGCTGCTGTTGTTCCAAAGGAGCTATACGTGTATGGAGCTGCACTAGGAAATACAAGTTTATGTAGATATTATTGTGCCATTACATTGAACAGTGATTCATAATTTCACAAAGCTTCATATTCAGAAAATAAAAGAAACAGGAAGAACTCGCAAGTTACCTTGTTCCTATTGCAGTCCAAATATGCTGAACTTTCCATTTCTTGTGGAATGGAACATTTTCTGTGGCTTCAAGTCCTTGGTAATACTTCATTCAGTTTCACAGTGGCTGGTGAAAGCCACTCCAGACTTTTTTTTCTAGTTTATCTTATTTAGAGCTTTAACTGTCACACAGCTATCCTAATTTGGCAATATTACAACTGTAGTACAAATATGCTAAACTTAAGAAACCAGTGGTGTAATGAGTGACAATATAATTGCTGGGTATTGTATTTACACAGTTGGCTGTGAAATTCATGCCTAAACATTGTCTTTGTTTAAAATAAACGCATTTTTGAGAGCTGTTATAAACATGTCCATAACATCTCAGGTGCAGCATCTTTCACATGGCATGGAGTAAAAGTGTCACTAAGGACTTCTTGCAGTTACATGGAGTTGTTATATGATTAAAAAAAAAAATCTGAAGCTACAACACTATTTTAGTAATACAAAAATAGATATTTTAAAACTCCTATTTTAAAAAACTCTTCCACTTGATTAGAATAAAATAGAAAGATTCTGCTTGTTTCCATTCTGAAGGAAAGTATTTGGAAAGTGGGAATAAAATCTTGTGACTTGCATGTAAGTTGGCCCAAAAAGGAGTGCTATTTACTCCTGTTTGTCTATCCGTGCTTGTTGCAGTAAAAGGATTAGTTTGGATAATACCAGATACATGACACTTAGCTGCAATATCATTTTGTGTTAGAAATTTAACAAACAAAATTTTGAATTGTAAATGTTTTAACCTAATTATGGGGTGATTCCTTACTCTAGATCTTGTTTTTAAGCTCATCCTCCAGACTAGTTCTTCTGAAGAATTTAAGGCTTCCTCAGATTCTCTCAAAAGCTAGGCACAACGATGCCAAGCTTCTTTAAGTGAACTGACATGATTTCTTTGGAATAATGTTTGTCAAAGGGATACAGTTGTATATTCCCAGTATATCAAATGCTCTCTGGAATGCATAGGGATAGAGAGAAGCGAAGAGCTTTATTTCTGGGAGAAATTCTGAGCAAATTAGTACCACTGTTACTTGAAGTCCTCTTGCTTAAGTTGTTCAGAAAGAACATGAAAAGAAATCAAGATTTGCAAACCCACATAAATAAGACTTCAGGAAAAAGTGAATCTTTTAGCAGAAATTGTTTGTTCTGACTCATTCATCTTGCTATATCCACTGTACTTCAGATGCAGCAAGAACTTGAGACAAATTGCATTGTTTCTAAGTTGATCAATTAAGTATTACATTTTCAAAACAGTATTAGCTTAATCTTACTCCCACTAATGTCAGTAGAAATTCTCATGGGGAATAATGGTTAGTACTGTATTGAGCTTATTTGAAATTTACACTCTTAATCAGCTATTTTGTTTCTGAAGGAGCTATTCATATGGATACATTTGAAGTAAGTGTAGGTTATGTGGGTGGAAATTGTGCCTGCTAATGCAAAAATCTTTTTTTCTCCTTAGAACTGTAACTTTTTCATTCCAGTTTGGCTAATCTTTGCATTTGAAATACCACGTGAGATTATGTTGTTAATTGCAGATTAAAGGCGGATAGTATAGTGAAAATGTTTCCCCAAACTGTCCAAGAAAAAAAAACCCACCAGCAAAACATCAAAGAAATCTTCCTTAATTTCATATTTTTTTTTGGCTCTGAAGTTAATGCATGTGTGATACTTACAACATGTCTTATAAACATACTTACTTAAGAGCAAGGCACTGTAGGGTTTTTTTTATTTGGTGATAACTTCCATAACGTGATTTTATAGTACACCACTGCTATTTGGGGTTTTGTTTGTGTGGGGTTTTTTTTTTTCTTCCCTTCTCACAAGGATTTAAGTGTTAACATACATTATTCTGTTGTCAGAATGTCTCTATACTATTTTTCTGGTTACTTGTGGTAGTGCAATGCTAATAAATGATAGGATCAACATCAAAATGTATGATTTAATAGAAGTAAATAAATAGAAGTAAAATGTACAGCAGCTGAAGTGTTACTACACTAACGTTTGCTATCATGAACTGACGTGTAAAAGAAGATTCTAACGGTAAAAATACCCTTTTTGATTTCAGTGGTTCTAATATGCTACTGCTTTCATGTGATAAATTAGACAACTCGCTTCATCTGTCTTAAGTCCATAAACTTTTGCATCATTTGGAGAATATTTGCCACAGCAGGACACTTCTCCCTGCGTAAACCGGTGTGGATCTTTCACCGTTCCATTTTAAATGCAAAAAAACTAATATGTGGGTTTGTGTCAGAATAGTGTAAGTATCTCACTTCCATAGCAACACTTTTGGTATAGGTTGGGTATGGTTATTTCATCAGTGAACATGACCCTGGTCTGTAAGAAAGATGATACGCATTTACGTGGCCATAAAGTCAGCACCAGATGGTGACAGCCATCGTTTTACCATTATTGATGTATTACCATTCACACTATTGTATTATCTTTCAATTTTTCTCTCCTATATTTTCTGTACATTACCTTGTTGTAACTTTAGGGACATGGTGACTTTATAATATATATGTGTAGCTACTTTAAGGACTTCTGAGGTGTTAGATGGAAGATTCTGCACAATTTATGTGCTTTAAAGAGTGTGAAGTTGTCTTTTTTGATGGGTATAACTGCATAAAATTTTTGAATGCTTACAGCATAAGGTATGTAATTGTATATTCAAAAAATGGATATATAGGTACAAATAGTCTGAGCTGAGGTGTTTATAATCCTCAGATAAGTGTTTCTTTGCTTTTATGCTCTCAGGTATGTGAAGTGTTTCACAGAAAGTAAAAGTGGAAAGAATTCTTAACAGCAGTGCATTCCTAAAACGGAGTAATATAGCTAATAAATAAAAAATGGAATAACTTGTTTTATTTTCTCTGAAACGTGGTAACTTGGGTGTATAATGTGAGTGCTGTTCAAGTCATCAGAATATTAGTGTAGTGATTTCCAAGTCTTTGATTCACTTCTTTGTTTTACGATCAAGACTGCATGTAGGTCTTCCTTAATTTCATTTAATTACTACCTGTGGTTTTGATGTCTACAAGGTCTCATGACTCCCATGAACTTCTGTTGAGAAATACTGTTCAGTGTGTTTCCTTTTTAGCAGAGGCACCTGTGCATCTGAGAACTTCCTGCATGTTCTTAATGTGATACAAGTCACATACCTTTTTAATGATGATTTCACTACCTGCTTTGCTACTCCCCCCAAAATGGAAATTATTTCCCTCACTTGGCTTTCTGTCTGTCATCTTGTCTAAGAATAAGTTCTTTTATGAATGACACTTAAAGGTTTCTCTTGCAGCTGTGAAGTTCTGATTTATGAGGCCTTTTACTAGGCTAATTTCAATACATCTTCTTTTGTGTTCAGAGCTCTTAGTGATGCCTTATTATGCCCAAGTTATGCATCTCTGCTAGAAATATCATAAGAATGTGTGCCTTAGCTGGCAAAATTTGTAATTCTCGGGACTTTTTTTTTTTTTACTTTTGTTTGTTTGTTTTCTTCACACACAAAAAGCTTTCCATACTGAGGAAAGTGTAATCACTTACACAAAATGCTCATTTTAATAACAGAGAAGAATGCTATTAATCTCAACTACCGTTAGCCATCTAGACTGCAGTTCAGTGCAAGCCTGACACCTAACTCTGCTTGTTTATAGATGTCTGTATGTGTATATGGAATCTTAACTCCTGTTCCACAGTCAATACCATCTATCCTGGGACCTGCCCTGTTTACTATCTTGGTCAATGACCTGGAGGAGACGGAGCGCACCATCAAGTTTGTTGATGACACTGAAGTGGGGGCTGCATCCAGTTTGCTCAAGTTACAGGGTTGCTATTTAGGTGGCTGTGAGGCTGGAAGACTAGTCCAAAAGTCAACAAGGACAAATACTAAATTCTCCACCTGTGATAGACTAAATCCCTTTCCCAGTACAGATTGGGGACTGACTGGCCAGGTTGCAGCTTTGCTGGAAGGCACCTGGGGTCCTGGCAGACAGTAGGCTGAACATGAGCCAGCAGAGTGTGCTGGTGATGATGAAGGCTAACAGTATAGTGGGCTGTATCAACAGAAGCATAGACAGTAGATGAAGGAAGTGATTTTTCCACCACTACTCCCTTTACGTGGTGCTTACTAACCCTTCTAGGAATACTGCATCCAGTTTTTGCTCCTTTAATGCAAGAAAGACATTAAGAGACTGGAATGAGTTTGGCATAGAGCTACCAGCCTATTCCACTTACCCTGTATGGAGAGGCTGAGGGAACTGGGCTTCCTGGCTTTGGAGGGGAGATGGCTTCAAGGGGACATAGCAGCAGCCCCTTAGTGCCACACAGGGAGGTTGCCAATAAGATGGAGCCGGGATCTTTACTGGGGGAAACAGTGGGAGAGAAAGACAACAGTCACAAAGGGAAATGAAGTTCCAGCTGGATGAAAGAAGAATTACCATGAAGATAGTCAAGCACTGAAGGAGTGAACCAGTGATAGTTTAGAATCTTTGTCCCTGGGGGTTTTCAAGACCTGAATGGAAAATACTGTCAGGGACTGAATTCAGTGTTGACTCTGCTTTGACCTGGAGGTTGATTCCTGATACCCTTTCCAATTTGAATTGATTTTTTGTGAAGTAATTGCTTGTATTTATGCAACTTCACAGGTGTCCTAGGTGTTAATTTTATGGTAAGCTGATTGACTCTGCTGACTATGGATTAGATCTCTGTTGACTGTAAAGAACGTTTAGACAGTCCATGCATCTGTAGGTGTCTTCATGTAAGTTTCTTAATCTTAAACTGAGCCTAATTTCTAAAAGTAGTATAGATCTAATCTGGGGAATTTGGACTCGAGACAGACACTTCTTAAGAGATTTCATCTCAGTTTTCTTTGCAGACTATTTTAGGATTAGATGAATCGCTTCTAGTACCATTTATTTTCTATTCCAAATGCCTATATTTAAAAAAGGAAAATCACGTTGAAATGTCAACTTTTCACTTACCAGTATGAAAATCTGCAATCCTTATTTTCAAAAGCGCTAAGCACTCCACAGTTGCTTCAAAATATTTGTATCTAAAAATCAAATCCTCACTGTGTTAAACCCAAATGAATTAGTACTTATTTATTTTGGAAAATTTGTGATAGAATCTGTTGAACTCTTCCTATGCTGTTTAGTGTCTGAACTGAAATACTGCATTCTGAGTAACTTTCAAATGCGCACTCAGGTATTGACCTCTCTTGGAGAAAATTGTTCTGCTCCAAAGACATAGCCTCTATACTTAAAAGCAATTTCATGTTTCAAAAGTTTTGGAAAGAAAATAAGTATTGTATAATCTGGAGATATAAAATAATTTGTCATTTTCCTGTTTTGTGTAGGAGAAGGAGGACTTGGGATGAGTTACTTCTCGTTACTTATTGAGGGTGAAAAAAATAAATGGTTTAGCACAGCAATTTGTGACACCTAATTATTTGCTTCGCTACACTACTTTGATTTGCTGAGCAATTATCTCAATTAGGGCTAGCTGCGCAGTCAGGGCCAAGTCCCAAGTCAAGCTGAATCTCCTATTGCGGTAGTGCTTGCATCAGATAGTACACTATAAAATAAATATTTTAAGTTCTGTTAGTTGCCGATTTCTTTGTTGTAAGAAGTCAAGGTATGTAGCAGCAGAAATCATCCCCGTACACTGAAGGACAGAGGACGGATTTGTGATGGGAAGTAAAATAGTAGGTCTGGTGTTATCTCTTGAAATCTTCTTTTAAGCTTCTTTTAAGCTTTACCACTTTCTTATAGTAAACAGTGCTGTCATCTGGGAGTTGATCTGTGTGACTGTGCACAGCCTGAGTCATTTGGGAGCTGATCTTCTAAGCCCGTAAGTGCCCTCAGGATTGGATGACTTGACCAGAAGATAGTTATCCTTAAAACTTAATAAAATTAAGATTGTGTCCTCACTGTACTTTAGTACTCATTTAAGGTATAAAAACACCAGCTCAACAACAAGGTTTGTTAATGCTTCTTAACATATTGCAAAACTTTGTCAAGGTATGTACGTTCAAGGTATATACTTTTAACTTACTATAGTTGCATCTGTACCTGGTGACTAACAGAAAGTAGCTTTGGAACTGTTTTGTCAACTGTGAAAAGATTAACATATTACTTTATGTAAAATAATTAAATGGATTTTTGTTCATCTGGAACATATATTAACATTTTATCCTATTTTTATTAGTTACATTTTGGCTATTCAGAAACAATTTTTCTTTTTTGGACTTGATAAACGTGAAGTATTATTAAAGACACCCTTTCTGTTTAGTGTGTAGAAGATACATGGAATTTCCTGTTACATAAAAATTTGCTCTTGTACATCATGCCACTTCTGCAGCAACATCTAATCCTGTTTAAAGGTATTTTTTAAAAATAATAAGCATCTGTGGCGTGATCCAACTTGTGCTGAAAACAATTTCAGTGCTGTTGGTACTCAGTGTCATTTTGTATTGCTTTACTTAAAATATTACCTGTTTGTTTGTCATAATTAACACATCTTTTTGATCATAGAACCATTTGGTTGGAAAAGAGCTTTAAGATCGAGTCCAACCCTACCTGTCCACTACTAAACCGTGTCCCTAAGCACCACATCTACATGTCTTTTAAATACCTCCAGGTATGGTGACTCAACCACTTCCCTGGGTGGCCCATTCCAGTGCCTGATAACCCTCTCAGTGAAGAATTTTTTCCTAATTATCTAACCTAAACCTCCCCTGGCGCAACTCGAGGCCACTTTCTCTCATCCTGTCACTTGTTACCTGGGAGAAGAGCCTGATACCCCCCTTGCTACAACCTCCTTTCAGGCAGTTGTAGAGGGTGATAAGGTCTCCCCTCAGCCTCCTGTCTCCAGACTAAACAACCCCAGTTCCCTCAGCCACTTCTCATAAGACTTCTGCTCTAGGCCCTTCGTGGCTCTTCCCTGGACTTCCTCCACTGCCTCAATGTCTTTCTTGCAGTGAGGGGCCCAAAACTGAACACAGTATATTCGCCAGTTATGAGTACAGGGGAAGGATGACTTCCCTGGTCCTGCTGGCCACACTATTTCTGATACAAGCCAGGATGCCATTGGCCTTCTTGGCCACCTGGGCATGCTGCTGGATCATACTCAGTTGCCTGTTGACCAGCACCCCCAGATCCCTCTCTGCCAAATAGCTTTCCAGCCACTCTGCCCCAAGCCTATAACGTTGCTTGGGGTTGTTGTGACCCAAGTGCAGGACCCGGCACTGAGCCTTGTTGAACCTCATACAATTGTCCTCTGCCCATTAATCCAGCCTGTCCAGGTCCCTCTGTAGAGCCTTTCTGTCTCCAAGCAGATCAACCCTCCTGCCCAACTTAGTGTCATCTGCAGACTTGCTGGGGGTACACTTGACCTCCTTGTCCAGGTCATTGATAAAGGTGTTAAACAGAACTGTCCCCAACACAGCCCTGGGGGACACTGCTTGTGACCGTCAGCCAACTGGATTTAACTCTGTTTGCCACCACCCTTTGGGCCTGGCCATCCAGCCAGTTTTTTACCCAGTAAAAAGTATGCCTGTCTAGCCCATGGGGAGCCAGTTTCTCCAGGAAAATAGAGCAGGGAAAGTGGGTCAAAGGCTTTACTGAAGTCCAGGTACTATCCACCAGGTATCCACCACCTTTCCCTCATCCACTTAGCAGGTCACCTTGCCATAGAAGGAGATAAGGTTGGTCAAGCATGATAATATACATTGAAACTGTTTTCATAGTATGATTTTTATGTGTAAAATGACTTGTTTTGTAGGCTGTTGTGAGAAAATAATTGCGGCTGATGAGAACCTGCTTTTAATTCACAGGCTTTTTTTTTTTGTCAGCTGGGATGGGTTGCTTTGGGGGTTTGTTTACACTGATTCAGACTCTGGAGAGAGTCACAGTTTCTGTCACTCATTGATTTTTTTCTTTGTGTATTCTTTTCCAGTTTACTTCCCTGAATTAAGTTCTGTTAAAAGTCAATCTTCAAGCTTGTTTCTACTATGTGAAAGCAAAAACAACTCAAAAATAATAGAAAAATTCCCCCTTCAGTTCCCTGCTAACAAAAGGCATGCAGTCTGAGAGGCAGCAGACAGCTGTCCCGTGAGATTTTGTACTGACTGGACAGCTGACAAACCCATATTCCCCAGCCAGGCTGAGCGAATGTTCCCTGCTTTCATGTGTAGACAAACAACTGAGGAGCACAGGAGCCCGTGATACCATAGGAGAAAGTGGCTAAGGAACAGCAGAAGGAGCTTGGGAATACTGTTGGCAGGGGCAAGAGCAATGAGGTAGTAGAATACCAACGGGCCCTCAACACAATACTTTAGGAAACCAAACTCTTTTAAAACCTCAGTTTCTCACTACTCTGGGAAAATAGTTGTCAAAGATAACCTTTGTTCTATGAATTCCTTCAAAAAAAAAAAAAAAAAAAAGCAAGTTCTTCCAAACTTGTTTTGCTATACACAATTTTATACTGAAAATAAGGAAAGATAAAATTTCACATAAAATAGAACTTTAATTATAGCGTAAGTTTAGAATTGTAAAATATTTATAGCTGAAAACATACAGTTAATTAAATTCTGTAACCTGCTAGAATATTTACTCTCTTCCTGTGATCCTCCCCCTGTACGGTGCTATGAGACCATTAAGGCTACATCTGAACTAGTAAATAGACCATGCCAGGGGCACTTTTCTGTCCCAGAGCTTGACTGTTGTGGTGCAGCTTGACTTGCATGCTTATGACGAAACTCTTCCTTATCCCATAAAACTCAAGCAGTTATTTCTGGTTTTTTTATTTATTCTACTGTTAAGAATACTGCCCAGCATAGGCCAAAGCTGTTTTAGGAATCAGTCTCAGTTTAACAGGATTGACAATATAGCAAGGCCAGCGTCTAGCTTTGCCCAGCCTTGTTTAGTATACTAGTATAGATGTAGCAGTGAGGTGTGAATGTAAGAGCTGGAGTAGCTGTTTAAGTTAGGAGAAGAAAGTATTGCCTCTTTGCATTCAGTCCATTGTGCCTTCTATGCATTTCCAATTCTACTTCCTCCATCCTAGTGATAAATATCCTAACAGAAATTTTCTACCCAGTGCCAGTAAAATTTTTGATGCATTAAATTGGTGGGGAGTAAAGGATGTCATCTGTACAGGACCTCTCCCATTGCCTGTAAATGAGGATATGGACCCCATTTCACAACAGGATTGAAATATGCTAAAGGCCATGTTCATCTGTTACCCACATTTGAGATCAGAAGATATAGCAAGTCTGAGTTTCTTCTGAAGCTATCGAACCTTTACAATAGCTGCAACAGATATAATAGTTATGTTGTATGTGTACAGCTGTAAAACTGTATCCTAAACCTTTACTGGATAGTCCCCCAAAGTTCAAGAGACACCTCAAGACATCCTAAATATGTTGGTCTAGTCCCCCCAGGCCATATACGTCTATATTTTATTGATGCTGAATTTTTATAGGAGGCTTGAAAATTCATCTCAGATTTCTAAAATAATCCTGTGTTGTTAAATAACCAATTCTCAATTAAAGGTTCTGTTCAGTGTTTTTTTTGTTTGTTTTTTTTACTGATGTTATTGACAAAACAGTAAAAAAAAATACAGCAGTCCAAAAAACACAGCAGATCCAGAACTGTCCATGTTTTGGAACTTATTTCTAGATTGACCGGCATTTTATCATTATCAGGTTCAGATTAAGTGTGATAGCGATGGGTAAGTTTCTCAAAAGTATCTGTAATTTACATGTTCCATGTAAATACAGCAGTGTGGCATAAGCCTAATGCTGTCTACAATACTGTAAAAAACTTGATCAGCTAGTTTCAAAGGGGGTGAGGAGTGTCAGAAAATTTAAAAGGAGCAGAGGGAAAGAAAAAAAAAAAGTCAGGTCTGACCTCTGTGGGATATAACACAGCACATCTACAGTGATACACAGAGCAAGTAAAACTACACTGCCTAACAAAAATACCTCTGCTGGAAGCTAATTAGCATCACAAAATATCTGCAACAGAAATTAATTTTAATGAAGGTGTATGTGGATGCCTATACAGTGACTAATGAAAGAAATACTCTTATCTTTATCGCATCTGCTCCGTAAGCAGCAGCAGTGAAAGGTTGCATGTAGAGATCATGGCAATTGATCAGCAATGTGTGTGAGTTGCTTTCAGGCTGAGGAAGCCTTAGTCTGTTAACACAGAGGATACTTTGCCACCAGTGGAGGAGTGTTTAGTATTGTTGGTGTGAGTGAATCGAGCGCTGTTTATGCACCTAGAAAGCGGGATGACAAAGCATCTTTGTTCTGTGCCAGTAACCGTGAGATCCCAGCAGTTTCAGAGAGCGAGGGAAGAGCTGGGACTTTGGTTATCCTGCCTGAACACGAAGAGGCTGAGAAATTACTTAAGGAGATTTGAAATACAGTCCAATGGTATGGATGCAGTATAGATGCACAACTTTTAGGGAGAATAAGAGGTTATAAAGTCACTGTTACAGATTGTTAGTCTGCCTGTGCTGAAACTGTACAAGAATCTGAGCTGTTTCTGCTCACAAGGTGCTCTGTAAATTATTATGCACTAGCTGGCCATGTGCCACGTGCAAATGGATGGGGAACAGCAAAAGGATATTTCCAGAGTTTTATTCTGGGAACTGCTGTATCACTCAAACAGAGGAGGGGAAGGTGCTCCTTTTTAAAAGTAATAATACACAATCCCTTCTGTATCATTATATAGAGCCTATGATGTTTCCAGTTAAAGTGCTTAGGTGGTTTTTGCATCTCTATTCAAACAATCTGTGTATAAAACATCATGAGTCCTACTCCCAAAGTCTTTTCATATGGAAGGTACTGTTAATACCAGAGAAAGGATTATTCCTTCAATAAAGGATTGACCATGGAATATCTCATGCCTTCTAACCACGCTACAGGAGACGTAACAGTAAAAGTACATAACTTCATATTTTGTAGTAGAAAACTGTTATGGTATTGTTGTACAGAATCTGATCATCACATTTCCAGCAAAATACAACAAAATAGTCTGTGGGCAAGGAGCTCTGCAATTCATGAGAGAGAACGTTTTATACAAACAAATGTCTTATCTCTGGCTTACTTTTCATATTTTGTTTGAAGTGTGATGTTACTAACAAAAATAACGCTTTCTTGTCAAGAGATCTATTTTCTCGCTATATGTTCATTACCAGCTTATTTCAGTAACAAAACCACTTCTTACTGCATTTTAGTTAAGAGAGTAGAATAAATAGTACTTAGTGAGCTCAGCTCGTTTCTTTACGTGCAGTGTCAGCAGAACGTTAACCAATTTCAAACTGTAGCCCCAGCCAGCAAATGCACTGAAGGTTGATTGTATTCTTTACTCAGAAGGGATAGTTTCACTCATGGAAATTAATTGTTGAAGCTGGTGTGAAATAGGATCCAGGTTATCTTAGAAATCATAAACAAAGATTTGAAATGCTACTAGATTTTTCTTGTGACGTTTAACCCAACTTTCCCTGCCATTCTTGCATGCAGTGTAATTTGAAATTAGTATAAACCAGAGTGTAGAAATCATTAGCCCCTCCTAAGATTGAAAAAGATGAAAGGGGGCTGAAGGGAAGGCAAACACAAAGCAGAAATAAGCAAAACTCCCTTAGTCGAAAATAAATACTGAAAAATGTTCAGGTATGTAACATTTCATACACTAGTTTGCTGCTAAACTAACTTCAGCGCTGTCTTGTCAAATTCTTTGCTACCATATGATGATATATTTTAAGAAGACTGGCAAATTTACAGATCCTCTTTTTAGCTACAGGGTAATTCTACACCTCCTACACTGTACTGGCATTGTACTGAAGCCGTTTCTGTTCCTGAGCTTCGCTTATTTTCATGTTGTGTTTGAGAGTGATAGTAGGCAGTAGCCTTATTACAGGGGAGGGAAAAATGAGGGAGAAGTTGTTTTTCCAGGAGTGTTTGTTCAGGTAGTGCGTGTTTAAAAATTTATATGCAATTAGGAAGAGAACATTTATTAGAGACTGCATAAACATAGAAGGAATCTCTGGATGAAATTCTGAACAACATGGATAGTACTTAAGCAAGTAGCTGAATGATTTATGTTTATCATCTGTTACTGCCGTTCCTCACTTTTAGTACTGTATTTCTGAATGTTGGATATATTATCTATAAATATAGGGTGACTTACAAGCAACACTGTGGGAAAACTTCGTAGGACGAGGGAAGATTAGTTTTAACTGAAAGCAAAGTGTAGTTATACAAAATGGAGACTAAATGGTAACTGGATGTTGATCTCGCTATGGGAATGACTTCAGTGAAGCCACATTATTTGCTGGTGCCTCAGTTTCTATGTATACAATGTGGGGTAATGGCTCATATCTTCTGCCTAGTATGTTGATTAACTAAAAATACAAACAAAGCTTTAGATATATTGAGGTAGATATTTTAAAGATCAAAAATGAAGACTAAATAAAAAATAGTTT
The DNA here is from genome assembly GCF_000687185.1 of Egretta garzetta. Lineage (NCBI taxonomy): Eukaryota > Metazoa > Chordata > Aves > Pelecaniformes > Ardeidae > Egretta > Egretta garzetta. The sequence continues at coordinate 369,034 of NW_009259686.1, read as the reverse complement.
CTAAAAATGCTATAGTTTTTAATAATTAAATTTTTTGTGCTTGAATTGAAAGAGAAAGAAATATGAAGATAAAATTGTCCTAAGAAATGCGCATGTGATTTTGTAACCTGTGTTAACAGGAGTCGCAATGAGTAGGTAGCTGAAAGGGCTGAAGTATTGAGGCAGAACTTCATTTCATTATACAGACTGAGCAGCTTCTAGCATTTCTTGGATGTAGGGTGGCTAAAGGTTTTGTTAGCGGGTTGCATGCAGATATCACATAATATCAGATAGAGTTGTATGCTAGAAGAAAGGGAAGGCTGGTTGGAGTATTTCTTAATGTACTTTCCCAACCCACTGTCTACAGTTCTGTGAAATGAGTATATTTATTTTGACAAAGAAGTAGCTTCATGTAATGGCCAGAGTCTAGTAGCTTACCATGTATATGAAATAGTAGTTGGTTTTTTATGTGCTTGTTTAAACAGTGTTTTACCTTTAGTTAAGTGTTCAACTGTAGCTGGTGTTGTATAGATAAATAATATGACTAAAGAAACTATGGAGGACACCAGTAATTGACTCTCCTAAATAATCTATATTTTCTGAAAAGGTAGCACTTACATACAGTGCAAAGCTTTTTATCCTTTCATCTGTCATCCGATAGAGATTTCTGTATTTGCTTTGCTTTTCATTCCTACAGAAAAACAAAGGCAGCAGACCTTAGAGCCTTGAAACAGTCAGATGAGCTTATTTCCACCTTAAGAAAAAACCCTTAAACATACTGCACAGTGCTTCTATGAAGTACCCATTTGTTATCGTTTAATTTTATCTTATTTAATTTTCTTATACACAATAGTGATTCATGAACATGGCAGAGATTACTTTTCTTAAAATACTGTGTGATATATCCTAGTTTAATGAAAGTTTTCATTTTTAATTAAATTAGAGGAAAAGGCTCCCATCCTTTTTCCTTTTCCTCAGGGGAGATAACATTGTGCCATGTTATTAGCAAGTTTCCCAGGGGTGCTTTTTTGCTTTGATGAATTTGTCATAGTCAAGGAACACTGGAAGCTGGTAGCTTGCCAAAAGGCATGCATTTTAGATTTATGTTACAACCCCTGTATGTTAAATTTTAAGTGTATTGATAAAACACTAAGAAGGATTCGTTTCTGTTTTAGATTTAGCTAGATGTTTCTGTTTTCTGGTGCCTATTGCATAAGCCTAATGAACTTTAGCTTAGGGAAAACTGGAAAGAGAAAGGCACTGGGTGGGGAATGAGGGAGGAAAGGGTCATAAAAGTAGTCTTCAAATATGTGAGTCAGTTACTAGAAAGAATTCAGTGTACTGGTCTCACAGTGAAGAGCTGCAGTGATGGACTCAAACTGCATCAGAAAAGTTTCAGGTTAGCCTTCAGGAAAAAACCTTTCTGACAATAAGGATAAAGCAGCTCTGGAATGGATTTAATGGGGAAACTGTGGATTATTCATCTTGGTGGAACACATATCAAGTGAATTATCCATCAGAAATTACATTGTTGTAGCTGATTCTACCATGGAAAAACATCCTGCAAGATGCATTTTTCTGAGTTCATGAAGAAATCTTTAATGAAAATGTCTCTTAATGAAAGCCAAACCCTCAGTGCCAAAAACTTGTCCAATAATTTGCACCCTCACGTGTTGGAAATAGGACTGAAAGCAGGCAGATATTTCTGGATATTAACTGTGACTCTCAGTATGGGTATAAGTTGTCTAGTAATTGCTTTATAGTTGTGGAGCTTGGTTTGATTTGGTTTTTGAAGAAAGCGATGTCAGTTGTATCCTTTGAATAAAGGCTGGAGAAAGAGTACTTAGTATAATTTTTCAACTGATGGGAGTATTCACTTAAACTTTCACAAAAGTGCGTAAGTGTTAAGCAAAGGAAATTTCCCCCCCCCCTCTATTTTCTTGATTTGGATTCTAAAGTGCCTACCACTTCTTCCAAGGAGACAACATTTTATTTCAGGAAATCTGTTTATGTATAATCTAAATCATTCCATTCTTCTCAAGGAAAAAACACCTTTAATACAAGACAATGCGTGCATTGTTATTCACTTGTTTTTCATAAGTGCAGGGAGATGCTGTTGCCCACATATGCATGTTAAGACTAGACAACATAGAATCTGAGGATTCGTAGAAACTTATATTATTAAACCACTTGGGTTGGAGAATAGTGGCAGAGGAATCTGGACTTTCTTTTCCACAGTTTTCTTCAGTTCACAATTTGACCAGGTCCAAGAGATTAACTCTGCCTCAAAAATGTAGCTTTGTCTGTGCAGCACCATTTCTGATATCTCTACATGTTAGAAATTGGGGAGTGAAAAACCAGCAGTGAGCCCCTATCTTGCTAGAGTGATGAGAAATGGTCATAACAAGGCCATAGTTTAATTGTTGAGGTGCATATCAAAACCTATGGTAAGGGTCGTCATTATGGTGAGTGGAGTTTGGGGAAATCAAGTGGGGAGACTTACAAGCTAAGCAAAACAGGCAATACCAGGGCAAATGAAAGCTGTTGCAGACTACTGGGAGGGAATGCAAGTTTGAAATTAAATTATAAACTATTGGTTAGATACTTAGCACTGAACCAATGAGCTCAAAGGAAAAAAATCTGTCACAACTGATTGCCATTTCAAATCATCCACTCAAAATTCATCATCAAGCAGAAGAACAAAAAACAATGTTAAGATGGATGAGAAAGATGTAGAAAAGTAATACTAAAAATGTTATAGTATAAGAACTTGATGGTACTTTTTTTTTCTGGAGTACTTTTTGCAGATTTTCTGCTCCTCTCAAAAAATGTTATATATAAAAAAAGATAAAAAGTGCAACAAAAATTTGAAGCATGAAAGATCTTCCATGCAAAGAGACAGCACGATTAGAATATTTTCGTTTCAGGAAAGATTGAAATAGGATGGAGCAAGATCCTTAACCTTCCTCATACTGTAATGTAGGACAGATGATGTAAAGGAAAAGAATATAATGAAGGCAAGATCTTTAAGTAGTCTGTTACAAAATATATTTCAGTCTGTGGCACTTTGACAAGATGCCATCACCTTGGCTAGCTATCTATGCACAAAGCAAGAATATTCAGGTTTTCTAAAACATGAATAAAAGAATTTTTAAATACATAGCTCTATTAATATTTTTTTTTGCCAAATGATTTGTAATTGTGAAATATCTGACAACTGAACTCATGAGAAAACAAAACAAAATAACTGATTAATCCTAGCGATGTTTTGGAAATTAGAGGCGAAGGCTGTCTTTACTCTTGAAAGTTGAAAATGCTGGGGTTCAGAACCAAGGCCCCAAACAGTTACCTGTAGCTTGGAATTGTTGGAGCTGCTCTGGCAGTCTTGACTGGATCCTAAATACTGCTTGTCATAATGTGGGAATTAGCTCATTCCCAGCGCTAATGACACAGAAGTTGTCAGATGCCGTCTCCTCCTGGGGAAGGAGGAGTGCAGTGGGCATGTTCGAACTCAAATTCAGAAAGCAGGCCTGCAGAAAACAGAACTGCTTAGCTTACTAACCAAAGTTGTAGCCACCATGATTACTGGTTTAAAATGTAGAATAGGGATGGGTACATGAGGGCTGAATTTTATTGATGCCATCTATAGAGAAACAAGGACATATTTCTCAATTTCCATTTTTAGAAGTAGCAGAGGTCTAAGTTGCCATGATTTTGTTTCAAGGTTTTGCAAAACAGGAGGTGCTTTATGTAGGCATCCTCTTCAAAAAGCTGTATGTGAGGAAGTTATTTATGGTATATTTTGTGACTGATTTTCTGTTAAAATCTGTGACTCAAAATTGAATCTCTAGTGAATTATTTTTTTAATAAAACTTACTAGCTTTCCAATCACAGACATCAGAATGTTTGTATGCTTTTGTGTGTTAGGAAAAAGGGACAAGGTGATGTCTCAGGAAAAAAAAAAAAAAGAATATTGAATTTATTCTTTGTATCCCAATTAAAAGTCTTGATTCAAAACCTACACTTGAAACTGGATTTTTCTGGGAAATCACCTGCCACATGAAACATCTTGAGGTAAGATGTTTTTTTTTTCATTTCTGTTCCAATACAGAACAAAAATATATTTCAGGGATATTTACAAGATACAGCAAAACTATGTTTTTTCTTCTGGACTATAGCAATTATAAAGAATGGTTGCCATTACTATAAAAACATAGATCCTAAATTATATTTCCTTATGCCCGTTTCTACAAGTGAAAACTTGCTTAAGGATAAAATACAATATTGAATGAACAGCAAAATAAAGGTATTTTTATTTATTTTAAATTTATATGTATAGAACAAGGCACAGAAGGAAAAAAAATACTTAATGCAATTTCTAGCTTTTCAAAAATACTGTTGTTACAAATATACTAATAGCAACTGATTACACAGAATACTGGCATGAACTTGTATACCAGAGAGATTTAACCCAATGTGGACCAGGTTTGGCCTTGGTATAAAACAAAACTCTACACTCTATATGGGCAAAGAAACCAGTGAGCAAAGAATGACAGCATTCGCTTCTAGAGTTATCACAGTCATTAATCTGATATTGTTCATTGACATTTTTAGCAAATTTATGCGTGTGACAGAAGGAAACAACGGTGCTAACAAACAGTGAATCACTGTGGTTCTGTGAGGTTGATGTTTAGCTGACCGATTACACAGGAGCGGAATTTGCTAGTCTTGTGCATTCCCTGCAATCTATGAGACAGAAGGGAAAAATAGGTGATCAAACAGGTAGCATGAAATAAGCCCATAGTAGGTTTCTTACAGATTGCCTATCCTCCCCTGGATCAATGAATTATATTTGGAGAGCTACTTTGTCTTTTTGCTCTGTGGGGGATTTTCTGCTTTCCTATGTACAGGAAAAAAATAAGTTACGTTTTGTGGTTAATTCCTGGTAAGCTTCAGCTGAGGAAATAGGCACAGAAAAACTGCAGTGGACAAAGCTAGCATACTGATAATTGTGTATAGAAACTGGATATGTAAAAATGTATTTCAGTGAACAATTTGATTTTTTTCCACAAACACCTCAGTGTTGGCTGTGCATATATAAATTGTCTCCATTAATATAATGTTATCATTGTCTGTGAATAACACAAAACTGCTTAGCACGTCAAAAAAGAAATTAAAGTAGTATCATATAACTCCTTCCCTTCACCTACCACAGCTGAAATTAATGTCCAGTGTTTAGAGGATATAGAAGATAATATAGGAATGTCTCCATAGTGCTGTAGCGTACAGTGCAGAAATCTCCAATCTAGTGGTGGGTAAGCCAGCAAAGCCTGCCTGGGCCCAGAGGTTTTTGTGCAGCTCTGAGCCTGACCTGACAAACTCTGCTCAGAAAGTACTGGCAAAATACTGAGAAGAGGAGGGGATCAAAGGAGCACATCAAACTAAACTGTAATATTACTTTCAAACCTAAGCTGATTTATTTAGAGCTAGCTTTGAAGTCTTTGCACTCATACTATAAGTATAGCTCCAGAAAGTTCTCAAACATTAGCAGCTAGAAAGCTCATCATGTATCATACCCATTTTTTAGCATTTAAGAGAGTCCTAAGTAATGGATGTTTATTGACTGTTATGAAGTCACAACACAGATTGCTTATAAAGCTGGTAAAGAAAACAAGTCTTCTATGGGAAATCTCAATATTCTTTATTAAAATAGTGTTAATTCTCTATGGGAGCAAAAATGGCACTTTCGAAATTCTTTTGAAAGAAAACTGAGCATTTGGAATTCTCATGAGGGGAATAGAGTAAATGACAAACTAAAAGCTCATTTAGTTTTCTTTAAATAATACGCAGCGGCTTGTATAAAATACATGGTGTCTCAGGTGCAGTTCGTACTATTCCACAGAGCTAGTGTTAGTTATAAACTAATAAAGCAGTCTTACAGAATGAGGAACTATAAAATGAGGGAGGAAAAAACCACCCAAACCTAGACATCAGCGACAGATCTCCAAAATGAAGAGAGGCTGAGTTGCTTAAGTGTGCTTGCTGTCTACTTAATGCTGTGTACTGGTGTGACACCAGATGTTGCAATCTGATTAAGTGGCAAGCATGAACATCCTAAAGTTGGTAGCTTAAGAAAGAAGGTGTAGTACTTCCCTAGCATTTTAGTTATTTACTTCATGGTTTAGGGTTGTACTTTCCAAAACTACTAATTTTTAGATTTAATGAACTTTAGGTGTTTTTGTGAATTTTAAACAATGTAGTTTAGACAGGCAAGTAGACAATAATGGAAGAAAGTGTCTTGTAGAGAGGTGACTTAAGAAACCCTATAAACATTGTAGTGAAGGTCCTAAGTTACTAATGAATATAATGAATAGTGACCTAGGTACTTGGGAGAAAAAAAAAAACAACAAATAGTACATCATTGTATCAAGCTGATGAAACTTCCTAATATGTGAAATATGAACATTACCTAGAAACAGCTTGCTGAACATGTCCTATTTCCTGGCAGTGTTACTGAAAACCAGATGAGCCAAAATTAAAGCTGTGTCACAAAGGAGAGAAACACCGGTTTTAATCATTATGTCATTTATATTAACACAAATTAGTAAATCAAATGGTATTGTGTGAAGGGCAAAAGTAAAACCTTTTCAGTGCAGCGTAAATCTGATAAACATTTCCTTTAATGGTTTTGTGTGAACTACAGACATATAATCAATTAAGTGCTCTGCTGAAAACAAACAAAAAAACCTAGTAACTTTTTCTGTAAAATGTATATCTTTACTGTGCTACCACATCATTCACCTTCCCTACATTCTTTGCCGGGATGGGAAAAAAAAAAAAAATCCAGTATTTTATAGCTATTTTCCTACTAACATGGTTGTTATCAACAATCAGTTCCCAACTACAAGAGAAGTTATGAAGCCATCTTACTAATAAAGTAATATGTAAGTAATAAAAGTAATATATAAGAACAGTGGATGGCCATTAACAACATCTTTCTACTATTAGGCCACACATGAACCCTACCAACATCTTTGGGCTTTTTTCTGTGGGCAGCGCAGAGTGCTTTCAGTTACACATTCAGATTACTTACAGGAAAAAATGTAGCAACCTTAGTTTACTTACACAAGTACAAGTTCTGCACAGTGTTCCCCAGGGTCTTGGTCCACTGATCTTCTAAATCGACTGATCTTCAGAAGGCTTGTCTGTGGAAACCAGGGATCAGGTGATGGGACGCTTACATTCAGTTCTCAAGGATGTGTAGACCTAAGAGCTGTGAAAAACCTCCAGATGCTCAGAGCATTCATAAAAATAGAGACTGATACACAAACTCATCAGGTCTTGTATCTATATCTGAGCAGATGTGATCCACCTGGTATTAGGGTCCTTGTTTAAATCAAGAGTTTGTTTCAACTCTCTTGAAGAAAACTTTCCAGAGTTGTGTTGGTTGTATTTGTAGGACAAAACTAACCCAAAACCTACTCATTTTGACAATTTGTCAAAAAGGTCAGTATTTCTTGGCTTTTAATCAGCAATTTCTAAATAATACTGGAGATCAGACAGGTAGCTAGAGGACTGGTCTCAGATACAGATACTTTCTTTATTGCTAGCAAATACTTCCACTCAGAGATTCTTGGTGCTAATCATGAAATTAACACATTGCTCTGTCGTGTCAGTCAGTCCTCTAAACTTTGCCATTGTGGTAGTATCACTCCACATAGTTTACTTTGGCCAATAATCCATTTCAATCACCTGTTCTTCCAGCAAGTCCACATTACATTTGTATTTCAGAGTTGTGTCTGTGTTTGGTATGTGTGCACTGAGCAGGTCACTGTGCAGTCCTTGTCCTGAGTGTTGGGGGAGACGTGGGAGTGTGTTGTCTCACCCAGGTGGGCTGAAAGGGAGCCCAGGCATGTAAGCATGCAGAGTTCACTATGCTGTGTCCTTCAGACTGGAAGACAAGGTGACCAGACCTGCATAACTTGAACATACCTACTCATATGGTTTAGCATAGTCATGCCTTATTCTTGGAAGAATGAAACTGTGGGATGAAAGGCAATCTGGACTGGCAGAGCTGTAGGAAGAAAAGGAATAAAGTGTGTGTTCCAGTAGCCATTAACTGTTTGGGCAGAGGTAGAGGATTGGAGGTTGGAGGGCTTTTGTAACCTAGATCAGTGTATCTGCTCTCACTTCATGACCCAAAAATTGCTTAGTCCCTTGTGTTCCTTTTCTTACAAGGTACAGCACTATGCCTTTGTGTGTACTCTGATGAAAGTGAGTATTTCACTTCAAAGTTAGGGAATCAGAGGATTAGGGAAAAAACCAAACAAACAAAACGCTTACAGAAATAGTTTAAACCCGCTGATGTTAAAAGTTTTTAGCAAATTTAAAACTGGAAAACCACTTGTCACACCGTTTAGTGGTTTTGTCCATAACCTTATTTATATAGGATACTTCCTTATTAATGTTTACTAATACTTTGACTGATCTGTTATCTGTAGTCTAGCCCTTTTTAGTAGGGCCAGCTGTGACAGGACACGGTGGTAATTATTTTAAACTAAACCAGGGTAGGTTTAGACTAGATATAAGGAAGAAATTCTTTACAGTGAGGGTGGTGAAACACTGGAACAGGTTGCCCAGAGAGGTAGTGGAGGCCCCATCCCTGGAAGCATTCAAGGCCAGGTTGGATGGGGCTCTGAGCAGCCTGATCTAGTTAGCGGTGTCCCTGCTTACTGCAGGGGGGTTGGACTAGATGACCTCTAGGGGTCCCTTCCAACCCAAAACATTCTATGATTCTATGAAAAGTTGCTTGTAACAAGTTTTTTTTGGTACACATGAAACTAGCCAATCCTTTTCAGTGTTATTTGTCCTGATACTCATGTCAGCTTTTTTTTTTCTTTAAAGCTATAAATTATATTATTTCTAGTTATTTGCCAGTTTAGATGCTGCAACTTTTATCCTTGTCTTTGGCAACAGATAGTTAAACTGTGTTCTTCAATGAAGTTTAACTTTCAGACATCCCATTAGGTTCCATACTTGTATTGCTTATTGTTTTCTGTGGATAAAATTAATTTAAACACAAAAAGGTTGTACTGGGTTTGTGCTGATTAACTCTGTGAACCTTATAATAATATATCCCTTCCAGAAAACAGAGGTTAGCAGGTGGACTCGTGTCTGTCACCTTTGATACTGAATATGGAACAAAAGTGCTATCCTATGTCATATTCAAAGAAGTAGCCTTAGTACTGAAGTGATAAATGTGCCTGTAATATGAAAAAGCTCTGCATCCACAAGCGGATGACTAGATACAGTTTGGGGTAAAAGACATCTTACCCATCTTTTCTACTTTACCTATAAGAAACCCAGCAAAATTCACTTAAAACACATACAGATACAGTCCTTTAAACCATACCATGAGCATTGAATTAAAATACGATTTTACAAGACTTTAATAGAAGTACACTGAATATCTTCATGAATGAACCTGTCATAAGTTACAAATGACTTGGTTTTGTTTTCAAGGATTGAATGACTTCATTTACTAAAGGTGAATGTGAGAAATGAAAGGCAAGCATACAAATGTTTAGTACGTGAAATGCTGTAGAGAAAGTCCTTTTTGACCTATTAAATAGCTGAAATATGCTACTGTTGCATACAGATTTCCATATCCAGTGCATTTGAAGAGTTCTAAACCTGTAAATGATAATACTGGCTGATGGAATCTGACGCAGAGAAGTCATATCTTGTCTGTGATTCTACCCTCAAATTAATGAAATCTATAACTCATATCAGCTTCTTCCAAAGACACATAACAGTCCTTATGCTGATCTGCTGAAATGTGTGAATCGTATTCTACTGAGATTTTACTGCTATATACTATATCATAGACAACGATTAAAAGTAGACACTGACATGTTCTGGAGAAAATTATAATCTGATGTGTTCTCTCTTGATATTTCATCAGCATGTATCTCTGTCCTCTGACACAGTCTAATTTGCCATTCATTTTCCCCTATTTTCTAGTAACCTAATTTAAATATGAATCATACAAACACTTCTGTAAACTGTATGAAGTCATTGGTCTCTCACACTGTCCTGTCCTAGTTGTTTTCTGCCATTATTCTTAACCTCGTGCATTCTTCCAGATGTTATAAAACCAGTGCAGAGAGAAACACTGTTGAACCACTAGGAAATTGAAGCATTTTAAATACAGTTTTCATTCCACCAGAGATATTAAGTTAGTGTATGGAGAACACAAAATAGACTAAAGCTCATTAAATTATACTTCCCTGAACAACCTTTTTGAACTGAAGTAGTCAGTAAGGGTTCTACAGAGAGATTATGGGTGTGTTTCTGTGGGTGAATGCAAACAGAAGCCCTCTCATTATGCTTGTGCTCAGAGCTCACCAAACATGAACTATCTGTAGTTCAGAAACTATGTAGCTCTAATTGTGTGGCAAAAGGTAATTAAAAAAAAAAAAAAATCCAACAAAGAACAGTCTGTTTGGCCATCTTCATAAACATACAATTAGCTATTGATTTCTCAAGGAAGCATACCTCCAATCTAGGTGCTCTGAACTCCTGATCTATTCCTATTCCAAAATGTCAGGTATCTAAATTATCTGATCTGTGCCTCACAAAGTTCTGTAGGCTTGTATATTTTTGCAAGTGCTGGCAGCCACCACTGTCATGATAACACAAAGGTTCCTGTCACCTGAGCTCTAGGATTTAGAATTAATGTTTCTCTGTCCCACCTTTCTTGCAAAACCTAGTTGGTTTTGTCAGGATGTGCCTACCGAAACCAACACAAAGCATTTTGAGTAATTAGATGCTGTTTAGGTCTGCTTCAAACCCATTGATTAAAGCATTTGCTCAGGTAATGGAAGATGGTATCACATCTCTTCCTTACAAAATCTTTTATCAGGGATTGGAATAGAGGTTATACGCATCTCAGGTGCTATTTAAATGCCCCTTATGTAAGGCTCTTAGCTCTTCTTGCTGTGAAATGTTCTGCACGTAGCTGCCTCTGTGGTAAAGAGGATTGGGACGCGTGTTAACACACTTGTTTTGAGGTCCTCACAGTGACTAGATGCTCATGTAATACAGAACGGAGAGACTTACACATTAATTTTAAATACAAGCAGTTCAGGAAATCTCTTGGAAGTTCAAATGCTTCATGTAATAAGGCAAAAGAGGCATCTGGAGACGCTTGTTTTGATTTTCTCCCGTTATATTGCTGAGTGGCTTAGCCACTGAGTTACTGGGCATGAGTACAGGCTGCATTTTCACTTTTTGAGGCAGCTCTCTGAGAAAGGACTAGTTGGTGTAGCCACCTAATCCTAGACATGATTCATGGCTGTGAGTCTGCAGGGGAGGGAGAAGATTCATTTCAGTCTTGTTTTACAGAAATTCTTCTCAAGATTTCTGTTCACCAGGCTTAGGTAGCTTCCTGCTTAGTGTGCTAGCCTCTTCCCATGCTTAGCATGCTAATCTTTCTCATGCACTGTATAGGATATCTATGTGTCCTTAACACATGGCTAAAGATTGCAGTTGCCACAGACTACCAATGGCCTTGCAGTAATAAAACCAAGTCATTTTTTTTTTAAGGTAGCTGTAAAATGAGTTTGATCCAGGTCTCATTGAATAGCAGTAATGCATATGTTAAGTCTGGATTTCAAAGTTTAGCTTCCAAATAAAAATCTGTTAAAAAAATACTAATTTGTCTGCCTCGTTATAACTAATTTTTAAATCCTGATGTTGGAACTGGCTTCTAAGTGGAGCCTGATCATTCCTAGCTTTTAATAAGTTATATCTACTAGGATATTATGCAGTATTATAGCGTGGTATATTTTGCAAATGTAATGAAGTCAACCTGAGACCTCACTACAACACTGCTCTTAAATCTGTGTTGACAAATGCATAGACTTTAAGAGTGCTTTGTGAGTTATAAATATGTGGATTAGCAAAATGCCCATTCTATACACTGAGGGGATTCTGACAACGCCATAATAAACCACAATGCCTCACTAATGCAATATGTATTAAGGTCCTGGTCACAGTTTAGCAATTTTTTTGTTTAACAGATTAGGCCATATTGTGTACATACTTCAACCCACTCAGTTTTTCTTCAGGTGATTTAGTAGACATTTACACTGCCGTATTTCTGTCGTCTTTTTTTTTTTTTTTTTTTTTTTTTAAATTTCAATTTAGGGTATTTTTTCTTGGTTATCTGTGGTTGTTATTAGGAGATGAGAAAATTTTTGACTGCGTGTTTTCTCATGAAATTTCTTTTATGTAAGTAGTATACCTACCAGGCAACTGCTGCCAGGGTAGCAGCAGTTGAGCTTCTATCAAAGTGATGTGCACTAGCTAGAGAAATGAACTGACAGGAATGTCATGAAGTTCAATAAAAGCAAATGCAAGTCTTGTATCGAGGATCGAGCAACACTATTCAGCAGTGTAGGCTGGGGGGCTGACTGTCTAGGAAGAAGCTCTGCGGAAGGGGTGATGGGAGCACTTGATATACAAGGAGAGGCTGAGAAAGCTGGGCCTGTTGAGCTTCAAGGACATAAACCAAATGGGAGACCTTATTTCTGTCTACAACTACTCAATCAGAGCATACAGAGAAGATGAAACAAGACTACTTGGAGGAGCATAGCAGTAGGATGAGAGACAACAGATGGAATTCGGAATGTGGGAAATTCCAATTAGAGAAAATGATAAAAAAATTGCCTTGCGTGGTCAAACGTTGGAACAAGTTGCCCAGAGAGGTTGTCCGTCTCTGGAGATGTTCAAGACTGTACTGGGCAACCTGATCTAAATAGACCTACTTTTGGTAGGGAGTTGGACTGGATGACTTTCAGGGGCCCCTACTAACCTTGATTGTTCTATCAGTTCCATGATTATTTCGTCATTTCACATTCACAGCCATTGTCTGAGTTTTCTGCCAAACATAAATTTCCATTTTTTTCCTTAGTGCATTCACAGGCAAGGACTTTTGAACAGTGGGATAGCTCTTCCTTCAGTTCTCAAAAATGTTACTGACAGAAATGTAGTGGTTTTCCAAGGGTTGGTCTCAGTCCATATTGGGAGATACTGGCTACCATAGTGATTTTAATACAAGATCAAACTATGTAGGTGCTCAATTTGAGACTAGTTAGACTGAGACATGAAATGTTTACTGCTAAAAATAAATGTGTCAAATGTTTATCCATGAAACTTACAGTTCCTTTTGGCAGTGGAACTTTTGTAAGAATTGAGTGTCTTTTTGCAAATAATTCAAGTTCAAGGAAGGCTACACTTCTGAATGTAACTTTTCCCCCTTTTTATTTGCAGAAAATATTGAACAACTAACTGTATCCTAAGTTTGCTTTTAGAAATTTGGTATTTATTGTATATGCTTTTTAGCATATAGAAACTTCATTTACTCAGTGTGGTTTTCCCTAAGATGTCTTGTGGAATCTTTGAAGTAATCAATATAGAGCTCTGTGCCCTATAATTTACAGTTTGAAATTCACTACTCTAAAGCACTGCAAAGAAATAGATGTTGTCCACAGAGACAGCTTAGTTGATGCTTAACAATACCAGCTTGCTCTCCTGATAGGCTAGGAACATTAACACTATATGTAATTTCCTTCATGACATATTGGACCGATTTCTATCCCAATTTAAAGCGGTAAGTAATATCTGGTACAGTTATTTGTTATTTAGCTAGTGTGTAATGACAAATCTTAGCAAAATGCCCAGTATTCCTGAAATGCTGAATTGAGCTTCCTTTGGATAACACGTGGTATAACTTGTAATGTGTTGCATAGATTCACAGAAGTAGCATTATTGTTTCTGTTTACATCAAATTTACTGAGGTTTTGGTTCTCTATTTGCAGTCTTGTAATTTTCAGTAAGCAGTGTTTAAAGGTTTCATCTGTAGCCATTGAATCACTTGAGCAGAGCTTCTTCTACCTTTAAAATCCCATTTTGCTATTGCTGTTGCTGACTCAGCCTGACTGGCAACAGTTGTGACTTTATACTATGTTAGGTGTGGTTCAAGAAGGGAGTCCAATGCAGTATGTAATTGATCTTTTTGCAAAGTGCTATCAAATAATTCATTTGCTACATTTCCAAATTTGTGTGTAGCTAAAAATTCTTTTAAAGTAAGGATATTGATTCACCTGGCTTCTGTCCATTTTCATGGACTTTATAGCAATAAGCTGTAATGTGTGTGTTCAGCACAGAAACATTAATTAAAGCCGGGAGAACAGTGTCGTATTTCTCAGCAGCCAGAACAAATGTAGAACTCTATGATCTTTCTGGCCAATGTAGTATATAATCAGAGAAAAGTTCCTTTCTTCAGAAATCTCTTTAGCAATAATAACAGACACAGATACACTTCGGGACTGTGGAGATATCCTTTTCAGCATTTTTTCAGGTATATTTTTAGAAAGTTTATTTGATGACTACATAGCAGTTGGTGTGAAGCCTGGCCAAAGCTACAATACATTAAGATGGTAAACCAGACACCCAAGAGAGGTGAACCCTTCCTGAGGGATTTCTTTAATTCAGTATTGACCACATTGTGCCGCTATAGAAATCAAGCTAAAATATGGAGGAATAAATAGTTCTTCTGCAGCCTTTAAAGAAAACAGATCATATGTCTTGGAAGATTCAGGCTCATCTTCTTCCTATGTTCTTTTTATTTTAACTCATGTCAACATAGAGTAATGAAACTACAAAGTGGAATTGAATGTATTTCATTATATGTTGCATGAACACAAACTGTGTATTCCACTGGAGGTAAAATAAAAATAAGGAGTTCTCAGGATGTAGCTGGTAGTTTAAACATTACCATTTGGGGGAAATTGTTTTTTTGCAAGCCATGGTCTAGAGTTCAGTTTCATATCGTGTGGTAATGTAACAAGGAAATCTATTGTTTTATTCCAGCCAGCCATTTTAGTATTTGCTTTTCTGAATTATGGCTTGTTAACTGTAGCATATGTGTTACAAGAGACAAAACCACTTTGGTAAAGCTGTACTGTTGTCCAAACCCAGCAATCCAGTATGCCATCTCTCTTTCCTGAGAATTTGCCTTTTCAGTCTATTGTTCTATCTTTCATGGAGAAGGTTTTGATACTGTATTTTGCTGTCTTGATTTAACAGCAAGCCAAAGAATGACTTTATTAATAAAATTTATTAAAAAAGAGGAACAAAACCATCAGAAATACAATATCATTGATTGATTATGTCTCTTTATTGGAAGAAGTCTAGAGATTGCTGAGGCCTGCATTACTTGTTTTTGTTGGCAGGGTCCTCTGAAATAAGTCTTCACAATGAGTCTAGAATGTCCTGTTCATGGATTGTGCCAGCATTCATTATCGTTTCTTAACAGGTTGTAAATCAGTACTTCACATTTTCTTCTATGCTTTTTTTTCCCCCCCTTGATCATTCATCTGTGCTTTTTCAATCTGTAGGCTGCAGTTATGACTTTTGCTGTAATTTGGAGACATGCTTTTTATCATTTTATGAGATACAGCTTTTGGCTATTCGCCTTTTAGTGATACTGTAACTATGTTAGGCAACCATAAAGAGTAACATGGGATTTTTCATAAATAACACTAATATTAAGAAAATATTCTTGTTTACCAGAATTTATGGGTTAGATGAGGACAATAATGATTGAAACTTGTCATCTGACGTTGTTTTCTATAGAACTGGTAATAATACCAATTAGCTTCTACAGCATAAAAATCAAAGGAGTTCAGAAACTCTGTAGCTGTTTCAATATTGAAGATGAGGTATGCTGCTATAATGAGATGAAAAACATTACACCTGACCATTTTGAATTTTTGTCTGGATAAACATAACAATTCTGGTTTTTGTCACAAGTAATAGTGAGATTTGAAGGTTGTAGTGAAATCATGAAAAACAGACTTCAGTGTGCAGACCTGTAAACATACAAGCAGTGGACTGATTTAGTGTTGTGGAGAAAGAGCAAAGGATTTTTTTTTTATTATTTTTTATGAAAAAAGTAAAAAATAAAAAAAAAAAAAAGGAGTTTGTGGTGGTGCAGGCTCTCCAGACAGTTGGCAGACAGCAAAGAATGAGTGAGGCAGCTCTCATTTTGGAAATAGTGTCACTGAGTGAACAGAGTGCGATAGCTGAGATGCCAGTGATGCTACTGTCAACATACTGCTTCTGTTTCTCATGCTATTTTGAAAAAAAGATTGGCCAGTTGTCTGCACGTAAACCCCTGTTGTGCCTTTGAGATGCATTCAGTGATGCTGAGCTCACAGGAGACATCTGTTGAATTGGGAGCACAACATGCTGATACAGGTTAATAGAGCCCTGTGTATCTTCACTTTGAGTAACCTTGTATGCATCTGTGAGTGTAAATGGGGTTCCGTATTTTATTATTTATATGCAGGGAAACTGCTTTTTTTCTTTGTTTTCAGGACATTTTGTGATGGGTGACTTGTAATAAAAATTCTGTAGACCAAATTAGGTTTTTATTGACACTCCTACAACCTCTGTGCTTTCCCTGAGGAATGTTTTAACTTACTTTCATTTTGTTCTTTTGAAGATCAAGAAGATGCATGTGCTATGGCAGGCCTGCAAAAGCTAAAAACATAAACATTTATTTATGTGTTCAGCATAGATATGACTGTATTCATCCCACAGGCACATAACCAAAATGGCTAAGCCAGGAACATAGTTGCTGTAGACTGGTTTCATAGTTGATGGAAAAATACAGAGAGTCGCTCAATCCTAACACCCAAATAATTTTCTGAAGGTGCGTTTTTTCCCCTCTCTTGATTAAAAAAGTCCCTAGGATGACTTTGACATTCCAGTTAAGTATCTGCAACCATTAAGGATAAACAAGGACTGTATTACCATGGAAAGAAAACAAGACTGTTACCATTGCCTAAGAATATAAAGCATCAAGCTAAGTCACATTAAATTTTTATTTACTCTATATTCCCTGCTTTCTTTCATTACCTGCCCCATTTTCATGTCATAGTATCTTTAAGGTATCAAATAACTCACAACACTGGCGTGTGGCCACACTCCAGCCACACTGCCAATTACTGCTGTATATTGGTGAAAACTGTGCTGATAGCTTTTTGTTACATATCCATAAAGTATAGCTCTACTCTGTGGACAGTAAATGATAACTTTTACAGAATAATAATCTGTGGGAAAATGGAAAGTTTTCAGTTTTCCTGAAAATTATTTATTTCTATCCTTGCAGTTGTCAAAATTATTGAAAAAGTCTTTCTTCTTCTACAATAAATACATTTGACATGAACTTTTTGTTTGTAAGTTGTTTTGGTGTTTTTTATTTAGGAGCGACACTTGCATGCAATGCATTAATATAGATATTCATCCTAATTTTGAAAACATTAGCAGTCCAGGACTATGCAAAATTATTTATTTTCACTAATTTAGATTCACAGTGAGTTTTTATTTACAAAACAGATATTTGCATGCACAAGTAGTTAAGGAAGTGCTGTATTTTGTGGTCATAGTTCTGTATTCATGATAGTCTGATATATTTTTAGTTCGGATGTTGACTTTATGGAAATCTCTGAAGTTTTAATGCTTTGAGGTCTTAAAGTTTTGAGGTGGAGTTTTTTCACTGAAATGCACAGTCTTAATGCCTAATGAATATACATTTATTTAATATCTTAAAAAAACAGTCAGATAATCCCAGGTGTAAACCCTTACACTGTGTGTACAAGTGGGTTTCCATCACTAACAGGAAGACAGTGGGAATGTTTATATACAAAATCACTACTTAGGTATTTTTTCAGTGGGAGAAGACAGGTGGAGACTGGATCCATTCCTAAGTAGCACTTTGAAGTCTTGAAGTCTCTTAGAGCAACCCAGGTTGTATGTCAGCTTTTCAACAGCTGGCTATTAAGATAAATAATGGAACAGAAAGCATAATTAGAGGAAGGACATTAGTAGGAAAGAAAAGTTCAAAATATGGAATAATAGCACATTAAAATATTTTCCCCCCCTTTTGAGAAGTAGATGATTATTTGACATGTAGCTGTAGTTTGTTGAGAGGAAAGCTATTGGATTTGCTAATGAGTTATACACTATGCAGTACATCTTACATATTTTTGGCACTCTTACACTCATGTTTCTACTAGGTATTTGTAGGTATTTTTTATCTGTTCCAGTCCACCTTATTAAGACCATTTTTATAATGGTTAAGGGGGAAAATAGAGACTCAGCAAGCCAAAGAAACTGAAGGAAGTTACAGTTCTCATGCTATGTAAATGTCAGTTGTTTTAAACATTCCTAAACCTTTGTTAAAATGTTTAGATCTTATTTAAAATTCATTAGTCTAGCAAATATTCTCCTGTCTCATTCTACAGGTGATTTGGTATCTGATTTATTTGTAATATATACATATTCTATATTATGTATGTACATATATATACATGTATATATGTATATTTAAGTGGAATAGATATATATATTCCACTTAAAGACTGTGGGAGAGTAGAGAGCATCGCATATTTGCTGTGTCACCCACAAGACCATGCCTCTCTTCACAGTAACTGCACGTTCAGCAAAGAAGTTTCTGGAATATAGGGCAGGGTGGGCTGAGCATAAGGGAGAACAAAAGAAAGGAACAAAGAGATGCGCAGTGCAAGCAGAGAGTGGGAGACTTGAGAACAGCAGACTTGAGAGGCTAATCCTCAGAGGTGATAGAGAATGAGGGAGGGATCCAGAGGAGTCTGCAACACACTAAGCCATGGAGTTGTACTCCGGCAGTCCTGAGAGACAGGGTAGGTTCTGCATGGTTATACAGAAGTTTCTGTGGTCAGTCTCAATTCTGAGTTCTCTTGTTGGGGAAGTCCTGGGTTCCAGTGTCTGTGGTAGTAAAGCCTTCCTCCAGAAATTACTGTTTGTCAGCATGGGGGTGCTTGGCTTAAGGAAAAACTGCAGAAACATTTGCCTGAAAATCCTGGTTCACTTATTGCTTTGTGACAGCTTATTTCAGAAGGGGTGCATGTGTGTAAAAACAGAGGAAGAATAGCATCTTGACTGAATGAAATTTTTATATCATTGACAGCATATGCTTTCAGTTGCTGTAGCTGAAAAACTTTTGTAACAGATGCATCATGGAATACACCTTTTAAAATGCAAGTTCTGTGGAGCTGATTTCATATTTTGGAGCCTTTCATGTTATTAACTAGTGTGAGAGAGGAAGCAATGTTTCGATTATTTCTAGTTAAATATATTTTCATTTACATTTAGGTCTTTTATATAAAGTATTTATAATGAACTACTTCTGGAAGGTGTTATCATGCTGTTTTATTCATAATAAGAGAAACATAGAAGTGAACATTATGGAAATGTTGTTTAAAGTTCTGTTAAGGCTTGTGCATTCAGGATAACTATAAAGCTTGCATATTGGGAATCAGTCAAAAATGTCATTTATTTCTTTGGGGTTTTCTTTTTCCAAAACAAACTGTACATTTTCAGTTTAGTGTTGAGGTTGAAGGAGAGTGATGAATGATGCAATATGTGTTAAAAGATGTGCTTATTCTAGCTTAAACAGCACGGTATGGCATTTACAGATGTTGAATTTGAAGACTTGAATTCTACTGATGCTTTGCTTCACAAATAAGGACTCCAGTGTGCATCAAGAATGAAACAGGGTGCTGAAAACTTACGATACCTTTTTGTCACAGAAAAATATTCCCCATTCTTTATTCAAAAAATCATGTTACTTAGATTTTACTCCTGACAAGATCAAAAACTAAGCCCGTGTACTTTTCAATGGTTACATCAGTTGTTACTTGTATAGAAAATAATATTGGGATGGAATATTAAAGTGCAGGATTTCCTTCGATTGCTCAAGAAAGTTCAAACTATTACATATATGAAGATAGCACTAGTTTTATTCATGGCTTTATGGTTATTGCCTGTAAGTACAATGGTCATTTCAACTGAATCCCTGACATCCCAGTCTAAGATTCCCCTATTTCATTAATCAACAAGCTCAAGCAGAAAGTAGAACTCAGTGTGACTTGCTTGTCTACAGATGCCAAACCACGTATAGTTGAAGCAGTAACATGTAATTTGCACTTCTATTGTGCATACTGTATGCATACTTTTTCTCCATTTATATGGAGAAAATGCCAGCTGCTGGTGTTGATCATGTTATTGCTATGAAGGCATACACCTGATGAAAACTTCCTGGCTTGAATAGCATTAACTTGCATGCATACCTTAGCACATCTGGACTTTTTGGTCTTCTGTGAATCATTCCCGTAATTTGTTAATTCCATTAAAAATATGTCAAGATACAGATGGTTATTTGCAAACAAAATTAGGGTGTTATATTGTACAACAGGTATTTGCCAATTGCCTTACAGAACCAGTCAACATAGTGTGAGACTGTATAGCTTCTAACAAAAATGCCAAAACAGTAATAAAAAAATGAGAACCATATTTGAAAAACTGTTAACTTCAAGAACTTAGCTAGAATCTTGATTACTTATAGGAAAAATACTTTAACTTCTAAAACTGCAGTGATGTTGTTTTGGAAATTTATTATAAAGAAAAAGTGCATTATCAGTTTTATTTTCTTTTCTGAAATAAAGAAAGACTTACAAAAATAGTAAATAATGTTAGCTCAAGATGGTCGGCAATGTGCAGCTTCAGATGCTATGAAGCTGCAAACAACACACAAAAATAAGATTTTGTTCTTTGAATCTGAAAGTGCCAGATAAAATCCTTGGTACATTAGAAAAAGAACTGTCAGAGGTGTAGAATTTTTATTTATTATTATTATTGTTCTAGCTCTCATTCTTTCTAAAACTGTGAATACATAATTAAGGTTTTATTTCTTTGCACGTGTTTAGAGGAATAGAATTTGTATAAATTTCCTCATATTAGCTGTGGTGATGCTTATTGTAGGTTTTTTTCTTAGAAACAAGACTTTTTCTTTTGGTCTCCACATCAACAACTTTGAGCCTAATGAACATTTTAAACACGTTCAGCAAGGTTTTGCTTGCAAATCCAAAACACAGCACCATGCAGGCTGCTACAAAGTGGGTTACCTCCAGCTCAGCCAGAGCTAGTAGCATGTTACGGATATAGATACTGGGTTTCTGTGTGTTGTAAATATTGATGAGTGGTGGAGGGAAAAAAAACCCGCTAATTACTGTCCCTTATTTAATGTGAGCCCAATTCTGCCTTTCTGTTTGGCCAGTCATCCAGCCATGTACATGCTACAGAACCAGGACCAGGAACTCAGCATGTTATAGACTATGGGGGATAAAAGGAAGCTGAGGAAGGAACCCCTAGGAGACAGTGTCTTACAGCTGTAAGTAGGAATGCAGTGATGTCAGGCACGTACAAAGACCTCATTCTACTCTGCAACTTCCCGAACAACATTTCTCACATAGACTAACAGGATATGAAGTTTCAAAATTCCAAGATTTTAGGAAGAATATGTTCTATTTTGAGTTTAAATATAGACTTACCTTTTTCACATCACTGTTATTGTAACAACAATGAGGTTCAACAAGGCTCAGTGCCGGGTGCTGCACTTGGGTCACAAAACCCCCATGCAATGTTATATGCTTGGGGCAGAGTGGCTGGAAAGCTATTTGGCAGAGAGGGATCTGGGGGTGCTGGTCGACAGCCGACTGAGTATGATCCAGCAGCGTGCCCAGGTGGCCAAGGCGGCCAACGGCATCCTGGCTTGTAACAGAAATAGTGTGGCCC